>NC_133822.1:68730494-69033525 GCF_047830755.1 Zonotrichia albicollis
TACCATCAAACTTATGGTAATGTTTTACCTGACTCATTACCTCAGGGTAGAATTCATCATTTGGCACAACATAAAAATATTTTGAGTATGGACATGTTCCTTTAATTATAGAGGGCATGTACCTGTATATTTGTATTTATATGCTCTGTATATTATGTATTACTTATACACACATGACATCCAAGTTGCTTAAGGATGTTACTGTTCTGTAGGAAGGTCCTTGTGCTCTCTTTAAGGGAGCACAGGATAATTTTGCCTCAATGAGAGAAAACGTGGGAAAAGCATATAGAAACAAACTCCCAGTGAGTGTCTGATGTGCAGTGCAGTAATTCTGGGGGATAGGGTGAACAAAGCCCTGAATGACTCACTGGGTGACTCACAAAAGGAACAACTTCTGTGTGCTGTTAGGCAGTGCCTGTGGTGGGATCCACTTCCATGGTCAGGAGGTGTAAAATGGTGGGTGCCTAGGAGAGTGTCTCCACTGTACTGGTCTCAGTCAGTCTCCTAGGATGAGCTGTTCAGGACAAATGTTATTCTTTTTCCACTACTGGGATGAGATTTCTTTTCATATCTGATAATCAATGGTAAGCTGCTGCTCTTTCTCTCCCTCCTTGAATGTCTTTGATTGAGACATGCCATGGGTTTTGTTTCAGATACTTGGCTGTCTTGGAAGTAGCCCACCCCTTCAGAGTGATTATGGTTAGTAGGGACCTGCTGACTCTCATCCCTGTGTGCTCCCCACCAGCAGAACCCAGACCTGCACTTAGCCTGAAGACAGCTGCAGAGAAAACAGGCAAATTCTTCAGTTAGAGATAAACTTGAAAGAAGTGAGGGTGATTAGGGTTGATCTTCGGTGTGCTGTGAATTCAAAGGACAGGAGATGCATTGCTCTCTATTAGACTCACATATGAATTTAAAAATTTCCTGCCTGTGGTAAGTGATGGTTTCTCTTGAGTTAACTGGCCTTCATCTGGGGCAAGCTGCAGCTTGAATATCACTGAAGACTGAGTTAATACTGAAGAGATTTAGCTGTCAGCCTACTCATGCACTAGAATTTGCCAGTACCTTCCCATCTCATGGAGGTTTTATTCCTCATCCACTGGCTGAAAGCTGTATACAGGGCCAGAACACCCTGAGTTTCAGTGCCAAGTCCCACTTGTATCTTATTTTCCATAAGGTGGGTACAGCAGCTCTCCCCTCGTGCTTGCTCAGCAGGTGAGTGGGTGGGTGGGAAGGCAGCTCCCTCCCTTCCCTGGGGGCTCCTTGGCCAAAGCTGATCCTTGAAGGGTTAATTTACCATGCCCCCACAGCTGTGTGTAGCACCACAGAGCTGATTCTTTGAAGTCTGCATCCACAAATCCTCCATACTATGGATCACCAGTATGCCACAGACTGGCTGTGGATGCCAGGGGTGGCCTCTGGGCAAAACCCACCAGCTCAATGTCTGGGACACCTCAGTGAGCCCCGTTTGTTCGTGCCAGCTGTGTGGGGCTCTCCAGCACTGCTGGACAGAGCTTGTGTGCCCTGCTGTGATCCAGCTGTGGGCAGCTGAGGGTCTTGAGGATGGTGTGGCTTTGGGACTGCTGCTAGCTCAGGTAGACTTGGGATGAAGCTGTTCACAACAGAGAAATAGATCCTATCTGCACCTGCTCAGTACTTAGGATAAAGTGGAAGGAAGGGCAGGGTCATGGAGAAGAAGTCAGGAAGAAAAAAAGCATTTCCAGGCCAGGTCAGGGTTTCATATGATGCTGTTCCTGTGGCTAGCCAGGCAATAGGGTGGTCAGAAAGAGGAATGTCGTGGAAGTTCTGTGAATATAGGTGTCCTTTAAAGAGGCATAAATTAAGAGCATAACTGAAGATAGTATCTGTCAATGCTCTTAAAAGCATCTGCTGGTCTGTTCTGAACCACCCACGTTCACTCCATGTACACTCTTCATCTCCATGTGCAATTTTTGTCATGCCCAAGTGTACTGGGTTTGGCTGGGGTAAAGTTAAGTTTTTTCCCAGTAGCTAATATGGGCTGTGTCTTGTATTTGTGCTGACGGCAGTGTTGGTAATGCAGGGACATTTGAGTTGCTGCTGGGCAGGGCTTACACAAAGTCAAGGACTTTTCTGCTCCTCAAGACTGCCCAGCAGTGAGGAGGGTGGTGGTGCACAAGGAGCTGGGAGGGGACAGCCAGGACAGCTGCCCAGAGGGGAACCCCCTGCCATATGATTGAAGGGAAGAAGGAGGAATGGGCAGATGTTCACAGTGATGACATCTGTCTTCCCAAGTCACTGTTACATGTGACAGAGCCCTGCTTTCCTGAGGATGACTGAACATTTTTGGGCCCATGGAAAGTGGTGAATGAATGCCTTGTTTCGCTTTGCATGTGTGCACAGCCTTTGCTTTACCTATTAAAGTGTCTTTATCTCAACCCACAAATTTTCTCACTTTTACCCTTCTGATTCTCTCCCCCATCCTTTTGTGGGGAAAGAGAGTGAGCAGCTGTGTGGGGCTTAACAGATAAAGACTTTCTATAATTCCTCTATAAGGAGGAAAGACCTTGAGATAAAAATTGCAATGTTTACCTGGCAAGCTTGGATATGTAAAGAGAAGGTTACTGGGTTTGGGGTTTGCTGAGTTTTTGCATTTCTGGGGAGCTAAGGATGTATCCCCCCACTTTCTAAATGAAGCAGAAAAATCAACCAGTTGCAAAGTACAGTCCTGTACAGCCCCTGTATTGCTTATACTCTTGCACACCTTATGTCTGCCACTCGTTGGCAGAATTATCTTCAGGATTATCTTTACAGCAAATCTCTAACATTCATCACTGCCTTTGTTTTACTAGAGCCTCTGTTCTGATTCTGGGAGCTCGTGTCACACAGCTGCCTAACAGTGGCCAGAGGCAGAGCACTGCTGAACAACTTGAGGATGTGTACACAAAACTTTTATTTTAAAACTCAGGTCCACCCCTGTTCTCCCACCCAGGAGCCAGCTGAGACTAAGTTTCATGCAGCCACCTATCACCAAGAGGGGATGACACAGTTATACCCCAAAAATCAAGATCTGCAGGGCTGTGTGTTGTTGTAGTCGTGGGCAGCTGAGGCTTGGTGGCTGCTTGCAGTCCCCTGGCGTGGGCAGGCAGGAGGTGCCTTTTAATCCAAGGGCAGAAGCACAGGTGGCACAGGCAGTGCAGGCAGTGGGAGTGGTGCAGCTCTGTGCTGGAGAGGTGAATGCAGCAATTTGTTTTCAGTAGGATGGGATGAGTGCAGCAACCTGTGACAGTGCTGCAGAGACAAGCACAGACCCTGCTGCCTCTGGCACACGTGCCCTGCACGAGGTGCCTTTGGAGCGGACAGATAGGTTATCTTGTTTCCTTCTGAAAACACAGACCTCCTCTGATGATGGCAAATTTGCCTGTTATGGAAATATATTCTGTATCCAACACTGACAATTGATTTTGTCACTTTGCCTTGAAAAAAAAAAAAAGGCAGAGTGCCTTTCACTACAACATTGTAGTGAAACTCAGACTGTGACAATTGTGCCAAAAGACAAGGATGGCACTGATTGCTGCTCTCTTTCCTGTAAAGGGAGCCAATCCTTATTGGATTGGGTTCTCAGCACTGTTGCCCCAGGACCAGCAGGCAGCACCAGGCAGCAGCTCAGCACAGGCTTCCCTGTGCCACCCCACTCCCACCTCGTGTGAGCTTTCCAGCACAAACACCTTGTTTGCTCAGCTCTTGGTCTCCCTGCTGAGCCTGCCAAGGCGCTGCCAGCACTGTGGGTGATTTATGAGGCAGGCACATGCCTGCAGCTGAATAGGGATTGCCAGCTCCTTGGAGAAAAGCCACATAGCTGCCACCAGCTAGGCATAACTTTGTCATTGGACCCTGGGTGCAAGACACTGCCCTCACAGTATCCAAGACACCACCCAGTATCGTTTACCTCTGAATCTGAGTGGGCAGGAAAAGTGGTTGGTGATTAAATTCTTAGATTGGTATTTGGTATTGCCCCTTATGCTGGGCAGCACCTCTCACACCAGACCAGGATTGTCCAGCTGAGTGCTGAGTTTTTTACCTTGTTTGGAAAAGACAGACAGCGCCCAACAGAAGTCAAATAACTAGAAAAACAATTAGCAATAACGTTTGGGTATGACTTATGCAGATGTCTATCACTGGTGACATCGGAGCAGATTTAATTGTGATCTGAGGGAGAATTTTTGAAGTTAATCCTCTTGGTGGCTCCCAGACTAATTTGTTAAGGGATTGAGGGAGATTTTCTAAACAAACAATGCAGTTGTTGAAGATTATGGTAATGCCACTGTTGATCAGATGTGGCACTGCCAGAGTTTGGATTTTGCTGGCTCAGACTGATGTATTGTGTTTACAGCATTTGTGATTGACACAGACCTGCTCCAGCATTGCTTGGCATTGTTTGATAAAGAAAAATGCAGAACAGTAATTGCCATGTCAAGCAAACCTGGAGGTGGAGAGGTACTGGCAATACTGAAAATGTTATTCAATTAGGAGCACCCTACTTCTCTGAGCATATTTTTCCAGAAGGAAATAGAATTTTGTGGCATTTCAAAACCTAAATTCATGATATTTCTAAGAAATGCCAATAGATCTTTTAAAGGCTCTCCTAAGTGTGCAAGGCAGCACATTACAACTTAGTGCTTCCTCTTAAAAGAAACCACATATTCTTACTTAAGATTTAACCATATTTCTTCCAATGTTATCATTCCCTTATCACCCATCTCATTGTGAATTGTTTAACAGCAGGATGTACAGCAGGGTCTGGAGGCCAGTGATGTTACAGCAAGGAGATGGATGGTGCTAACTTCCAGCAGTGTGGATGGTACACCTCACCAGATCATCAATTCGTGCTGGATGCCTTTCCCTTTCATGGCATTTTCATGGGATCAAAAGTTCTGCCATGGCTTATGCACAGGGAAGCCTGCAGGACACCAAAACCACAGGGAGCATGACCACAGTCAGTTCATTAGCTCACATTTTTGAGGACTTAGCTGTACTTACCCATGTAACTGGGGAGCCTGATCTTCACAGAGAAAGTGTTTCTTCACAGGGTTTCTTCAGCTTTACATGAAAAAAAAAAGCATTTCCATTGTAAAAGTCACTTTCTTTTTTAGCCACAACAAAAATTTTTAAGCAATGTCCTGAGAGATATTCAGCTCAAGTGGGTAAGGAAATTTGACTGGAATACCAAGGTGGTTAGCCAGAAGCAGGTTTTGAAGTTTTTTTACAACTTTCTTACAAGAACAGAAGTTGCTGTATCAGCAGATTATTGTCCTTTTCGGTGGGTAGGCTTGTATACTGGTGAAAGATGTGGTAGGTAGTGCTGGAGGCTCATGTACAAAATGTATGAGGAATTTGTAGCTATGCATTTGTATTACTGATCTGTATTTTTGGTGCTACTGGGCATGGCCACTTAAAAAACCCTAGCAATTAAAATTGCAAGCAGGTAGAGGAAGGAAAGAAATTAGATTTTCATTACTGAATGCATTCTGCATTTTACATTTGAAGTTCAGAATGTTGCTCTAGTCAAACACATAAAATATGTTCTTCATGTCTGAATGCAAAAGATATAATTTCCCACATGCTCAGAACTCAATTTTTAAAATGCCATGAGAAAAGGTAATCTCAGAAAAAAATAGTTCCTTTTGTGAGTCATTTCCTGGTTTTCTGGCTCATGATTCATACACTCACATCCTTGCTGAGGTCAAATTCATCCTCTTCCACCCAAATTCAGAGGATCATCAATGAAAGTCCTCCTCTAGGTAAGACCATAGATTTGCTGTATAGAAACTGAACCTTGACAGATTCTGATTAGAATTAATATACCTGCCCACAGTTCTGATGTTCTTGCTGTCCCCTGAAATCTTTAAATCAAGTCAGTATTTCACTTTCTAAAGAAACATTTTTGCTTGGGTGCAAGTGATGTTATTGAGCAGGACTCACTGGGTTATATTCTGTGGTAGTAAAAAGCAAAATACTGATTAGATGAGAACATGAGTCCCTTAGATTCAAAAAATGTGACAGACAGCCTGCAGTATTGCAGGTGGAAAGCTCAGAGGGAGCAGAATTGTTGCTGCACATTTGCCCTGTTCTTACACACTTGCACAGCATCTACCACTCCCTCAGTGGGACTTTGGCCGGGCCTATGGCAACCATTTACATTCCTAACATCTTCTGAAATGCACTGGAGGGCTGCCTGGCTAATATTTACTTTTTCTTGCTCTGGCTGGTTGTAGAGCCCTTGCAGGTGTTAGTGGGTGTAAAGGGATGGGGGGTGGGCAGCTGATCTGCCCTTGTGGAGCAAAGATATGTGAGCCTGGACTTTAAAAGTCCCTCCCTGCAATTCCACCGACATTTATTCATGTGGATTTCAATTAGTAATTGTTTTTGTTGGTGTTTTGTTTGCTTTTTTTCTTTTTTCTGGTGGAGGGTAAGTGTGAAGTGATTGATATATGGGAAAGGAAATCAGGATTTGGCTGTGGAGCGACATTCCATTGTCTTGACACAAAATAACAAATAACTCACTTCTAAATCTGTGTCTCGGGAAATTAAAGTGTAAAGCAGTGAAAGTCATGTGGAGGTCATTGAGATGTAAAGTGTGACCTGCTCCCCAGCCCTGAGTAGCTCAGTGCTCAGTGACAGCTTTGAGAAATCTCTGGGACTGGGGAAGGGAGGGAAAGCATGTACCCAGTGCCTGGCTTGTTCTCTCCCCCGCCTGCTTTTTGGAACTGTTGCTCTCACAGAGTTTGCAAACACCACCTGAAAAACACTGATTGTTGTGGTGGTGATTTTATATGCAAACACAAACAGTAACTTTTCAGAAAACATCTGCGCAGTAAGGGACTGTGTCTTGGCAAAACCAGCCTGAGTCCCTCCTCTTTCGGAAGCCTCATCTTTGTAAGGGCTGTTCAGTGCTTACTCTTCTCACATCAGCCAGGTTTTAAAGGCATAATTTATGTGTCTGTCTAGGGTGTGCACCCCACATCTGAACTGGGTGTCCGCTGTGTGGTTTTCCTCCTGGTGTGGGGCTCTCAGTCATGCTGGGGAACCTGGCACCAAGAGATGCTCCTGAGCCCAGTTTGCTCAAGCCATCTGACACCTCTGCAAAAATCCCAAGGCATTTGGTGGCATCTCCCAAAATGGTGATTTTCAGGATCTCCATGAGACCTGGCACAATCTGAATGGTCCTTGGCCTAAGGCCCTGGGGACAGTGCTTGAAGGTTGTGCTCTGCAGCCCAGCCTGGCAAGGCCTTGCTCAAAGCCACGGAGTCATTGGAATGGCACCTCAGGAATTTGGTGCGAGTTCTTTGAAATGCATTGTTATCACAATTAAATCATGTAGTAAATTACAGTAGCTCACTGATTTGCAGTAACTTTTCAGGTATTTTGCATCTGTCTGTGTAGTGAGAGGAAACAGCACTTTGCAGTTACCTGGCCTTGCAGAAGTCTCTGTGTGCCAGGAGACCCTCACAAAGATCCAGCCATGGGAGCAGGGAGCAGCCCCATGGAAAAGTGTGGGATTCCTGGATGTTACAGGCTGAAATGTGACTCCCTTACTCACACTAAGCAGCAGTTTGCTCTGCAAGGTGTCACCAGGGATTTGTCCAGGAAGGGGTTAGTTGCTGTGCATAAATGTCACAGGTATTTCTTGGGCTCTGAGAGCAGCCACATTGACATTCCGGGTGCAAAAATATGTCATAGGACTTAAAAGATTTTATATAAAGCAAAAAATATTTCAGCATTGTTCTTTGGCAGGTAAACAGGGACGAGTGGCAGAGGGAGAGGATTTGCTGAGCTGGAAGAGGACAGCAGGGGAGGGAGAACAAGAGGGCTCTTCCAGCATCAAAGGATATGTTCTTCTTTGCCAGTTCTCCAAAGGTGCTGGCGAACATCCTTGTTGGTGGAAAGAGACAGTAAAATAGGCAGAAAAAGGGTTCAGAGGGCAGGAAAGGTTAGGGAGAAGGGACATCAGCCATAGGGGCATTTCAGCATGAGGAAAGGGCTGCAGAGGAAGGACAGGGCACTCACAGGAGCAGGGCACTGTGGTGAGTGCTGTCTGCCACATGGAAAACTGAATATTGTCTTGAAGAGAGAGAGAATGGTCTCTTGACAGCCAAAACAGGTCCGTCTTGCTGTGTCACTGATTCAGCCTCAAAGAGCTGAGAAGCATCTGGGAATACACATTTGAGGATAAAATTTCCATTTGCAGACAGGGAAAACTCATCTTCCCATCAGCACTACAGCAGCCCTTGCCAAAATTAGTCAGAACTAAGAATACACCCTTTGCAGACACTGGATGATATTTGTGAAGATCCTGGTCATGCTGTAGAGGCAAGGAGCATATCTGGATTCCATGTCTCTGTAACCATGGCTTTTCACAGCCCTGCTGTGCCACTGCCACATGTTGTGACAGGAGGGGCTGCTCCCCATCTCTGCCCCAGCACTGGAAGAGCAGCAGCAATTCGGGCAGTGCCATTCACTAGTGCCAGGTCTCATAGCTGTGCTGAAACCTCCTGCTTTGAATATCAAAGTTTAGCCTCTGGATGCAGCTCTAAAGGAGATAACAAATCAGGCCAGTAAAACTTGCTTAACTTTGTGGGCCAGCCCAGATCCTGATGATTGGTGTTGCAGGGCGTTTCTCTAGGAAAAGAAACTGGTCTGATGGCTTTTCAGGATTTGCATTTTTTACTCACTGATGGGAAGCTCTTGGGCTTTCCTTTTCACTGTCACAAGCTCTCCTGTTTCTGTACAGACTTGAGTCAAATTTGTATAGAGAAATGCCATTAAAATATTCAGTGAATAAAGGGGATACATACATCAAAGGAGTAAGGGGGTTATGTGAAATGACTTGTCCTGCCTTTCCCTGGTGACTAATCAGGATCTGTTCTTCACACCGCCTATCCTCAAGGTGCTCTGGAAATCTACAAGGGGAAACTCTAGAAAACAAAGATTAAGGTTATTGGTTTCTGTAATCTGGCCTGATTTGGAGTTTCCTGATTGATCAGAGTGGTCTGCAAGTCCATGCTAAGCTCCTCTGGCATTTCCTAGTCTCCCCACAGGACTGTGAGCAGTGTGCTGTCCCTGTTTATTTTTTCCTGTTTATTTATTTATTTTCCTTGCTGGGGGGGGGCTGGGCTGCGGCAGCTTGTGCAGGGAGACACTGCTGCCATGGGCCCTTAATGAGCTTTTTGAGCACTGAAGCAGCACAGCATCGCCTGGGAATGGCGGGGCTCCTCCCTTCCCCGCGGCCGAGGGGAGCAGAGGCCGGCGGGTTAACGAAGCAGCCGGGGCTGGCAGGCGGCCTAATGAGCGCCGGGGAGCCGGGCAGGGACCCGGCAAGGCTGCAGCCCGAGTAGCAGCAGCCTCCAGCCAGTGCCAGCTGCCCCACTGCCCCCAGCAGGACCCTGTGCCACTCACTCCAATGTCTCCAGCAGGACCCTGTGCCACTCACTGCAGTGCCCCCAGCAGGACCCTGTGTCACTCACTCCAATGTCTCCAGCAGGACCCAATGCCATTTAATCCATTTTCCCCTGTTATTACTGTAGCTGGAAGTGTTAAAAAGCAAAGAGCCCCAGAAGGTTTAAGGCATTTTCCACCCAGCACTTTTGTGGGTGGTGGGGTCTGAACCAGCGCATTAACAATGAAGAGGAGAGTGTTAAAAAGAAATAACAAGGAAACAGATTCTTTTTAACCTTTAACCACTCTGAAAGGCCAATAAATCATTAGCTACTAATTAACAAAAACAGAAGGGTAACTTACTGTCTGGTAAGCAAACTCTTGGAATCACTGAAAGGCTGGCACTGACTTCAGGATGGCTTTTCTTCTTACACTTAACAAAAAGACAAACAAGCCAAGTTCTGAATATTAAGCTATGCCATGCAAAGCATTTTGCGAGAAGACTGACTGTCTAAAATTAATATATTTTTAATGTGTACAGTGAGCTGAGAAAATGCAGAATTTACAATATGCAACATCTGACCCCCAAGAAATTTGGTTTCCTCCTGGTGCCAAGTGTAACAAGGTACATTGTGTCTCATCTGCAAGGAGTACTGGTTTGCATTTTCTAAATGTTGGCCATACTTACAGTCTGATGCTGAATCATCTCCGCAGCTCCTTCAAAAGACTCAATGGGGTGGCTGAAGCAGGAGGAAGACCTCCTGGCTGAGATTTGAGCTGGAGAGCACAGCTTTCAGCCTGACCTCAGGGAATATCCCTTATGTTGAAGCACTCTCTGATGGCTGACCAAAACCACTCTCCCTCTTCCCATCTGTGAGAAAAGTCAAGTGGCAAGTTTTTATCTAGGAATGGAAGCTGGAAAAAAGTTGTCTGGTGGAGGAAATGTTTGTGAGACCTCTGGAACAGGCTATTATCTTGCAGATTAACTAATAAAAGGGTGAGATCTAGGAATCTGAGTGTCACCACTGCTGCTGATTAAACAAACATTTGAACTTTGCAGTATTATTATTACATGTACAGATACTATCTCATCTGGTTTAATTTAAAATAAGTCTGCCTAGGATTGAACTACTACTTAAACCTCTTCAACAGTTTTGCATCCTGACTTGGAAACAGTAGGACATATGATCTAAAGTACAAGGGTTAAGTGTTTAGGACAAGGGCTCCCATTGTCTGTGGATCTGTATGTCTTTTCCATTCACTGTGCATCGTTACACCAGCTGTGTCTCTAATAAGTAACTGTGTGGGCTCTCGCAGTTTAAATATTTACTTAAACATAATAGAGAACCCAAACGAAACTGAGCCACATGAGAATATCCACCTCTGATGTTCTAAGTGTAATCACAGTGGATTTGTGCAGTGGATTTGCAAACTATAAACAGATGTGTTTTGATGACTTTCTCTCCTCTGTCTGGTCTCCACTTGTAAAACACAAGTTCACAGATTAAGCTTCTCAGGGTTTTTCACCTGGGAGAAGCTACATGTCTTTCTTACTGTTGAATTTATGGGGAGAGGTCTAAACATTGCCCTATAACTGATTCTCACAAAAATCAGATTTGTCATCACTAGGAAAATACTTCCACAGTGTTGTTCTTTCACTGCAGCCTTAGAAGGTCACTACAGGTGGCCAAAAGGAGTTCCATACCCCGTTGTGGCTCAAGGAGGTCACTCCTCCAGGTCACTGCTGAGACAGTAGATGAGTCTCACTGTTACCTCTGCTATGGTCAGAAAGGGAGCTGCAATCTTCAAAAGACGTCCTAGGAGGCTGTCATTCCTGTAGTCACATTTTGCCTGTGAGTCTCTGGGCAAAGGTGAATATCATGGGTTAGACATGATATGGGAGATTGTCACTCAGATCAGAACAAGTGATCTTCATGAAAGCTCAGTGAGGCAAAGTTAAGTTTCATTACATTGTTTACAGTTTTAGGTACTAATTGCCATCTTTTGAGGAACATAAATATGGTTAATCTTGGTTTATAGATGGAGAAAAAGGTAGGGGACTTATGCTGCCCCATATTGATCCTAAGACAGGACTATTTCTTTTCTCCAGGTGACCCTATATGTGACTATAACATAAAAACATAAGAGTCAGTATAACAAACAAAATGAATTTCATTATGGGATGCACAGAATGTTTGAGGAATCATCATGTGATGGTGATAAAACACTGCAACACTCAGGGCTGCTTTTTCTTCCTTTCATTTGAGTCCCAGAATAATGCACTTCTTTCATAGTTTGTTTAAGGGAGACCGGGTTTTCTCTCTGGCACTGTTTGGTACCTCTTCTTGCTACTCAGTGTTACAGCATGTGGTCTTTGAAATTTGAATCCCAGCTTCTTTCTGAAGAAGCACTAACTGAAAAGGCAGCCTTTAGGGTTAGGCAGCGAAAGGTAAATTTTCAGCTCCATGAGCAGGAACTCAGTTACATGACTTGCATTACTATTAATGGGGGTCATGCTGGTAAATTCCTGTACACCACATTGCACATTTACTCATGAGTGCAGAATTGGCACAGCTAATGAAACTTGCCTTTCGGGTAGCATGTATTTCAGGAGATGGGTCTGACAGGCAGAAAGGACAGCTAAGTACCCAGATGAAAGTCTGGCTTTTAACTCCTTGAACATATTTGCAGAAAATAATAGTGTGAATTAATGCTGGTTAGTGTTAGCTGTTCCTACTGTTAGGGATCAGTCTTGCTCCAGTAGGATTTCATTGAGACAAAGATCATGCTGAAATGTGAATGTGTGTGCTGTCATGTAGTGTTGGCAATTCACTTTCTGGTGCATTTTCCAAGTACTATTCACTGTCATTCATTTTCTTTCAAACATAGGCCAGTCCTCTGCTAAAATGGACTTCTATAATCATAAACAAATAAAGTTTTTTTAAGTCATTTTCAGCCCTGCTACTTTCCCAACAATGATCCCTCCTATGGCTGAGCATTCCCTGGTGATTACCAGCCTACATTACTCATGGGCATCTTATACCCCTTTATTCTTAAACTGTGTGCACTACAGTGATGGCATCTTATTTCCAAAACTCTTCTGTAGCCTTTACTTTGCTAGGCTAAACATGCCAAGTCCATTTTGCCTGTTTGATATGGTAAATTTGCTCTGGCTGCTGTTCTGTGCACCTGCTGTAATTGGAAGGTATTTTTAGTAAATGAAAACAAAACTGCCCAAACATTCCATCCTGTTCAGTGTTATGAAATTTTCCTCATATGCATCTGTGCAACAGCCCGGTGTTGTATTGCCTTTTTAACCTTTCAATCTCACCATGGTTCCTCATTGTTTTGTAGGGTTGTTTTATAATTTTTTATTATAATTAGTATATGATTTTATTATAATTAGTAGGGTTGTTTTATTATTTTTCATCATTTAGTGCTGAGAGTTTCAGAGTCTGCAACTGGAATTCTTCTGATCAGATCCCAAGTTTCATATTGTGGGATTAATTCTCTTTCTTGTATGCAACTATTCAAAGTGATTTTTTTTTTTTTAATGCATGACACTCTAAAATCCTTTGCATCATCAGTAACCTATATTTAACATTAATCAAAGTATTTAATGAATAAAATCTGTTCCATGATTCATTGCTGAAGGAGCTCTTAACTTGGGCTTTCTCTGATAAAGTCTTTTATTTACTTCCCATTATTTCAATTATAAAGCATTCCCTATGTTAGCTGTTGAGAAGATGAATACTTGACACATATTTTGAGGTCTCATCCTATTAATTCAGTCTGAAAATATCTCTCTCCTTTCCCAGTAACATATTCTTGCATTTTGGGAAAAATCTGTCAAATTCTGTCAAATGAGACTTCTAACATGGTCAGCAAATTACCTTGTGTTTGAACTAAGTATGGTTTGAACTGCCAATACATTTCTTTTCATTCACTGCAATATTCCCTTTCTTCATGGTTCTGTGTGGTCATCAGAGCCCAAGAGATGCCAGAGATCAGTACTGCAATGAACGGTCAACATCTAGAGAAACACTTTTCAGTTTCTATGTTAAATAACAGTAGAAAAAAAATCAATTTTCTACTGCAGCTAGTGACTGTGAAGGAGCAGCTGCATAGTGCTGAGTCTCATCAGGTTGCAATCATGATTAACATTGGGCAGATCCCCCCTGCTGAGGGAATAAATACCCTGCCTTTGTCAAGGCTTCCATGTAAGAAACAATAGATTATTTCAGTGAAGCACAAGAACATAAATGTTAATCGAATCATTCCTCTGAATGAATAGAAGTAGCACCCAGAACGTAAACATTTTAATTTTGGAAGGGAAAGCTTGCCTGTCAGTTGGTTAGTTTTCCATGTATTTTTAAATTTACTTTGAAAAGCTGCTCACTAACATTGCCATCATTGCATACAATAACATTTTCAGCACTTCAAATACGTGTGTTTCCTGTCTTTCCAACCTAGGCAGTGGCAAAGTCCAGGGAGTATCGGAAAAAATAAAATCTGCCTTAATATCACTAAAGAGAGGTCAAAACCTTATACTGAGTAACTGCCAAACTATGTGATCACATTAGTTCTTGGTAGAGGAAATGGAAAATACTTTCCAACTGGAATTGACACCAGGAAACATGTTTTCATTTTTTTTTTAATATATTGGGATACTTACCCTTAAAAATAAATGTCTCTATACAGATGATGAAAGTGGCTGTGAGTATGTTAACAAATTTATGTATCTGTAAGTGAAACAGAAAGAATTCATTTATCCCTTTACTGCTTCCTTGTTTGCTGTACAAATAAGGAATTTCAGAATGCAGTCATGCAGTACATGTTTTAAAGCAGGTGTACAGCAAGCTACAGATGCCCAGCCATCTTCATTTTCATATGGATGCAGCTACTGTTGATTAACACATCCAGTAAATATGTTTGGACTTTGGACTTAAATACGTTTTGGACCAGTGCATCTGGTCAGATCCTGCTGGCTTCATTCCTGTGGGGTGTCCTTTGCAAAGCCAGTAGAGTTCAGCTCAGTGCCTTCTCTTGTGCCCATAATGCCCTCAGAGATCTTGCACGTGTGGTAGATGAAGACCTCTCAGCTCTATATGGACATTAAACATGGAAACAGTTTTCTTACAGGATTTGCTGGCTCTTTACTGAGGCTGCTATGCTTCTGTTTGCACATGCACCTTTTTTAACAGTAATAATGTACTTGTCCACTGGACAAATCTGTCTCTTGAGTTTCTGCACAGGAAACATCATCTCCTGTCAGTCACTCAGAATACATCTGATCAGTGACAAAATTAGTGAAGATGATGAAGGATCTGTTTGTGGTGGAAGCACAGAAACTTGATGACTGGTATTGAATTCCTGGTGGTCCCATAGGAAAGCCTGTCTGTTGGGATCACTGAATTTCCCTACTCAGTAGGTGCTGAAGTGGGGAGAACACCAACAGACAGCAGGTGTTGGGCAGAGTGGGCCACTAACAGTGGAGGTGTGAAGCTGAGTGTGATAATTCTAGCTTTGTGGCTCATGTTCACCAGGACACATTGTGATTGGGTGGGCAGGAGTTTCCTACTGCCTGGGAGAAGCAGAGGTGAGGAAAAGCCCGAGCTTTTATTGCTGCTCTAAGCCACATCTTCCATGCTACACCTGCATCTGTGTGCCTGCACCAGAGCAAGCACAGATACATCCATTATTTTTGATTGTCCAGCTCCACCGGTCATTGGTCTCTATTCTCCTGTAACTAGAACTTGAGGGCTTCTCAGCTGATCCAGCAATGGGCAGTGGTTCTTCATGCACTCCATCCTGTAGCTGGAACAAGCAGGTTTCATCTAAGTTCCCTCCCAGTCATCAGACGACACCTCACTACAGCTTTTATAGAGGCCTGAACTCAGTTTCTGGTAGCCTGGACAGAGTGCAGCCATCAGAGAAAATGTGATTTAAGCCTTTAATTTAAGCTTCAGTTGTAATAATACATCATTTTAGGGTTTTCATTGCCTTGAGGTGAAGAGGTACAAAATGAGCATAATTTATTAGAATTTACTATGCAGAAGTGGGAAAACACCTGTTTGATATGATTTGGGCCAAAGTGGTTCAGCTGTGGAAAAGACCAAAGCCACTTCTGAGCACCCTGTCTACCATACTGTGCATGTGTGGGCTCTGACTGAAGTCATCCATCGGGGTTTTTCCTTGCCTAAATGTCGTGGGACAACCTAACTTCTGCTGTTTCATTTATGTATTCTATTATTGTCCTCTTTGGGGGGTAATAAGAAGTGTGTTGCTGAGCTGACTGAACCAGCATTTAAATCTCACGTGTATGTAGCCCTGTATGACATGTGCCATTTCCTTTTTGAAGCCAAACATTGGCCGATTAGGAATCCCCCATGGGCCCTCTGGAGAGAAGGTGGCCGTGGTGACTGTGGACGACTGTGACACAGCAGTGGCCGTGCGCTTCGGGAGCCTCATTGGGAACTACACGTGTGCTGCCCAGGGCACTCAGACTGGCTCCAAAAAGTAAGGATTCCCTGTATTGGTGTTTTCCACTCATTCTCTTTTTCCAGTGAAGAATCACCAGCATGCAATTAACCACTGAGCACTGAGTGATTAATCAGTAAGTTGGAAAAACAGATGTGACATAACAACAAAAAGTAACAAAGTTTCATTTGGGATATGGAATTACTTCTGCCATTTAAGTTAAGAGTCCTATCTTAAAAGGAGGTAGAAATAAAGGGTATAAAAAAGCAACCATTGAAAATCCCTGGTTGTGAGAAAAGGTTTCCTGTGAAGAAAGAAAAAAAAATTGGTACTTTTGAGTTTAAAGAGAAGGTGAACAGCAGACAACACAGGGGGATATAAAGTAATGAATGATAGCAGAGAGACCACTGAGAGACACATGGTGCTCTAATATCCCAAGAGAGGGGTACACTATAAAAACTGGGGCTAATCCAAATGACCAGATGATAACACTTCTCACACAGTGTGGAGTCATTTAGTAGAACCTACATCCACTAAATGTCTTTAAGACTAAGATCCTCAGAGGATTTTAAAAGGATTGGCACTACATGATAATTAAGTCCTTACATAAAAATGTATTGTTTCTCAACCTTGTGCTGAGTGGCATCAGCCCGTCCCTGCATGACTGGGATCAGAAAGAAGTGTCCTGTGGCTACACATTTTTCTCTAATTTTCATTTTCTTCTGCATACTAGCAACTGTTAGGGACAGGTCACTGGATTCTATATGGACATGACAGCTCCTAAGTTAAAAGTTGGTGTTATTGGACTTTGATTACAAGCTCTGGAAGTGCTCATGTAGCAGACAGAAGTGCAGCTTAAATGTGCTTATGGAAGCAGTAAGATAAAGGGCAAAATAAAACAAACTCTTTGCAAGAAATTATGAGCATTTCTTTCTTTCTTCAGATCTTTGGACCTGACTGGCCCTCTCCTCCTTGGTGGTGTCCCAAACTTGCCTGAGGATTTCCCGGTGCACAACAGGCAGTTCATTGGCTGCATGAGGAACCTCTCCATCGACAGCAAGCCCATTGACATGGCTGGTTTCATTGCCAATAATGGCACTCTGCCAGGTATGGGCAACCAGTGCCCCAAGGGTCAACACCACAAAGGTCTCTGCCACAGCTGCACGTGGGACATGGCTTAGCATGTTGAGGCTGCCACTGCAAGGAGCCCCAAGAAGAGGAAGGGGACACAGGGTTCTGAAATTCCCCTGTCTCCCTGTTAGCACTATTGAGGGCAAAGCAGCTATGGGGCAGGAACTTCAGGTGCTGTATGGCATTGTGCTGCCACTGTGTCTCTGGCCAGACCTCATTTGTTTGTGTAATGTGCAGTCCACACCTGTGCCAGGGAGGCATACAATAGCCCGTGGCACAGGGCACACTTCCAGGATTCAGCAGCACATCAGAAAGGACTGGGCTTGTTTAGCCTTTCTGTATTGCTGGGAGTTTCAGCCAGGAATTTACTCCTAAATTGACTTCTCCTCCTCTATTTTTAAACTACCTATTAAATGTCATTTTGCTCTGAAAGCCAGTGGGATTAGTTCATGAAAAAGACCGCACTTACAATGACTTTTAAATAAATTGTGTTTGTTCTGTAAATAAAATTCTGCAATTCCCCAAATGTGAAACCTGCTTCATGGAGCAGCCTGTTGGAAGTTCTGATTTGATTTCCAGTCCCTGGATCCCTGATCAGGATTAGTTCCAGTGATTAGGCATACAGAATGTTCTCATCATCCTAAAACTGGCTCTTACCCACAAAAATGGAAAGTCCCTTCTGTCCATGCTGCTGAAGGTCTTTGTAAGAGCTAAATTGCAGTTCTAAAGTGTGTTGCATTGATTGTGGATTAAGGAGAGAGTCATAGCATATGCCTTTGATAGACAGAGTTATCTTTGTGCATTTAACAGATGTATGCATGATCAGCTTACATAAACTTTTGCCGTCCACATTTTGCTTCACTGACTTCAAAAACATTTTTTAAAAAGAAGCAAAAAACCCAAACCTATAATAGCCATGTCTTCTTTGAGTAAAAACTCAAATACAGTAATTAAGAACCTTTTATTTATTGAAACCATACAAAGTAATGGTTTTCCTGAATTGCAGGCTGTGCAGCTCAGAGGAACTATTGTGAAACCAACTGGTGCCAGAATGGAGGCACGTGCATCAACAAGTGGAACACGTACATCTGTGAGTGCCCTGTGCGCTACGGGGGCAAGAACTGTGAGCAAGGTAGGCTGCACAGAGCTCTCCATGCTTGTCATGTGTGCACATGTCACTGCTGCCATTGCCATCCCATAGCACCTGTGTCCAGCTGTGATGATTGAGGGTAGCAGAAGATTGCAGCTGACTGTCACCCGTTATCTGTTTGAAATCATTTTAGAGATCCCCTCTCTAGTAGATGACATACTGTCATGAATAAGAGCAGCTTTCATTGATTTACTTACATAAGCAAAGTAGTTAGAAAAAACTTGGCTGTATTTAGTAATTTGTTTATAGTAAAAATGCCTGATCCTAAGCCCCTTTAAATCAGTAGAAAGAATCCTGCTGACTTTACTGGGCTTTGACTCAAACTGGGGATGAATGTGCTGTTTTAATCACTACTTTTTTGGCAAGAGAGCATTCTGTGCTAAGTAAGAGCACTTTCGGTTTTACTGGATTTCTCTTTGATTGAGCACAGTAGGCATATATGTGTAAAACCTCATTACTAAAGGATAAGGAAGGAGCAGCAGGTGAGTTTTATAGGGTGTGAAGAACATGCAGTCAGTTTTTTCCCCTAGAAGTGAGGAGTTGCCTGTGGGAGGAGTCCCATGGGGTTGGTGCTGTAAGGTGGCTGCTCCTTTGGAATCTTCCTGGGTGCTTCCAGCAAAGAAAACGTGCTTCTACTTGGCCTGGTCTAGTTAGTGGTACTGGTCTAGGTAGTAGCGATTTCTCTTCCCCTTCCAGAGAAGCAGCAATATCACCTTAAGAGGAAAGGATCCATGGTTAATGTTCTGTCTTGGAGATAAAGGTTTGCAGAGTGAAGAACAGGGAAAAGGAGCTATGGAGACCTCTTCCTATGCTCCACCCCACACAAAGCCCAGAGCTGTAATTATTGCCCCTAGCCTGGTACCTGTTTTCTGTAGCAGCTCCTCAAATATTTTGAGTTTCCCAGATTTGTATGAAGATCTGATTTTTCCCTGTGTCTCATATCAAGAATGTTTGTTGGTGAAGTTCTTGTGTTTTCTTCATGATTGGCTTTTCTCTGTGCTACAAACCCACTCTGATGTATCCTGAGGGGAGTGCCAGGGCCCAGCTATGGTGTGTCCTGTGCTGGTGTAAATGAGAGTACTGCTATCACATGCAAAGACTCTCCTTCCCTCTGTTTTTCAAATGGAAATTCAAAATTTGATCAAATGTTTGTTTTGTGTACTATTGTCTTTCAAACTCAAAGCCAATCCACGAAGTTTGGGATTTAGATTATCATCTGGGAGCTGCCCTGTAGCCATCCATGGAACCTCATTTTCAATTCAGGTGAAAGAGATGATGGCAGTCACAGCACTGCCTCCCCCAGTCCCAGCTGTCACCTCTGCCTCCAGCACTGTACATTCCTGCATGTCCCCTTTGTTAATGAAAAACCCCATGTTCTTGCTGATGCCTCACTTTGTGGGGTTTTTCTACAGTTTAAAGGCAGCAGGCTGCTTCGTTCTTTAATCATATTTGTAGGCCAGTGTCCCTGTGGGAAAATTGCAAGCCAGGAAGGAAACACAATGTGACCAAAGATTTCAGGAGCCCAAAGTTAGTCAGGAGATAGAGTCAGTCACAGATATACAATTCTCCTGTCTTTCAAATTTCTTATTTGAATGCTCAGCTATGATCCTAAGAGCATTACCTATTATTAGGCAGCTATTTTTTTTTAAACTCTTCAATAGAATATTTGCAGTTTTGAGTAGGAGTGCTGCATTTCTTTAATCCCTATGGCAGTGCTGGTTCAGCTTCAGGCTAACAGATGACAAAGACTTTGGCAAGTTACCAATGAACCTTTTTTTCATTTCCTGCTCTTCAAAACCTCTGGGATCTGGTCTACACTAGTGAGGATGGGATGTTTTACCTTCACCACCCTCCTAGAATCTGCTAGTTCAACTTCTGGCAGCACCCCTCTCCCTCTGCTGATATATAGAAGGGAGATAAAAGTAAGGAAAATTAGTTTCCCCTTTATTGTAATTTAATTCTTTTAAACTATTAGGTGTTGCAATTCTGTGAAGAAGATCTAGCAGCTGTGTCTGACTCAGTCTTGGATGGCCAGTCATTGCACTAGCCTTGGGCTGGACCTAAACATAAGCTTCCACATGTCCAGCACCCACACTGCAGGTGACCTCCAGTGGGGTGCTGACAGCATGTTTCCCACACTGCAGGTGACATCCAGTGCCCTCTGTCTCCACAGGGAATGGCCCTCATGTGTTTCTGCTGGCCTGTTGGGTGCAGGACTCTCTTTAGAGTGAACATAGATGCTCAGGCAGTGCTCCAAGTGACAAATCCTGAGCACAGGATCAGTTTGTATCACTGCACCACCCATGGCAGGGGGTGCTGGGAAGCATGTGGGCCTCTGTGGTGACAGGGGAGGTCAGGTCCCATCTGAGGACAGTGGATGTGCCACCCCCTCCATGGACACTCCTGGTCCCAGGCATGAGGAAGGGCTGGGGGGAAGAGGGAGGTCAGAGGGGACTGACAAATGGGGATTTCTATTTAACTAGCAGGGAAAGGTGCACCCTTGCCCCAGGGAAGGGAGGGACGCTGGGAGAAGGTGTGGGAAGGGAATGGTATTTGCAAGTACAGAAAGTCACCACCAGTGAGAAAAGGAAGAAGGTGGCTAATTGCCATGCCAGTCCAGTTCTCCCAGGAGCAAAGGCAAAGTGCTTGCACACAGCATTCCCAGCATTCAGCAGGTGGGAAGCCCACAAATTTGCATCCTGCCTCTGCACTCCAGAGGCAGATGGGCTCAAAAATCTCAGCAACAGCCCAGAGAACCAGCAGCACAGTTGGAAGCTGAGGTTATTGTGAAGGTCAGCAGGGTAGAGGAGGAAAGCAAAGGCTGACTTTTGCACAGGTGGAGCAAGAGAAAATAATCCTTCTCAACACTGATGTCCTGGCTACTTTTACATTGATGTGGTGCAGTGTGGGCTGATGAATTGTGCCCTGGCCCAGATAGCCAGAATTCAAGTACTGCATTCAACTTTTAAGCAACCTGAGGCATCTGTATCCGGTGACAACCTTTTTTAAAGTTGCCATCTGGTTTTCAAGAGCAGGCTATGCTGCAGTTGTTCCACCATATGCCCTCTCTGGCAAAGGTGAGATCACAGGCTGGAGCAGGAGGGAGGAGGGCTGCCCCTTAGCCTGCCTGCCCTTAGCCTGGTGTGGGGTGGCTGGGTAACCACATCTTAAGGAAGGGCAAGTCAAGTTCCTCTGGCTTGACTAGTGGTACCCCAGTAGTCCCTGACTTTTTGTTTCTCACAAATAAAGAGCTAAAGGGCTTGCACTTTACCCCAACACCTGCACTCCACTCCTCACCCCAGCCTTTGCCTTTGTAGACACCAGCAAGGCAGACATGAGAATTCGGGGTTTGGCTTTATTCCTCAAAAAATGCAACTTCACATCAACTTCCCCCCATTTTTTGGTATGGTGTCATCCTCCAATCTTTTTCTAAGGACTTATACATATGCACATAGTATATAGTAACACATATGCATTTGTATATACATGATCTACTAGAAAAACTCCAGAAAGTGTCAGCAGATATGGTAGTGTGGAGCAGAAAGGGAAAGAGTGTTAAGCAGTGATTTCCCTGTGATTTCACTGACTGACATGGACTCAGTACATGATGAAATAAAAGTCTGGGTGCTAATCTGTGGTGGTTGTATCCAGTCTCCAAGGCCTGCTTCCACTGGCAAAAAGCTGCCATGAACTTCACCAACATGCCCACAAGCAAGGATGTCAGGAAGGGGCTGACTGTAGATCTCCTAGAAGGTTCCACACATGGTGGTGGTGTCATATGAGGTGTTGCAAATAGCACAGATCTCCCATGGCTTAATTTGTACTTCTAACCAGTGGGATCAACTAATCCATGGGACTGTAGCTCGTGTTTACCCAGGCTAACAACTTTAGAAGTCCAAGGGGATGTGTGTTCCTCTATTTTCCATCAGCAAAGTGCTTTCTATTGAAGGCTGTCATTGGTGTCACCCTGTAGGAGCTGTGCTTGTGCAAGGTTAGAGAGAGGGGCAATTTTGCAGCTGTCACCTCAGGATATTTAAGGCAGGTGATTTAGGGCATTCCACACAAACGTTCTCCCTGTGAAAACACTGCGTAGCTGGGGCAGCTGAATAATCTGGCCCTGGAGTATTCACAATTAATTCATATTTCCTGTTGCCTCCCAGCCTTTTCCTGTGTTTAATCTGTTAATTAGAAGCAGGTAATCAAGGTTGTGTTGAAAACATCTGAAGCAACTGTTACCCTCATACTTCCTGCTCTGTCCACCCACTCACCAGCAGAACTATATCAGCTGAGATCCTGAGCTTCCCTTTCTAGGAACAGCTCTCATGTGGGTAATGCCATAGCAGTGTGGAGGTGCTGCTTTTGAGTACAGGCACCAAGATGCCTACCCACAACCAGGGTAGATTGTATATTTGCAGTATTATCAACTGTTTCACAGTAACTCCCCTAGACCAGCTCTTCGTCCATGATAGATTGAACATAGCTCAGTGGAAGAGGCACTAGCTCCTTGTGTCATCACTGTGACATAGCATCACTTTTCCTCTTCACCTTTGTCCTGAATGATAAAAACTGTTTCTCTTGTATTTTGATTCACAGCAATGCCTTCTCCTCAGCGTTTCAGTGGTGAGAGCATTATCATTTGGAGTGACCTTGACATCACCATCTCTGTGCCATGGTACATTGGGCTGATGTTCAGAACCAGGAAAGTCAATGGCATGTTAATGCAAGCCAATGCTGGGGCTGCATCCAAGATCAACATTCAGGTAAAGTGGTTTTTGGCTAGAAAAGAATTAACACTCCCCCAGCAATGGATATGGCCAGATGAACTACACAGCTCCATTCACTTAGCTAAATAAATGCATGTCAAAAAAACATCATTACTTTAGCCTTTTACAATGATCAAAAAGTGAAAGATCAAAATATAATTATAAAAATCATATTCATTTAAGATTATTTTTCTAGTCAGAGGTAGTAGTGGACATTAATATAGATGTAAAAAATGGATCTATTCCTTTGGGGATTTTTTGCCCATAAGGGAAGCTGGAGTGTGAATGTCCAAAGTTATACAAGGAGTTCTTGCAAGCATTCCCATCTTTACTCTTTGGGCTTTTTTTCCTTTTGGGTTTTCTTAAGAAATATTATCTTGCCCTCCACTTCCTTCTGCATCAAGTACAAATATGTAGCAAAAAAAGACTTTTTTTTTTCCTCCCAACAGATACTGAACAGCTATGTGCAGTTTGAAGTGTACAGTGGCCTGAGCCAGGTTGCTAGTTTGAAGATGAGCCAGTCACGGGTCAGTGATGGGGAATGGCATCATTTATTAGTAGAGCTGAAGAGTGCAAAGGATGGTAAAGATCTCAAGTACCTTGCTGTCATGTCCTTGGACTATGGGATGTACCAGGTAAGGCAGCTTCAAAACTGCCACTGAACACTGCACAAATGCTTTTAGGAGAAACTAGGATAAAGGACTGTGGACAAGTACTTATGCTGTGAGACATGTTCTGCAGTGATTTATGCCTGATCAGTGATATTCATTTATTAAGCTTTATGATAATATATCTTACAAAGAAGTCATAAAAAGACACATTCCAATGTCTGGCTCCTCACTGCTTTGGTATTTTTTATGTAATCTATCAGCCACTGCTTGTCACCATCACAAGTCTGTCTGTGTCACAGAGAATGATAGTGCTTCTTATCAGTTGTTATTTTCCTCACAGAGCACTGTGCAGATTGGAAATCAACTACCTGGATTGAAAATGAAAAGCATCATTGTGGGAGGTGTTTCTGGAGACCAAGTCTCTGTTCAGCAGGGATTTTATGGATGTATGCAGGTATGAAATTAAAAGCGTAGCAATAAATTTTGAAATAGTGAGAAAATGCCCAGGTGAAAGTGTGGGAGGTTTCTTTTTCATCCACCCTCAAACATTTCTGTTTCCTCCATAAAAATTATCTGAGAATCAAAATATTGAAATCTTTGCCAGGTACAAATCTTATCACATAGGGGAAAAACATGTGAAAAAAAACCTGGGTTTGGCTCATTAGGTGATTTCTTTAAAATGTAGCCTCATTGATTGATTGATTGATGAAAATAATGAAACACATAATACTGTACTCTGAAAGGAGATTCTAATTTTAAAATAATTGTCTTTTGTCACCAGGGAGTAAGAATGGGAGAGACATCTACAAACATAGCGACCCTCAACATGAAACAGGCTATCAAGATCAACGTGAGGGAGGGCTGTGAAGTGGATAACCCTTGTGATTCCAACCCCTGTCCCCAGCACAGCTACTGCAGTGACGACTGGGACAGCTACTCCTGTGTCTGTGACCCAGGTAACCTGCTGGCCACTCATACAGGAGCTGGATCGCACCTCCATGAGCTCATCAGAAGCAGCACAGCAGCAGCAGGCTGGCAAAGTGTTCATCTTCTGATTCTTCCTCTTCCAATCAGTATTACCCTTCTCACTCTTACTGTAGCACCCTGGAAGCTGAACTCCTGGGCTAAGAATCCATGCAATGTATCCACCAAATGGAAAGACAGTCTCTGGTCCAAAAGACTCTTGTGCACCTCCCCTTTTCTTTTAATTTAATTTAATTTTTTTTTTCTTTCTCAGCCTTTTCTGCTGTTGAATTTCAGTCTCTCACTCCACATCCTAATCAAGATACTTTGAATGTTTTCTCAGTTTTGGAGCATGTAGCCAGCACATGCTGTCAGCGCCCAGCACAGTCACCTCCCATACATGCAGCAAGAGAATACAAAACTATTTGTGGCACATACCCCAAATATAAAACTGGGAACCAAAGGCACAAGGGTGCCTCAAGCATGGTAACAGACTGTCAAAAATAATGGCTTGCTATCATTTTGTTTGAGAGGGAAAAGAGTGCTTCATTTCTGACAGTATCTCAGGGGGAATCTACTGATTATCAAAGATGTGTTATTAGTGTATAAGCTTAAGACAGACAGTCTTTTGGAGACATGCAAATCATAAATTACAATGGTTGCTGTAATTTTCTTACCTTGTCTCCCCAGGGTACTTTGGGAGAGACTGTGTTGATGTATGCAACTTGAACCCATGTGAGCATGTCTCCACATGTGTGCACAAACCTAGCTCATCCCACGGCTACACCTGTGAGTGTGGACAAAGCTACTACGGACAGTACTGCGAAAGCAAGTAAGAGAATTATTTTGTTCTTGGTTTCTTGATCCTGCCAGGCAGCTCTTCACCTAGGGCAGCAATCCTCCCACTTCCTGTTCTGCTCCAATAAACTTTCCTGTTACAATTTGAGTGGTATTTTAGGCTCTGTTGCTTTTGGCGTTCCTAAACTTTCCCAGAAACTAGACATGTTATTCAGGAGCCACTTTGCTTCATCAGCTACTCGGGAGCTCAACCAGTTCTGCTGTGTTGCACAGCACTGCACCTCACCTGTACTTTGTGGTGGGTTTGGCCTGAGTTTGCTCTGCATCTCTCCTCCAGCTTCCCCAGCACACAGAGCAATGCACCAGTTTGGTGGCCTCTAGCAAGATAAAGTCTCTTGGCAGTGTAGGTCCAGTCCCTGGGCTGGCAAAGAGCCATCTCTTCTGGACAGTCTGGGGCCTGTGGCTGTTGCTTTGTGGGAGAAACGTGCTGATTCCCCGTCAGCAGCTTTGTGGTCTCTGATAAGCATTCAGCAACCAGCCTTATCCCAGAGGCGGCACTTTGATTTGCTGTAATATGGGCCATTCATGATGTGCAAATGAAGTGCATTTGTCTGCCTGTTTAGGAATGGCTCATGTGATGTTTCCTTCCCTTTGAAAACTGCAAGCTTCTTCCTCTGCCTTTTGTAGTGTAGGCTTGCAAATGTTGGCCGTGCTGTTGCCAGATTTGTCTTTCATTCCTCTGGATTAGCAACACAGAGACATTGTCCCTTGTCATTATCTGCTGGCATGTGTCAAGTGCAACACTGTGGATTTCATATTATAAAACATAGAAGTACAAACTTACCAATTACATAAATAAAATTGGTATTGGTCTTCAAAACAGATGGAAATAGTTTTTCTTTCCTAAAAATGAGCAGCAGGGAGAGGATACCTTGTGCATTTCCAGGATCCCAGTCTCAGAGCCCTTGTCCTTCAGGCTATTGTTTGACAAAGACTCCCAGCTATGAGAGAATCAAAGCTCTCCTTGCCAGAACTAGTGTTGGGGCATCTGTGGGATAACCAGCTCAGAGGCTCACCTAGATGAAATCGTCCCAGTGAGAATGGGGCTTTCCTTCAGCAGGGATGGCCTTTGCCTTGCTGCTTAGCTCCCAGTGCTGCTGCACTCAGTCTGAATCATAGTTTTGATCCACAGTCCAGATCAAAGCTGCCACCCTCCCCTCTTCCATGTCCCCAACCATGGGTCCTCTGTCTCTCCTGAGGCAGACCAGGGCTTTTCAGACCTTGTAGTGAACAGTCTGAGAAAGCCAGGCTGGCTGAAAGTAGTGGCTTTTCTCTATAGGATGAGCTTGCAGACAGCTTTACACCTGAACTGGTGTCCCTGTGGGCTGGGGCAGGATGGGGATGAGGGGTGGGGTATAAAGTCTTGGGGAGCTGTACCTCAAGGCAGCTCGTGGTGGTAGATAAACCAGAGCACAGGCTCAGAGCCACTTGCACTTGAAAATACTTAGAAAAGCATTGTCTTTAGGTTTTCATAGCATTGATATTCTAATTTCTCCTATATTAGAGTGTATTTATATTTATATATTTATTGATTGTTGTTTGAGATACATTACTGTCTCTAAGCTGATGCAGTTGAGTGCAGATTTGGTCCAAAGCTTTATTTTCACCCTTTTTAAGAGGGAACTTAAAATAACTTTCTTTCAATTTGATTTTCTTCAATAGGATCGACCTACCTTGTCCCAGAGGTTGGTGGGGAAACCCCATCTGTGGCCCATGTAATTGTGAGACTAGTAAAGGGTTTGATTCTGATTGCAATAAGACCAATGGAGAATGCCACTGCAAGGTAAGCAAAGCAAACCATTCTTAAGTCAAAATTTCTTTAGTTTAAAAAGAAACTGTACCACTAATAATTACAAGTGAGTATCTGATACAAAGTACACACAGTTGTGCTTTGTATCACATATATATGTATGTGCACAGTGGAGTTAATCATTACCCAAAACATTTTGCTGGCACCACCCTTCTCCAAATCATACTGTACAGCTCTTATCTTATTTGTGTTTGGAAAAGCGAGCCGAGAGGATGAAAGCCTGGCTCTGATCTCTGAAGTGCAGCCTGGTTTATCAGGGGAGATCAGGCCGGGGTGCAGAGGAGTGTCAGTGGGGTTTTGTGCATCACAAGTGAGTAATGGCCATGAAACAGCTCGGGCCAGCTGGCTGAAGCTCTCCTCTGTGCTATGGCCAGCAAAAGGCCAGGCAGCTGGAGAGAGCTGCAGGGCTAAATGCTTTCCTCATCTCTGGACAGGCAGGGACAGATGGGGGACATGGGAGGGGAGGCACCTCATCATGAAGGTTTTACAAAGGACTTCTCACAATAGGTTTAAACTGGCTTGAATGACATCAGAGGAGCTGGGCTTGTGCAGACTGGCGGCTGTGAATCTGGCCCCCTGCTCCTTTCTGAAACGCCAGCAGGACACACAGCAACTGTTGCATGAAATGGAGTCAGTGGGGTGCCAGCTCCGGCTCTTGTGCAATCCTAATGCCTCAGATCAAATGCATATACAGAGATGATTTGAATATGGGGTCATTGCATGCTCTCCACCCTCTACCTGAAACACAAATACACAGTACAGGAAGTTTCCTTAGTGGCTCCTTCATGCCATAGAAGACCAGAATTGCAAAGCTGAGAAAACTGTAAATCCTCCAAGAATATGTTTGGTGGGCACTTGCAACAAGTGCCCAAGGAGTAATGTGGGCCCTGTGGCTCTACTGCAAATGGCAGCACAAACCCTGGGTCTCTGATAATAGTAATGTAACTTTTATCTGTGCTCTGCAAAATGAGCCGTTTTATAATGTACCTGCTGCCAGAGCAGGTTGCAGAAATATGAGTGGTTTGGAAGTCAAAGACCTCGTGTCTATCATTTTGGTTTTTCTAGGCCAATTACTACAGGCCCCAAAGCAGCGACACCTGCTACCCCTGCGACTGCTTCCCATCTGGCTCCCACACGCGCGCCTGTGACATGGAGACGGGCCAGTGTCCCTGCAAGCCCGGCGTCATCGGGCGCCAGTGCAACCGCTGCGACAACCCCTTTGCAGAGGTCACTGTGAGGGGCTGCGAAGGTACCTCAGCCTCGCCATGCGGCCCAGCCATGCTGCCCAGTCATGCGGCCTGGCAATGCGGCCCAGCCATGCTGCCCGGCCACACTGCCGTGTGAGACCAGAGCCAATGGCAGCGAACAGATGGGGACACTGCAGGGACAGTCCTGGGCCCAGCAGCATGGCTCCAGCAGTGGGGCAATGGGGGCTGCAGCAGCCTGAACATACACCCCTCCTCCTAGATATGTGCCAGTGTGACTCATGGGGGCTGAGGGAATGGAAAAAAAGCTCTTATCTCTTTAATTTTTCTCACATGGAAATATAGCCTGCTGAGGTGGAGTAGAGAGAGCAAAAGACTAGCAGCAGCTTTTCTTTAAACCCGAGTTCATCTGCCAGTGCAGTGTTTTATTGCTGAGCTGCAGCTGAGGAGGCTGGTGAGAGCCCTCACGCCTTTGGCCCACAGAGGCACCATGCCATGCGCCTCGTGCACTCTGCCTTCCTTCCCCACCTTGCCCATCCTGCCTTTCCTCTCACCCACCCACCCACCCACTGTCCTCCTGTGATCAGCACAAAGCTGCTGCAACAGCAGTGTGTGGGCAAAATAAAGGAGAAATGTTTTCCCACAATAAAGGAGCAAGCAGAGATAGGCAGAGCCAAAATCCAGAGCCCCATAATCATCCTAAACTCTCCTCTGCCTGTACCTGTCTGTCCCATCTGTTGGATAAGGAGCAACTGATGGGTTACAGCTTGGAAGGCACTGCAGAGGATGGATATCCTGACAGGGCTTTGGAATTACAGGAAGGTCCTTCAGGCAGGTTGAAATGTCTCACTGTTGTGATTTTATCTTGTCAGAAAAATTGTATCATTTCTTTTTCTGCTTTCAGTAATTTATAATGGCTGTCCTAAAGCTTTCGAGGCTGGTATTTGGTGGCCACAGACCAAGTTTGGCCAGCCAGCTGCCGTGCCTTGTCCTAAGGGCTCAGTGGGTAAGTTCCCTGGGTAAATAATTACCTACTTTATCTGCATGCTTTTTTTTTTTTTTTTAATGTGCATAGGGAATATCCTTAATTCATTGGGTCTAGAGACTGCAGCATAGCTTATATATCAAGAGCAGAAAAGTATAGCTAGCTGAAATCAAAGAGCTGTTAATATATATTTGGAATACTAGCAATAAATAAATGCAGCAGTACAGCAGATAAACATGTAAAAAGCACAGAAATTCTCTATTTTCAAAAAAGCAGAGCCCTATTTTCTATTTATCAAACAATTCTTACACATGTAACTTTCAGTTTCTAGTGACTTATAAGTGTTCTTTAGCTATACAGTTCCTCTGGACAAAGATAAAATTAGGAGAATAATATTCCTGATGACTGCTTTACTAGGCTTACAGCCTACTAAAGCTAGAGTTGCAATAAAACTTGCATTTTTCTACACAATATCTTTTCCGTAAGCAAAATATGTTTTCGCTGAAAAACTGAAAACACCTTTTATAAAAAAAAAAAAAGCTGAACAAGAAAGCTGAAAAACATCTTTTATAAAGCAGATGATCTATGGTTTTTTGTACAACAGGCAAATGACAATTTTTTCATATATGTCTCTATAAACATGTATCAGATTTTTGAAAATAGAGTTCCCAGTCTTTTCCAAAAGCTGTTCTGTGGGAAGTGAAAACTCTGTCTTGGTTCTGGACGTGGTAACTCTCTACTGTGAGTGTTCCTTAGGCTCAGGGAGTTATGAATAGTTATGCGACTGCCCCAAATATTTCTAGGAGGAGGCCACTGCTTATAGGTGTGCAGAAGATTTGTGGTCAACCTAGTTCCTGTTCTAAAGATTTTAGGAGATAGAATTTTTTTTTAGGTGAAGAACATTTTCATGATTAAGCAGTATAAAGCTGAATTAAAATGAGTTTTCTGCACTCTTCTTGAAGTGATTCACCCAAGCGTCTCTTCTAGGCAATGTTGCTTATAGTAATTGCATGTTCTAAGTAAATTTTACAAATTGTTCAAAGAAGTAAGCCTTATAATAATGAATATTCAGACTAAGAACCGGAGGCTTAATTGTATTCACCTAATAATGGAAGAGAAATAATATAATTAGATACAGTAAAATTAATTATAGTTCTTATTCAGATATTGGTAATTAAATGGCTTAGACATATGCAGTATGTTATGTGCAAATTAACTAGCACAAATGTCAATTTTGAATTAGATTACTTGCAATTCATGGTGAAGGATCCTCAGCCAAGAATTGCATTTTAAAATTATTTGACAAATAGTACAAAATATAATAGGCTAAATTAAACAGTAAGCTGCTCACAGTCCATTTACAAGTGGCAAAAAGGCAATTATGCATGTTGGTTGAAGTGTTTAGCACATGCAGATGTGTGGGCATGGATTGATGTGAATACAGCATTTGTCCAGGAGCTCTTCCTATGTAGGCTATTGCACAGAAATATCAGCAGGGGTTGGTTTTCAGGAATACTTAGGAAGTGCAGGGTCCTTCTCTTTTTTGGTATGAAGAAATGAATGAATTAATTTGAGAACAATCTGGCAGTGAGGCTGAGAGCAGTTGGGCAGAGCTTGGGGTTTACTGACTTTCCTCCAAAGCCTGACAAAAGCAATTCCTGAATATTAGTCATCCTTAACTTTTCTCTCGCAGGAATCCCCTGTTTGGAAATTGAAATACATGTGTAGCTTTGTGCAACTTAAAAGTGTAGGAAATCTGACAGTCTAGGGTAGTAGAAATCTATGAATATTTACCCTGCATAATTCAGAAAATTGTTTGCCATTCATGCTTTGTTTCCTTCAGGAAACGCCGTTCGCCATTGTAACATTGAGAGGGGCTGGCTGCCTCCTGAGCTTTTCAACTGCACCACCAACACTTTTGTGGATCTAAAAATCATGGTAAGCTGGGTTTTCTCAGTTTTCCCTTTATTTTGTAAATAATGATGACCAGTTTGGACTCCAGTTTGATATCCCTGCAAACACAGTCTTTTGACTGCAACCTTGAACAGCCTCATTTTCCATCAGGACGCTGGTGCTTTTCTGGCTCTCAGTTACATCTGCCATTGCGTTTTGTTGCCAACTCTTTCTCAAGACAAACAAAACAAACAAATATATATAAATATATATATATATATATATATATATATATATATATATAATTGGATTTTTTTCTTCCTCTTTATCTGATTCAGAATGAGAAGTTACACCACAATGAGACCAGGTTGGATGGAGATAAAACCATACGGATCGTGAGAGCGCTGCAGAATGCCACCAAATATACACACAGCTTGTATGGCAATGATGTGAGGACAGCTTACCAGATCATGATCCGTGTCCTCCAGTATGAGAGCCAGCAGCAAGGGTTTGACTTGGCAGCCACAAGGGATGTGGAATTCAATGAGGTAAGAGAAATACTGTATACTGTGCCGAGCCCTTACAGTTTCCCTTAAAAATTAGGTGGCAGTGGGTAATTAAATTTGTCTTTGACCAAGGTGAAGCTAATATTGTGTAATTGACTAATCTATTCCACAAATAAGCCTTTCTTCTCAGATTAGAATGGGAAGTTGGTTATGCATGTGTCTATGCATGCATGTGTATGTGTAATACAAATATTATAAAATGTGCTTTTCTAAAAAATATCATCATAGTAACAGCCAAAAGCAATATTCCCCATATGAAAAGAAATCATCACATTAATGTGTTTTTCCTGGCTAAAATAGTTTTGTGTACTGTATTTATTTTTGTTGTAAAACATGTCTAATGTGATCATGCTCATTTAAATGTGCAGTGACTTAAGTCTGAGCCAAGTCTAAGTTACTGACTCTGAAGGTTTCCTCTAATTCAGTTTGAGAACACTTGAGTCATGAGTTGGTACTTTGAAAGACATTCCATATCATTGGTATTTTAAGGCACGTTCTAAAATGTGTGCCAGAGAGCTTCTGCTACTTTCAGAGCATTCATGAAAGTCACAGTTATTACCAAAGACCTGACCAGGGCTAGAGAACAAGCTGTAGCACCCTTCCTGTCTGGTAAAATATGTAATTGTGTTGGAAAAATGTGAAATTTGAAGGCAGGTGGGAGTATTCTGTGGTCTGATAATGTGAATGCTGGATGACCCAAGTCAGGCTTGTAGAGCTTTCCTCAATCCCACGTGTACAGGGGGCACTGTTCTCCGCTCTTGCCCATACTATCACCAAGATCCTGGCCATGGCACAACACAGAGTCCAAGCTAAAACATCTGTTTGGATCTGTGCTAGCAGAGCCCAGAGTCTGGGCACCAGCATGTGGAATGACACTCCATGGGTCAGGACTGGTGTCTGTGCTGGCCAAAGATCTGTTTGACTCTCTGAGAATGTGTGCTACACCCACGTCACTGCTCACAGTACTCCAGGAGGACCAGACAGGTCAGGCAGGCCTGGGGTGAAATTGGAGAGCCTGTGCGAAGCCAGGCTGCACTAGGAGAGGATGTCACTGAAGAGTTAGGAGCAGGAATAAATGCAGCTGAGAAAATTCCTTAGTGTCTTGGGCTGTATAATCAGCAGAGAGTGGAGAACTTCTGAAACATTTTATGTTTTAGATGCACCAAAATTTTAAGAGATTCAGTTTTTTCTTTCCTGTGGAGTGTGAAAACAGGCCATTCAGATCTTGAAAAGGAGCTTCATTTCTAGCGTGTTTTGTTAAGTAGAAATATGAACAATAAGCAAAAAAAAATTGGTTTGGAAACATATGCTTTAATTTATTGTTCTCTGCACTTGGCACTGAAATTCATACGGATGATGTTTTCAAGAACTCCCTAAATATTTTAGGATAGGTCAGGAATTTGAAAACTAATGAGTACAGCTCATGAATAAAAGGAGGCAACATCCTAGGCTGAGGAACCACAAGGGGAGAAGGAAATTTTTTTTTAATAATTCCACATAGAAGCCTGAAAAATAGATAATAAAAAACCATAAATAATGTTCACAAACACGGAGGAGGCCTGGTACCAAGTACAGTATGTGTCTCCTGCATTCCTGGGATCCATGCTGTGCTTCTCACCCTAGGAAGAGGTGGTCATACTGGAGTCTCTTTCAGCTCAGATACGTGCTTGCAGCCTCAAACAGTACAGACAGGATACAGATAGCTCCTTCTAAATGAAGTCTAAATATTTGTCTTGGCTATTTTAGAGCTTGTCACCACAAGCTCTAATTAATTCCTATTGCCATTTACACCAATTTTACCTTAGTTGGAAATTAGGTATTGTTACAACAACATAGTTCATGTGTACACCAAGATTAAAAACTTTTTAGCATTTTTCTCACTTAAGCCATTTAGCACACTCTTTTGGGGTCTATCTCCTTCCATTCACCCTGAGGGTCCCTTTGCATATTTTTCTAAGAAAGGGCAGAAGAGTCAGGTCCTCAGAAAGAAATGCCTTTTTAATACCATTTGTAAGCAATGTAAAACTGGGGAGACAATGACATGATTTAAGTTTTCTTATGTAGTTTCAAGTTTGTCTATGCAAGTTAATATTCACTCTTAGCATTCTTCACTGTATGAGAAGTATAGATATTATAGAATATATAATATATATATTATATATATATATACAGTGAATATAGTTCTTATATATATAAGAAGTATATTCACTGTATAACTGTATATATATTGTCTTTGTTATCTAGGAAACAAAGCAAAAAAAATTAAAGTAAAAGAGGAAGTTATATTTCTATTCATGGCCTTCTTTTGTTTTTCAACAAAAAAGCATTATTTTGATTTATCTGGGGAAGTTCTTCAGTGTACCTGCTAAGAGCTGTGCTTTTCATGTCTGATCTCTCAGAAACAAAGAAAACATGGATAGGTTCTCCTCCTGCATTTTCTTGCTCGATTTCTTGTCATTAGGAGGAAGAAAGTAGGCAGTTCTCTTACAGTTTCCAATTTTGGCTTACTTTACTTGTAAAAAGTTTAGAGGGATTTGCTTTACATGACCAAAAACCCTCTGGGTGAGTAACTGGTGTGTGTATTTTATATGGCTGCAGTGGAACATGCCTGCATTAAATATTTCATTATACCCTTACCTAAGGCAGTCGGGCAAATAATTTTCAATACTTCTTACTTGAAACCCAGCTCTGTGTTTGATTCATAATTTAGGCTTGTACTTTATTTCTCAGAATATTATCAGAGTGGGTAGTGCTTTGCTGGACCCTGGCAACAAGGAGCACTGGGAGCAGATTCAGCGAACAGAGGGTGGCACCGCTCACCTGCTCAGGCACTATGAGGAATATTTCAACAATGTGGCCCAGAACATGAAAAAAACCTACATGAGACCCTTTGTCATTGTTGCCACTAACATGAGTGAGTATCTGTGTTGAAAACTGCCCTTTTTTTGACTCTTAAAAATGTGCTGGACAGAGGTGCTAGTTATTTGTGTTAATAGTACCTACTTGGAAAAATCATTGCATTGTTTCAAATCCATCAAGCCTTGGTCCATATTTTTCAGTTGTCTTGGGGACCTCCTGGGAAGTGTCTGATCTGTTTTGCCTCTGGACCATGCCACTGCTCCATGTGGCTATTTATTGCAGTCATAGCAGTGTAGAGATTGTAGGAAGGACTAAGTTTGTAAACAAAGGTAATGCCTTTTGAGACCAACTAATATAGTTGAATGTAGTAGATCTCATTTTTGGAGGAGTCACACCAACACCACCTGAAGAATTATTGCAGTACAAAAAAAAAAAGTAACCCTACTATAGATTTTTTTACATGTTGTTGATCTTACTTGCATAGGTGTGGACTGGCCAGGGAGGTGGTGGAATTCCCAGCACTGGAGATGCTCAAGAAGCAACTGGATGTGGCATTTAGTGCTGTGGTCTAGTTGACAGGGAAATGATCTATCAAAGGTTGATCTCAGTGATCCTATAGATCTTTTCCAACCTAGCTGATTCTGTGATTATACCTCTGATTTTCACATGCTTTCCTAACTTGGAACCTATCCATAAAACCATCATCTGTAGAGATTCTTGTACTGAAAGGTATTTTCACAGAATCATCAGCCCTTCAAATGCCATCCTAGTCTTACAAAACCCATAATCAGAACAAAATCTATGGGATCCAAAATATCCAGAATGAGTGTAAATTGAGACGGAAACATCAGGCATACCAAGACACCTTGTTCACCTATCACAGGAAATTTTCCCTCTGACAAACAAATAGCAGCTCTTGTGCTGTGGACTGTGATGTATTTCATAGACATCTCTGCAGTGCATATGCAGATGAAGCACAGCAACCACAGCCTGGTCAGCTTCTTTCCCCATTTTCTCCCCTGCTCTCTCTTTTTCATTTTCTTCCCAGTTACAAACAGTCTGAGCTGAGAAGTGTTGGTGATAGTCCTGCTGTGAATGTGAGGTGAGATGGAGCCAGCTGACCTTCAGAAGTCCCTCACAAGCAGCATTGCTATTTGGTTTTTCTTTCAGAGGTGCTCTAAACTATAGAAGCCTGAACTTGTGTTTAGCTTTTCAAGCTATTGCTTTTATTTCAGATATGAAGAGGGCTTATGTGCCAAAAGTTGCTCTTATTTTCCCAACTACACCTGCTGTTATAGTAAGAATTTTAATTGGCTACAAACCTTGTCCCAAGAATGCTTTATGTCCACAATCACAGGGGCAGAAAATCAAAGGCATGAGGCAGTCAAGTTACAAAGGCTGTAGCATCCTGCATCAATGGGGCATAGATTATTGTTGAACTATGCCAAACTGAAACACTTTGATTTTTCTTTAATAAATGGGAATACTTTCTTATGATTCAGGACTATGAAAATCAAAATATTTTTATCTTCATACTCAGAAAAAAATGTGCTTAAGATTTTAACCCAGCTGAACTGAGATGAAAACAAACCCCCAAATTTCTTGCAGGTTATAAATAATGATTTTTTTTCAACCAGTTCTTCCTATGTAAAGAGGTGTGAGCTTGAGAGTGATGAGGCAACTCTGGCCTCAAAGAGGTCTGTTTTCTTTTGAACAGTTTTTCCAGGTGAACATGGTGTTAATAGAGTTTCCTAATGGCTCATCTGGGAATTAGTTAGAACCTTGGAAAGGAATGGGAATTTGCAGGTCTTAACGTGGGTATTTCTTCACACAGAAATTTGCAGAGGATCACACCTTTTGGTGTAGGGTTACCCCTAGGACATTTAAATTGGCACTCAGTGACTTGTCCTAAATGAGAAAGTTAAAGCCAACTCAAATGCTTTTTGGGCAGTTTAACAGGCAGAGATGATGAGGTAAGCCAAGGAGGAACTGCCAGTGGAGGACTCAGGAGTAGTCCCAGATTAAATGCATGTTATTTGCTTCTGTCAGCTGACTTCACAATCCAACAGATGTAGAACTATGGTTTTGAAGCGCTAGATTTAGTCCTCCCATTAAAAAGCAAGTCTGAAATTGGAACATGCAGCACACGCTTGAGCAAGCCAGCAGCACATGGAGAAACTCTGTGAAGCAGGAGCATTCACTGAGCAGCAGCCAGGGAAAAGCCTCTGAAACCCCAGTCAGCTGCTGCTGGAGAAGTACCGGGGAAGTGATCTACCTCCAGATGGGTATTAGCAAAAATTTCTTCACTGAAACAATTCCCAGGCATTGAAACAGGTGGCCCAGGGAAGTCACCACCCCTGGAGGTATTTAAGACACGTAGATGTGGCCCTTGGGGCCATGGTTTAGTGCTGGACTTGGCAGTGCTGAGTTAACAGTTCCACTTGATCTTGGAGATCTTTTGCAACCTAAACAATTTTATGATTCTTTATTTCCAGAGTTTCCAGTATGTTTTCATAGTATGAGATGCTGTCTTGTGAATTCCTTTCCACTGAACAATCAATGTATAATTTGATAAATGTAACATAATGCTGATACATAAAATTTTAGTTATTGTATAAAGTGTTAACAGAAAAAAATTGAAAGTTTTACTTTCTCTTTTGGGGTTTAAACTTTTTACCTGTATTGTGCAGTCATGTTAACCTTCCAGTAATGTTTCACTGTGGTGATGGGAAACTTTTATCCCCCGCAGTTATTGCTGTTGACATCTTTGACAAGTCTAATTTCACGGGAGCTAGAATACCACGATTTCATGAGATTAAAGAAGATTACCCAAAAGATCTGGAGTCATCTGTTGTCTTCCCTGATACTCTATTCAGACCTTCAGAAAGGAAAGGTAAAACCCTTCTGCTGATGTTTGGTGAGCAATTATGGGCAGCTCCCAGGGCGTGTGGTGGATCCTCAGGGAGCAGAGTGGTCCTGGGGTGAGAGCAGGGCGATGTCTGCACAAGTGAGCATTATTTAGGGATGGAGCAGCTGTGCATACTTCTGAGGCGTTTTGCCTGCCGGCAGCGATGGAGGCATGGGGGGCTGTGGGACTGGCTGTACCTGTCTGTCAGGTCTCGCCTGCAGCCCCTCAAAGCCCTGTCAAAGCAGGAGAAATGCTCTGCCTCTGTTCCCACCAGGATGGGATGGGATGGCTGCCCAGCGCCTGCAGTCCCACAGCTGCCTTCCTCCAGCCCCTGCAGAGATGGAGGGAGGTGGTGTGAGAGACAGAGAATCCAAATCTGGGAGCTCAGAGAGGTGTTATCAGAACTAGGCAGCAATGAAAAAGTCTTGAGCTGGGCGATCAGGGAGAATACATTGGGGAGTACCTGCTTCCCAATGTCTTTAAAGTATCCCAAGATTGCTGCAAAGCACCACAAGGTTTTTGGGCAAAGGGAGACAGGGTAACTCAAAGTTCAATAGATGTACCATTGTTGAATGTCTTCTGAATGAGGAAATAGTAACTCTTCCAAAAATAATACATAATAAGCTAGCACAGCTTTATGACTTTTTGCTTAGAAACAGAGTATCTGCTTCTATGATTTGTATCTTTTCTGTAAGACAAAAGGGAATGGGAATTTTAAGAGAATCTTCCAAAACAGAAAGCTCATTATATGACAGAATTAGCAGGGAGAAATCTCATGTGAGTAGCTGGTGGGTCCATTAATACTAGTTTTGCCAAATATAAATGTACATGCAATTTAACAGCATGCATAATGTTTTAATCTTCTCCTTAAGTTATGCATGGGATACTTATATACTTATGCACCTTTTAGCTTAGAAATTGCTTATTTTATAGCTAGACTAAATGGCTTTTCACTGTTCAATGGTTATTTGATTATCAGCTATATAACTATGAATTGTGCTGAAATTTTATTAAAAATATCAAGTAGAACATTAGAAGCATGCTGAGTGCTCTAAGCCTGGAGTTGTAAGAACTCTAATATTAGTCTCTAATAGTATCTTGGCAAAGCAAAATTACCAGTTTAAATGGTAGCTCTGAAGCTGTGTGCAAAGAATTTAATATTTGTGTTGATTCCATAGCAGTGCCTACAATGAAACCTTCAAATCAGAAAATACCCTCTAAGTTGAACAGTGATGTGTTCAGCCCTGAGAGTGCTTTTGCAAAGAGGAAGAAGCGACACCCAGACATTGAGACACATCACACTGTTGCCATGGTCATTATATACCGATCCCTGGGACACCTCCTGCCTGAAAACTATGATCCTGACAGGAGGAGCTTGAGGTAAACCCCAGACCTGTTTGGGAATTGTTCAGATCCCTTTTTTTGCTCTCTGAATGTGTGGAGGAGACAGGGCTGCATTTATACTGGCCAAAAGTCATCAGTGCTGCTGTTCTCTCTGCAGTGCTGCCTCATGTCCTCCTCTAGCACACTGTGGGAGAATAGCTATGCCAGAAGTGCCAGTAGTTTTTGGGAACACATCTGTATGGAAGGCTGTTGGTACACTTGCCTCACTTTCTGAGCAGAAGCAACCTGAGATCTTCCATTTGCAGAATATAGCTTTGCATTTTGATGTGTAGATCACCGTGCAATTTTTCTCCTTGTGCAGATTGCCAAATCGCCCCATCATCAACACACCTGTAGTGAGCACAGCCATTCACAGTGATGGGGAGTTTCCTCCCAACCTGGTGGAAAAGCCTGTCATAGTGGAGTATGCCATGCTGGAAACAGAGGAGAGAACAAAGCCTGTCTGTGTCTTCTGGAATCACTCCATCACGTATGTCTCCTGCTTGCTTTAGGGCTGTGAGTGACACTGAGTAGCAGAAAACTCCTGCCCTTATCCTGGGAAGATAATTCTGGAGGAAACCCTGTCTTGGTCTGTCTGTTCAACTGACAACTGATTTTTGGTGGAATAGAGCCATGTAGTCATTTCCCACCAACCTGAGAAAAATGAAAATAATTATCATAACTCCTCAAACAAAGGATTAGCCATGCGGTTTCTAAGAAACACAGAGCTGTCATGTTTTTCTGCAGGGTTCATTTTCACCCAGAAGCAATAAATCCCACAATATCCTTGTATTTGTCCATGCTATTTGCCCACGGATGTATGTCTGGACCAACATAGTCCTACTCCAGTGTCTGAATTCATGGTTTGCCTGAGGTCTTTAAGTGAGAATTTTCAGGAGATGATTCAGCTCTTCCATGGGCTGAATCTTCTGTTACACTCCAGTGACTATGGACAGAGTAGATAGCAAACAGGCACCTACCCTTGGTGCCTCAGCCAGGGCCAGTGCAAAAAATTTCAAAATCAAATCTTTGTTTTAGTAGAAATGAGGACTGAGGTTTTTCACATAAAATTGTGAGTAAAGATTATTAATTTCTGAATCACAAATTTTTGACTCAAAAGTCAATACAAAGGCAGTTGCACTGGTAAGAAACTTAACTTTCATTTCACCAACTATTGTGGATTTGCTTTCATTTGTTTTAGTGAAAAAATAGAGGGAGTGGAAATACCTTTTTTGGGACATTAGACCTTTTCAGTTTATGGAAAGCAATAGTAATATAGAAGCAGAATATAAGAGAGTATTTGACTCTCTAGGAGGCAAGTGTTAGGAAAAAGATGAAATGTTCTGAAAATCATTCATTTAGGTCTTTTGTATTCAGTGAAGTTCAAGATAAAGACATCTTTTTAATGAAAATGAGAAAAATTATATGAGCTGGAACTGTATGTGCTGATGTTTCGTTGGTTTTACGGCATTGTGGAAACAGCACAGTCCTGTTGGAAATATTTCAAGAGTGGGGATAAAACAAAAGAAAATGTTTTGAGAGGTAACCACATTCTCATATGATGCTTTCACAATATTGTAAGTATTCCATATATGTTGCAATTTCCAGCTACAAACCCAGGTACACAGTGAGAGGATGGCATGATCTGCCTAGGAAAGGGGAATAGCTGTCACTTGTTTCTTAAAACCCCAAAAATTCTAGTAAACCTATGGAAAAATCCATTAAAAGGCAATATCCTGTGCAGCAAACTAACCTAGGGAATGTGTGCCTCCTAGTTAAAGGCCTCAGGAGGTTATATCATTTAAAGGATCAAATATGCAACAGAAATCTCTTATCTTCACAGTAATAAACTCTTCATTTGCCCACATGTGAAGTAGTGGTTTTGCTTGTATGCACTCTGTCAGTCTGCTGATTGTGAGGGAATGGCAAGTCCTTTTTCATAAATTTTTAAACATTGTTTGAGCTTGAATAACCCATTAGCTCTAAAGTGATTCATGTGTTAGCTATTTGCTGGCAACTTCAGTGGCATTGTTATGTGTTAGGTCTTCCTACAGCCACAATTGAAAAGCAGCTCTTATGTGGCTTGTAATAATGAAAGAGCTTTTAGAAAGAGTACTTTTTGAGAGGAAGTGATATTAAAATTTAACAAATATTTTATTGCTGAATGAAAAAAAGGTCTTGTCATATTTAATTGAAAAATCTTTCAGTAACTGCAAGACTATTTTTATTACTCATTAACTTCAGAATAGAATAATTAATAGTGATACAGAATAATTTCTGAAGTCACTGGAGTGAACCATAACTGCACAGGGAAGAATTTTAAGGCAGCAGTTCCTCCCCGTTGTTAATATAAGAGATCTCCTGGCATGAAATATTATTTATTAGAGAAGGTTTTAACCTTTTCTTGTGTACTTTTTAGAGGAACTGTACAATGATATCATATTATTGCTGAAACATATTTCAGTCAAAAAGATGTGTCCCTCTGTGATTCTGGTATCATTTAGCTTTGTTACAGACATTTTGTTCAGTGCAATCTCTTTCCCATACTGGATGCGTAGTCACTGACCCAAAAGTAAATTTTTAATTTTTTTCTTTTGAACTCAAAATAGACTGTTATAAACCCACCAAATCTGGCCAGCTGTCTTATCAGAAACTACTTCAACTGAAGGCCTTTTTATTTTGATGATAGATACTCTTTCAGGCAGGTGACAGCTATAGATAATTCTGTCCTGTAGTTGCAGTCCTCTCTGGTTGTGCAGCACAAGCTGCCACAGAGGGCAGTGGAAGGTGAGGGGAGATTGGAGGATGGTGCTCAGAAATGCCTTTTTTCCCCACAGGATTGGCGGGGCAGGTGCCTGGTCCTCCCGAGGGTGTGAGTTGTTTTCCAGAAACCACAGCCATATTGCTTGCCAGTGCAACCATATAACCAGCTTTGCTGTCCTGATGGACATTTCCAAACGAGAGGTGGGTGATGTCAGGTTCATGATTTTTGGAGACTTTGGTTTTCAAGGGCTTTGGAACAGAGCTTTGTGTGAGACTCAGAGCATTGCCAGCAGATCAGCCCCAGTGTCATGAGTGGGTTGCCCATGCCTGGCAGCCTCTGCCACTGGGTTTGCTGAAAGGACCTTCATACTTGGTTGGTGCATCCTCTGGGTGCTGCCCGTACACGCGCAACATGTTTAGCAGCTAAAGAGGTGGCGTCACCCACTCCTGTTGGTCCCTAAGTAAATCTGTATGTTGGCTCAGTATAATGAAAACATTGGCATCCTGAGTAGTAGATTTGATTGGAGGAAAAGGAAGGGAAAACCCCCAGAGTTCCTGTCAATCTGTCTTTCTACAGAATGGGGAGGTGCTGCCTCTGAAGATCGTCACTTACACAACCGTATCCATCTCACTGGCGGCTTTGCTGATCACCTTCATTTTGCTGGTCCTGATCCGCACACTGCGCTCCAACTTGCACAGTATCCACAAAAACCTGGTGGCTGCCCTCTTCTTTTCTGAGCTTGTCTTTCTTATTGGAATCAACCAGACTGAAAACCCGGTAAGACTTACTCTGTGTTCATTGCTAGAGTTGTTCTCAAGCTTTAAATCAGGGGGTTCGTATTGCAGCTTTTACCTTCGCCCATCTGTTTCACTTTCTCCTCTTTTTGGCTTCAACACTTACTTGAAAAACATCAGATTTTTAGTATATTCATGTGTGGTTGATAACATTAATAGCAATGGCAGGCAATAGGAGTGTATCTTATTTTCAGAGAATATATGACAGCAACCCTGTTGAAGGTTTATCCCAGGAACTGAACCTTAAATACTTATTTCTTCCTTTCCATCAGTGTGTTTTTTATCTTGCTTTGCCTGTTCAGTAGGAGGCTCTCCAGTTTCTCCTGCAGCAGGTACCTCCCAAGCCCAAATGGCTCCTGGTGTAGACTCACAGGTTGTCAGTGATGTGGTGCTGGTCAGGTGTTATATGCACATTGTGCACCCACTGGCCATTCTGGAGAAGCCACTTGCCAGGCATGGGACAGCTTGCTACATCCAAGATTCAGTAGGATACCTGTCAGTTTGCTTTGTGCCTTCCAGACACAGGGGTTGTTGGCTTCAGCCCATCACACCTGTTGACAAAACTTAGTGCAAGGATCTCCAGCATTGTGCATGTCAAGAAATGCAAATTATGAATAGACTGAGTACAAGATAGGTAAAAACTACACATGAAGTGTGTTCTGTATTTAAGACCTCATTGCTCTCTTAACCATGTGTAGTCTTGCTGCTGTTCTTAGTAGCACCCATCCCAAAAGCCATGGCTGCCATTCAGACAGGTAAGAGACAGACAAGGGCTCCAGCACCGCCAGGCTCCACAGCTGTGCCAAACAAGTTGGACACAGATGAGGGATGACATGCAACAAAATGTATGTCCTTAGTAGATAGGAAAAATATTCAGAATGTTACTTTAGGGATTATCTGAACACTGTGAAGAAAATTTATCTTCTAGAAATCCATTAATGTATATGTTTCAATCTAATTTTTGCGAGGGAAGTACAGTGTTGAGATCAAAACAAAACAAAATAGCAATAAAAAAATCATGCTGATTTCACATTATCCAAGCAGCAGAAATAGGAGAATATGCCTACATTCAATATCATCACCATCATGGTAGTGACACTGTGGTGCCTAAACACACAGCCTCATTTGCTGTATAACTTAATCCCACACTGTCACTGACTTCTAATGTCCACTTGAGCTATAACATGCATTTTAAAAAGTACCTAACCTTGACTAATTTCAGCTTCCAGTAATTGACAAGTGCTGACAAGAACTTTTCCTAGTAAATTTGAGAGAGATCTCTTATAAAAATTGTCTTGCCAGGAAAGATCTGTTTAATAGTATTTCTTTTGGAAAACTGTATAAAACTAAGCTGCTGAAATTATTCAATTTCTAAAATTCAGGTTAGTCTGTTGGGTTTTTTCCTGGCCTTCTTCTCCCACTTTACCTTTTGAAAAACTGTGAATGCCAAACTGGATAAAGCTTTCCAGCCGGTTGCATCACTTCCAATTCTGTATACCAATATTCCCCTTTACCAGGAATCCAGGTCCTTTTTCTGCTGCTGTGGTGAGATCTTCTGCAGTGACCTGCCCTCTGGGATATAGTCTCATGTCATGTGTGAGCTTGTGTTGTCTTTGTTTCATTATATAAATGTTTGCATACTAAAATAACTTTGCTGAAAGGAGCTCACCTTGCCAATTGATACACAGCACTCTGTGTAACTTGACCTTTCCCATGCCTTGCTGAGCACACCACTCATTTTTCACTGCATTTCACTGGCAAGGGATAGTTTCAGTTCTCCAATGTATCTACTGAGGAGTTGGGGGCCAAGTCCACATCCCTACAGAATTTTACCAAAAATTATGCCATAAATGATGGCTCCTCATTTCCATATTAATTTCATAGTATCATGAAGTACCAAGCAGAGGTGTATAAAAGCTGTAAAATAGTTCATTACATCAATACCACAAATCCTAATGGTTGTACTTGGTGAGATTGTTCTCTTTTACTCCTCATTTCCATGCTTTGGGGCTCATGGTGTTATCATGTCCTCTAGGGTTACCAGGACTCAGTGAAACACCCCAAACCTTTAAACCATTTACACAAAGATCTTTAATTTATAGAATGTATTTCATGCAGCAGAAAGCTGCTCCTCACAGCCTACCCAGACAATTTGAGAAGGTAGGAGGGCTGTAAGCCATGTCTGCTTGAGACAATTATTCATCTGTCTGTATGGAATGAGAGTTGTCTAACGAGTCATGCACTGATGAACATAAAGAGGTAAAGAATGCTGGAGCACAAATAATGCTGTGCTCCTTGGCACCCAGCCTGGCTTTTATGGGTTTCTGTAAATTAACAGTCACATTTCTGGGTGAGGTTTTAATCTTTCCCTGGACTATTGATAGAAAGTGATTTATTTTCTTTCTTTTTTCTTACCTGAAAAAGGTAATGTTCAGGGCAGCACTCTACTCATAAGCATGTGAGAATAGGAACAAGAAAAGCACTACTTACAAAGAGGGAAGAATGATGGTTTATTTAGTAAGCCACATTTTCAATAACACGTGGTGTTATAATAGTGCTGATGTAGTAAGTGAATCCAGAAAGTTGGCAGTCTTTGTATGATTCTTTGCTCAGTAAAGAGGTTAAATGTACATTAAACAGGGAAATGTACATATCTGAGCATTACACCATGAAAAACCACTAAAAAGTCATGCCAAAGTCTGAAAGCAGGGTCAGTGCTGCACAGGAACAAAAGGTTACAAAACAAAATGTAAAACATTTTCAAACAAAAACTGAATGGTTGCACAAAGTTCTCTTAATTCAAGCTTATCAACAGATCCTTAGCAAAATTTTTGTTTGGCTTCTGAAAGGAGAAGGTTAATCGCAAGATTACAATTCCAGTGTCGGGTGCTTGTGGTCATTCTTGTTTCTTGTTTTTACTCATCAAACTGTTAAACTGGGAGAGAAAATTGGTTAGCAGATATTACAGAAGGGCAAGTATCTGTAGGTCATAGGTTTCAAGATGGCTATTTGATCACAAAGATGACTTCAGCTACCAGTGTGCCCATTGTAGCTGTTACTTTTAGTCTCACTGTGGACCTGGTCTCTGGTTTCAGCAGGTCCTTAAATTTTTCTGCTCTCAGCCTGATACAGCTTAGTGATCCACTTTACCTTAAAAAAGCAAAATCTCTCACGGTATGAGCAGCTCTTCTTAAACTCTGAAAAACTTAATTAAAGGCAGTATATTTGTTCTGCCAAAATCTTTTTATTACACTTGCCATTAGCTACGCGGGGGGAACGAGTGACTCACCAGGTTGTGATTCAGAAGAGCAATTTAATTTCCCTGCCCTTTCCCTTTTGCAGTTTGTGTGTACTGTGATTGCCATCCTCCTGCATTATTTCTACATGAGCACCTTTGCATGGATGTTTGTGGAGCAGCTCCACATCTACCGGATGCTGACTGAAGTGAGGAACATCAACTTCGGGCACATGCGGTTCTACTACGTTGTTGGCTGGGGCATTCCTGCCATCATAACAGGTACCCTCAAGCACCCCAAAAAAGCTCAGTTTCCCTGCCATGTTCACTGCCCAGGTTCAGGGAAGTAGCCCCATGCCAGACAGCTATGGGAGTTTTCCTGAAGCAGGGCAGCACCGAGCCACATCTAGCAGAAGTCAGCCTGAATTGGACAGATCTGTGTACCAAATGTTTATTGCCCTAGCTGAAGTGATACTGATGGTTATCAGAAACATAATTGCACAGATTAAACCAGGACTTGATAACATTGCTTGGGAATAACAGTGTTTTTATTTGAACAACTTTGCCAATGGCTTTCAGAAATTTTCCTTCCCTGTGCTGGTACCTCCAGATATGGACACACGATGTCTGAGGTAACTGCAGTGGCTTCAGAAGCAATGCTGCCTGCCCACAGGACATTACTGCCCTTCACTGGACATTCCCACTGCCTACTGTCAACCAGCAGTAAATACTTCTGAAGGGAATTTCAGTGGCTCTGTTTTATTTGGCATAAAACCAAGTTGGGAATACTAAAGCTGCCTTTTACTTAATTTCAGATACAAAGGCTGTAACTTTCAGCTGAGGAAAAGTAATGAAAATCTGGAGGCAGTAATCTTTTAAACCAGCCCAGAGTGATCCACTGGAACACATCCATCTCCACCCTCACTGTGCCTATTTTTGCCACAGACATTTCCAGTGTTACCCTAAGCACACGGGGCTGTGTTAATTCAGGCAGACAGCTCCTCAGGAACTGTGCTTCATGGAACAGTTGGAGTGGGCATTTTTGGTTCAACTGTTTCAGCATGTATCTGTTGCCATATGGGAAATCACATCATAGGCAGGCAGTTAACTTTTTTCCAATTAGTTTTATTTTTACAGATAATATCATACTGTCAGCAATGGCAGAGGTTTAGATGTCTCTGAGATCAAACAAATAGCTATCACTCATGTACACTTGCAAAAATATTATGGAACAAGTTAGATTTAAAAATACATACTTGTTCTTTTTTCTGTGTGTTTTAAGAAGGTGTAATACAAAAACACAGCGTAGGCTGGTATAGGTTAATTCTCTCTTCAGGGAGCTGGTAAGTTTTTCCATATCATTTTGTGCCTAATAATTTCTACTTCTATCAGTTTATAGTAGAAAGCACAGCCCAGAAGGGTCTGCCATTTTAGATGTACCCCAGACATTTAAAACAGAAATTGTCCTTGAACTTCTGAAGCATTTCAGACCTGTGTGACTTTTACCAGTACATACAGGACTACTGCAGTATTTTCAGGAACACTGAAGTGCAATCAGATATTTGGCAGCATCATTCCTAGGAGAAAAGAAGTATCACTAAATAAAAAACTAATTAGTTTCAGAACTCACTATCTTTAGAAGAATTTTGTTGGAAGGAGTTTCTGTTTAAGGTTGCTTTCTCTCCTGAAATCTAAATTCAGACCTTCTCAACAGATATTTATGCAATTTAAATATCACAATCATTTTAACATTTTCCTACTTAATTATTGCTCTCTGTGACATGGAACTATTTTGCACTTTTGAAATTTTCCAGGTTGTGTCCTGCAATTCAATGCCCAAATCTACTGAATTTGCAGTTTTGTTTAAATGAAAAGTCAGATCCCTATTACTGAGAAAGTCAGGGGATTTTGTGAAATGAAAGATAAAGAAAAGTAAGCCTTCAGTTTGCCCTTCCAGGCTTATAAATCATCTGAGGAGAAAATTGTTTCTTCATAAATAGCACAATGTAGGATTTCTTGCCTCTAGATAACTTGTTACTGTACAAATTTTAATTAAGCTTCTTTATAAATTTTAATTTATAAACAGCAAAAAGGTTCCAACTTCATAACATGAATCCTAAACATTATTTAAATTGATTTATGAGAGAAGGATTGTTTATTTTTCTTAGTTGTGCTATAGTCTAGATATGGGAAGAAATTTTAGTCTTGGGATATGTAGAGGACTTTTTTATTTTAAAGACAAATACTATTTCATCTTCATCATAACTATCCTGAGAGGAGGAAACCCCCCCCAAAACTACAGTAGCAGTGGCTTTTTGTATATTATTTTTTCTACTTTATATGCTAAAACTGATATTCATTTCAAACTGGGACATAGTGGTCCTAAGGCATCTGTGATGAGAGCAAGCTACGTGAAGAAGGGTACCTTGGCCTTTAGAGGAGGATAAAACTCAGTAAAATGTTTACTGCAATGGGGAACAACCACATTTAATCACAGCAGAGAAATGCAGAGTACCATGAATAAGAATAGGATAGAAGTTGGGAGAAAGCTTACAGCCATCAAAAGAGTGGGGATCTGGAATAGTCCTCCATTGGGAATGATAGCGGAACATTTTAAATCAACTTTAAACTTGCTCATTTTAAGGTGTAGTTTGATCCATCTTGGAGAGGGATTTTATGACTTCCTTGCCACAGGAGCAAAGGGCTGGATTTGGCACTCAGCAAGACCCCCCCAGTTCTGCCTGTCTCTGTGGCAGCACACTAACTGCTTGACATATGTGTGCAGTGACTGCTTTGCCATGGAGACTGCAGCCCTTGTGTTAAAACAGGTTAAAACAGAGCCCTGAAACCAATGTCCCCCAGAAACTGGCACTTTTCAAATCCTAACCAAAGCAAATAATCAGGAGAGAATTGAGGCTGTCCCACAGCTGCCTGAGTCACACATGGCTGCTGAGCCCTCAAGGGCTCAGAAGGGTCAAAACATGCTTCTCCTGCAGCCCTTGGCACACTCCTGTGTGTGTGCTGGGGTAAGTGCTGATCTCCACAGGACTCTTGGCCATAGGACCAGCCCCAGTTCCTGCAAATGTTAGCAAGGTATCACTCAGCATGCACACTCAGTCTGTTAAGGGCAACCAGGCTGCAGCATTTAATTGATGTGCCAAAATATTTCTCAGTATTACATTGCATTGGCTTAATTCTGCCTTCGAGTAAAGTGTTATTTCACGTGTTGTTGACTGCAGTAATATTTGACTCATGTACCTGAAGACTGCAATTTGCCCCATTTGTTTAATGGAGAACTTCAGAGTAGGATTTTGAGAGTGAAAAAACATTGCTGTCTGCCAATTACTCACAGAGCCAGAGTCCCATTAATGGGAAAATCCAGTCCTGGGAAACAGACTGTATCCATAGAATTACATCTGTATAAAATACTTTATAGTCCCTTAATCATTTATGGCTAATTCTTTCTGGATGGCAACTGCTGAAGGGGGTGGTGGAAGGGCCAATGGGAGCAGGATGGGAGACTAGTCCTATCTCATTCCACATTTCAGTGAAAACAGATCCAATATCCACTGCTTTGCCAAATAGCCAGTTTAGTTTTCATAGACCATAGGCCTGTACCAGATGTGAATATTGGCTGTGGGCCAGTTCTAAGCAGCAAGAGTGAAATGCAGCTACCTTTCCCTTTCTCAGTGTCCTTTCATCAAAGCATGCAGGCTTCAATTCAGAAAAAGATGACTCTTGTCTTCTTTTTCTAAATTGAAATTCAGAAATGCACGAGCCCTCCTTGCAGAGAGCAGCAGCACTGTCAGCCTTGGCCCCTCAGGAGGCGGGACAGACGCCCATGGCCGTGGGTGCCCCCGTGCCCAGACAGCATGATGCAGCCACCTGCCATGTGCCACTGGCCACAGGGATCACTCTCTGTGCTCTGGAGAGGGGAGATCTCTGCAGACAGGGTACACCTGTCTCAAAGGGGGGAAAGGATCTTTGCACGGGAATTACAGGGCTCGTTAAAAGAGCTTTAAACCAGGTTGGAAGGGGGAAAGGGATAAAACCAAGCTCACTAGAGACAACTGAGAGCAGAATGCCAGTGTTTGTGGGATAGCATGCTAGTGACTCCTGTCTGCCATCTCAGTGGAGGCTGAGCTTGGAGATCCATGTGGCAGCAAAGACAGACGTGTGTCTGTGTTAGAAACCATTGGAATGGTTACCTTTCTTAGGGAGTGTTTTGACTGCCTAGAGCTTGATGTTGGTGATAATAGAGTTGAATGTTTGTGGGTAAGAATCATCAGGAAGGATGAGACAGATACCACAGTGAGAGTCTATTATAGACCATCCAACCAGGATGAGGAGGCAGAGGTCTGTTAGATAACAGCCTAACTCACAAGCCTTTTGGGAGGCAGTCATGAAGGGCAAAGGAGTCCAAATATTTTACAAGCAGCTGAGAGAAGTCTCACCATCACTACTCCTTGTTCTTGTGGGAGACTTCAACTTAACAGGTGTCTGCTGCGAATACAACGCAGCAGAAGAGAGTCCTGGAAGGTCCTGGAGTGTGTGGAAGGAACTTCCTGATGCAGCTGATGAGTGAGCCAACAAATGGAGATATCCCACTGGACCTGTTCATTGTGAACAGAGAGGGACTGGTGGGTGATGTGATGTCTGGAAACTGTCTTGGACACAATGATAGTTTTCAGTTCTCTTAGAGGTAAAGTGGGGATTCAAAGAACTTCCACCTTGGACTTCCACAGGGCTGGCTTTGGTCTGTTCAGAGGCCTAACTCAAAAGTCTCTTGGGAGGCAGTCATGAAGGGCAAAGGAGTCCAGGAAGGTGGAAGATCCTCAATAGGAAGCCCTAAAGGCACGGGAGGAGCCATGCTGACAAACCAATGGGGAAGGCCAGCCTGGAGCCAAGGGAAAAATGGAGGAAAAAGGAGGCAGCTCAGGGGGACTAAAAGGATGTTGTGATCATCCTCCTATACCAGCACTGGTGAAGCCACACTGTGAACCAGTTCAGTTTTGGGGCCCTTACCACAAGGAAGACATTGAGGCGCTGGAGCAAGTCCAAGAGGAGCTGGTGAAGGGTCTGGAATGCAAGTCTGATAAGGAGCAGCTGAAGGAACTGGGGGTGTTTAGCCCAGAGAAAAGAAGTCTCAGGGGACCCCTTATGTGAAAGGTCTTTTCCAACCTCAACAATTCCATGACTCCAAGATTTTGCAGGCCAAAGGCAAATCCCAGTCTATCACCATATGAGCAAGATGTAGGTCACCAAGTCAGACAGCACTGTAAATCAGCAGGTGAATGTTGGGCTCAGAGACCCCTTTGGAATTTTCAAAACCCCCAGGTTTTGAAAAATAAAATAATAGAAGGTGTAGTTTTTACTCAATTGCCTTGGGGCATTAACTCCATTTCAGACAGTGCTGAAAGCAGGGTGAGGTACCTGGGATGGCACTTCAAAATGAATCCCACCTGAGCTCAAGCACTTAACTCCCATAAGTTCCCATGTTCCTTTGTCTCTGATGTTGTTTTAGTGACAGCAAGTTAAGAATGCACTTTTTTTTTCATAGCATAGACATCTCCTCAGTTATGATTCATGTCATTCTGCTGCACAGGCTTATTGAAATTCCTCAACATGTCACTCACCCTCAAGGCTCACACTGTGTGAGAATGACTATAAAACTATGCTGAAACAGAATTAATTTGGGACTTGCATTTTTTTGTCATTTTTATGGAGCTGAACTTTGTTCCAGTTGGGAAAACTCAGAGTATTGTTTGATATGAAGTAACCAGGATGAAGATTTTTATTTACAGAAGTTTTATTTCAATTTTTGCCTTCACAGAATTTCCTGTTGAATAAATTGCCATGATAATTTTGTTTATTTGAAACAACATTTGGCTTTAGGCAGCGCCTTTCTAATTCAGGTTTTCTCCGCTTTGTGACACAGGGCTTGCTGTTGGTCTGGATCCACAAGGCTATGGGAATCCTGACTTCTGCTGGCTGTCTGTTCATGACACCCTGATCTGGAGTTTCGCTGGGCCCATCGTAATGGTTGTTGTTGTAAGTAGGGGGAATTGGCATCTGGAACTGTCTCTTCCTTGCTGCTACCTTTTCTCCCAAGTTTTGTCAAACAGTAATCATGCAAAGCAACCATGTTCTTTACATTTTAGGCAACATTTGCATCTATTTCTTAAACAGATAAGGCATGAGCTAAGCTCCTGGAAATCAGAGGGCTGCTTGCCCATATAAAGATTGTTTGATGAGCAATGGCTGTATGGCCAGAAACCTATTTCTCATTTGCTTTGTTCCATTTTTAAAGGGTTGGTCTGTGAGATTAGTAAATAAAGCAACAAAATGAGGCATAACAAGTCACTTCATCCAGAAGTCCTAAAGGAATATTAAATATTTCTGCTTTCAGGAATTTAAAAGAATAGGCTGCTGTTTAACTTTTCCTTACAGCTTCTCCATCAAAGTAACACCAGAAGATAAATAGTCATGCTGTGATTCTTATCTTGAATGCCAAACACAAGTTCTGGTCTCCTTGCCTCAAAAAGTAGACCTGGAAGCAGTGTAGATTATGGTCACAAACCATCAGAGACATGGGGCAGCCTCCACTGGAGGACCAACAAATGGAGTCTTAAGCCTAGAGAAATGAAAGCTGCAGAGCAGGGAGGAAGGAGGAGCCTGTAATGGTGTGTTGGTCTGGAGAAAATGGCTATGGACCAAACCATTCAAATCTTTCCCAACACAAGCAGTACCAAGAGGTGGCAGATCTAGCAGAAACAGGATAAGCTGCATCATTTCTCCATTTTCCATTTTAAGTTAGAAATTCCTAGAAACAGGACAATGGCAGTGATAAAACTCTACATGGTTTTGGAAAGTGAGTGATGAGACAAATTCTCAGCATTAATATTCACTACAAGTGATTAAGTACAAATGCAGCACCAACCTAGTACCTCCCAGCTGACATGGAAAGCAGTGGAAACTGGAAGTTTATTTAGAGTAATTATCACTGTATGCTCTGCTAGATAATATTCCTAAATTCTGGTTTGGCCAACTGAAACAAGGTGCTGGGCTGAGGTGGAGAGGTTCGCATGATTTGGACAAGGACAGCCATTCTTTCCCTCAAGCATTTTTGCATAGGGTTGTCTTACTGGGTTTCAAGTGCCAGGATGTCTTTGACTATGTTGCCTTGAAACAAGGTAAATCTTGGAATGTAGAGACCTGTAAGTTGAACAAGAAATATTCTTGGTGCTACAAACCATTTTAGGATAAAATTTCATTGTGATTGAAAATAGAGCTGTAACAAATGTACAGAAAGAATCCATGCTGTTATTTCAATTTGTCTTTCAGATAAACACTGTCATTTTTATACTTGCAATGAAAGCATCATGCAGACGAAGGCAACGTTCATTTGAAAAAACAGGAGTCATGTAAGTTTCAGTTCAAAAATCTGTAGACATTCTGACCAGAAATAATAAAAGCCAGAATTGCCTAAAATCAAGTTTTGGAGCAGGAAATAAAAATGGTTTTTTGGAGGAGAATGTTGGTAGAGGCATTTGGAGCTGCTTCACCCCACCCTCTCCTGGGGTTCCCTTGGAGATCCTGTAAAACTTCCACCATGGTGCTCTGCACCACCAAGTGTAGGCAGGAGAAGGGAGAAAGGAAAGATCTATCCTCCAGGTTGTGTCATTGCAGTCCTTCCAGATCTTTCACTACAGTCTCTTCTACACTGTCACTTCACCTCTGCCCATGGCATGCCCAGGTAAACATCATTCTGGGTCTCCCTGTGCTTGTCCATGGCTCAGAAGGGTCTCCCCTCTCAAGTGTCTGATTACCACCTGTGTCATGGCAAAGATCCACTGACATTCCCGTGCTGAGGGCCAGCCTCCCTGCATCCCATGCTCAGTGGGAAGAGCAGCATTGCAAGTTGCAGCCTGCCACCTTCCTGAGCTGTTGTGACAGCCTGTTCTCGTTAACATCTGTTTTGCCCAAAGCTCAGAATTTACCTGTGAACTCAAATGTGATTAGCTAGTGGCAGTACAGCCCCTTGGATTTTGGTTTATTTTTTCCAACGAGGTAGCTGTATGAGATTTCAAATGGCTGCTTTTCATTTTTGTTTTTCAGCTCCAGCTGTAGGGTACTATGTACACACTTGGCATGGCTTTTCCACCCCTGGTGTCCCTGGAGCTGGACTTTGTGGTTCTCTGAACCCTAACCCTAACACTAACCTTAATGAAAACTAAAATCTGAGTGTGAGCTCCCTGGCAACATGGGTGGCCCAGTTAATAGCAGTGTGGAAGGAGCAATGTTGGTGCAGTGCCATGCTCCCCTTGGCATGCCTTTTCCAGCCTCAGTTTCCATGCAGCTGTTGGCTTTGTGCATTCTGAATCCTGACCCCAGTAGTGTCTGGGTGTTGAGGATGAGGTCTAAATCTCCCTAAACCAGGGAATATAACTGCTACCTAATGGCAGCAATTTTACTCATAATATAAAACTTTTGCCACTAGATTTGTTTCTGTCTTTTGAAAAGTGTCTGTGGAAATCGTATTTTTAAGCAAAGAAAATTTCCCTGACTGCCCTCAATCCAAAACCTTGGGTAGTATCTTTGGGAAGGAATGTGAGAGTGAAGGTGACAAACTGAAATGAGATGGACATGGCCATTTACTGCCCAGATGTGTTTCTCAGAGTCATCAAGGCTGGAGAGCATGGGCTTGTAAAACAGTCAGATTTGTTTGAGAAAGTCTTGGAAATTAACTTGGAAAGAAATCATGTTTTTAACATGAACATGCTAAGCTGTGGAGTGCTGCTGTGAGAGAGTTGGAAAGTTGTGGAAACTGGGAATTGGTGAACGCTGCCCTAATTTTCCCAAAGTGCTTTTCCAGTTGCCAAGCTGTTGGGCATATAGCACCATCCATTGGGAGAAGTTGGGCTGTTCTCTTGTTTCCTACCACACTGCAAATGCCCATCTGTGTTTGCTTTACAGCCCTGTGCTGAGGACAGCGTTCCTGCTCCTGCTGCTCATCAGTGCCACGTGGCTGCTGGGGCTCATGGCAGTCAACAGTGATGTCATGACCTTTCACTATCTCTTTGCCATTTTCAGCTGCCTGCAGGTAAGTTGGGTAGCGTCTTGTCTGTGGTAGACTCTGATGAGCACACTTCTACACCCAGACCTCCAAAAACCTGCTCAGCATGAGCTAACTTAAGAAAAGAGAGATCTCAAGGCAATTTTTGCTTTCTCTTCTGAAGGAGAGGGTCCTTTTCACCAAAACTATAATTTTGAGTAATTATGTCTCTCACTGTTAGTCATTCTCATGGTAAGTGTACTACCATAGTAACCTGTGACAGTAGGCAGGTATACCTCTGTCACTCTGGAGACAAATTCTTTGTTACTGTGTTCTGTGTGCTCATTCTTAAGTCATCCTGTTGCTATTGCAAATAAGAAACTGCTACATTTCACCCAGAGTCAATGGCTCCAAGTTCACGGCTTCCACAAATTGTTACTGTTTAAAGAAATGAGACAAATAAGGATTTTTCAAATGCAATGTGAGCTGTATTATGGTTTTCCTGGGTTGCCTGTCCCAATTTACACAATTGTTGATTAAAGACACAGAAAATAGGAGATCTGGCATGGAAGTAGTGACAGAGCTTCATGTGGTCACATTTTGAATGTGACCTAGGATGACAGTAACTGCCCTAGCAGGTGCCTGCAGTACTAAAACAGCTACTGCAGGACACTCAGCTGCTGCACAACAGCCACAACTTGCAGCCACAGAGAAAACAAAGTCTGATGGGTCCCCTTTGGAGACAGCTGTCAGTGCCCTGGAAGCACAGCAGATAGTTCAGCCTGGAGCAGGGTTATTTTGCCACTGCGACTAGTGTGCTCTGTAATAAATGCACCTACTCAGGCTATAAAACCAGGCTTCCACAAATCTAAAATAAAACTAAATTAAACATAAACCTGATGAAAGGGACAAAGGTCAGCAGCTGGAATTCTCCAAACTTGCCCAGAGAGGCACAGTGGTATGTGGCATTTCACGTCACTGCCTTCTTTGAACTTAGGTTTTTAAAGAGACATGTATGTGAATTTTATTAATGAATAATCCCAAAGTGCCAGTGCCAGCTAAGATCACATTAGATTGAATGTTAAGAAAGTGAGCTTGAAGTTTATAGTTACTCTAAGTCAATTGCTTTGGCTGAAATCATGAAATTCAGGCTTCTTTTGATGTTGGTACAGCTGCAACTTCATGAGTATTGACTTTTCTATGCTGTGTGTCCAACCAAAGTTGATAACAATTTGGCACCTGCATTAATTCCCTCAGAAGTATATCTGAAGGCACATGTGTGCTACCCTGCCCCCAGCAAAAGCTGTTAATGTGTGTTCCTGGCAGCCAATAACTGCCCAGCCCTGGGGACTTCACTGCTTCTCCCACCAGAGGTATTGCTTAACCAAGGAACTTAGGCAACAGAAGTTGGGACCTCTCTGCTCCCAGTACCTCTTCACATCTCACAAGGCTTTCTAAAATTCTCTTAGATGCAGCCTTAAGGGCTCCTTTCACAGAAGTTGCCTAGTTCCAGAGACTTTCACTAAAGGCTGTGATATTTTTCATGTGCTGCTGTTGATTTTTTCTCATCATCTATGTAAAAGCTCCAAAATCCCAAATTCTAAAATCTCTGCAATTTTCTAGTGGGACATTGAGGCTCCCTTTGGATTTCTTCCCAAATCAAACTCTGCTCTGTAAATTCTGGAGAAATGCATATTTCTGTATATTTTCCCAGGCCTTTAATGCACATTTAAACTTGGAATCAAATTATGAAGAAGTGCTAGGAGATCAGTCAATACTGTTTCAGTCAAGAAAGAAAATAGTTACTGCTTTTGAAATACACCATGATGGACTACAAACTAGAATTCAGGGGTTGTTTCAAAATGGATTTCAGATATACTACTATATTTGCAATATGGTAGTAGTGAAGCATTTACATTTTTCTCTCTCTAAAATTATCCAGGGGCTGTTCATTTTCTTCTTCCACTGTGTATTTAACAAAGAAGTGAGAAAGCACTTGAAGAACACTTTAACTGGAAAGAAACCTCTACCAGATGATTCCACTGCAACGAGAGCTACATTGTTAACAGTAAGGAAAAAAGCAATGGGAGAACAAAAACATCCTCTTGCTGTCAGAAGTTACCTAAAATAAACTTAGAGGTGGCTTATCTGTAATTAAGTGAACTGAATGATTGCTTTCAGTGGCTTGTACGAAGACTACTGATGGCTTCTCTCAAAAGTTTTTATTATTATTTTAATTGAAACCTTCAAGAGAAAATAATTCTTTCCCTTGGCATCAAAACCCATTTGGTTCTTTGAAACTTAATACTTTGTGGGTAACATGAGCTTCTGGAAGGATCATTCACTGTGGCTTTATGTCTTTTTTTTCCCCTTTCAGCGATCTCTGAACTGTAACAACACGTATATAGAAGAGCCAAACATGTATCGCACAACGATGGGGGAATCCACTGTCTCCCTAGAGAGCACCGTCAGGTCAGCCAAGAGCCACAATAGCTACCTTGCTTATATTCTCAGGTAATCTGGTGGCAGGTGCATGGCTTTCAGGTGCTTGCCTTTCCTTTTTTATTGCTGTTGTGGAAACCAGAGCTCTGGTTCAAATGCTACTTGATTTATGTCTTAACAGTTCTGTTTCATGTGACTGCCGTTCTCCTTGGTGCATTTTCTGTTGCATGTGTCTTTGGGGCAGGGTTCCAGCAGTGCAGTGGTTAACCTAAGAGTGATGTTACCTATATGGGCCTGGCTGCTTGCCTGTTATAATCCAGATGTGTCTCAAGGAGCACAGTTTAGCTCATTAGCTTTGGGCTTTTTCAGAGTGTGATTCACATGGCACAAGGCAGATAGCCACATCAGGATAACCTCTGTCTCACCCTAAAGTGACTGTGCATGTCTGCCTTGTTGTTAAAAACAACAAAGTGACCAAGAAGGTTGTCCTCTGTTTTTCTTCTCAAAGGGATGAGGCTGCTCATAAACTCAGTGGATCCTCAAGTCAAGCAAGGGCTGGTCAGACTGAAGCAGATTCCTCCATTTTTCATAGGAATCCGTCCAAATCCAATGGTAAGAATAATTTCTAAATGCTTTGACTCATTTGTGCACCTTCTTCTCATCACTTTCTTTGAAGTCTTCTGTAACAGAAAGAATAGTTGAAATAATTAGATGGTCTCGTTCTCATTATGCTATTGTCAAAACAAGCTGTGCAATGGCTGTCTTACAAGGAAATCCTGGAATGAAAGTATCATATATCTGCTGCTTGTGATAGTTTAATTTTTATCTGATGCTGCACCAGCTATTGACAGTTTATGGAGTCTCCTTTCTTTCTCACAAATTATTTACTGTTGCTCTTGATTTTTAGTTGGAGAAATTTTAATGTTTGAGACCTTGAGGCAATATTCTCCTTTACTGCTCTGTGGTTTGTACAATGATGAGAAGTGCCTCTTGTGTCATTTCCTTTCATTTTGGTCTTGACATTCAATTTTGTTTCCTTGTAGTAGTTTTTAAGTTAAGTTCATTTCAGATTCTTGGTATTTCTAGATATCTTCTTTTGCCTGTGTGTTGCGCTCATTGAGATCCAATAGAATTACTGTTCTGCACGTTAAATAGGGAAAAATATGTTCCCACTCTGTTCTGCATGTCCTGTACGTGTAAAATGTCCTGTCCACTAGCTGAGCTGAGTGGTTGTGCTTCCCAGTGGTTGTGCTGTGGTCTTTCTGAGTTTATCCTAAATACACTTAGAGATGTAAGAGCTCGTTCCTGTCATGGCCTGGACCAATGCCTGCCTTTCCTTTCTCTTGTGCATTTGTCAGGTAGATTTGTTGAACTCCCATTTACACTGTCACCCCTGTGTTTCCCATGCACGTTTGCAGAGCACGACTCAGACTCTGACAGCGAGCTCTCCCTCGATGAGCACAGCAGTTCTTACGCCTCCTCCCACTCATCCGACAGCGAGGAGGACGGGCTCGAGGCAGAGAAGTGGAACACATCTGCTTCCAAAAACAATGAACATGGCCCACTCCACAGCACACCCAAAGGTACCCCCAGTGCAAGGGGAGGGCAGTGGTGCTCTAAAATAGCTTTAGATTAGATGGGATAAATTTGTCACACTACCATGCGACTGAGGTAGCATCTCTGCCTCTGTGCCTTGCTTCTGTCGAGATCCTTGTTGTTTCCAGCTTAGAGACCTTTCATCTTCCAAAGCCTTGTTCACAGGGGTGACTGAGTACAGAATCACACAGAATTGCACAGAATGCTGAATGCCTTAAGGCAGGCAGCTTTGCAGGCAGGTCCCCAAAGCACTTGGACATGGCATTACCAAGCCAGCAAAATCTAATATGAAAAAGAGGAGAAAGAAGGCACTTGTTTTGAGGGCAGGGGGAAGAAAGGCCTGCCTCTCCTCATGCAATAAAGGCATTGGTGTTGGGGAGGTCCTGGACCTAAAGAGATGGCAACCACTGTGTTGTAGTGTGTTGACCATTAATATAATTTCTGCAGGTCAAGGTGCAGGCATTTCTAAACATAGTTGATCTTCTCCTAATGAAAGGCAACTTTGAATGACAAACATCCAGGCTGTGTGCTGTGGAACTTCACAGATACAGCACAGGGTGCCTGGAGTGCCCTCAGCCTTCAGAAACTAACCTCTCCAAGGAGGGATCTTTGATCCTGGAGAGCTGAGAGGGTGGGTTTGCCTTACACTTCTCCATAATTGAGCTGGCAACCTCACTCTGAGAAGGATTTGCCATCCTACCAGGTGATTTTTGGGGATTTAATGCAACCCAAGAGCAGTGCAGTCCAGCAAGGACTGACTGAAGGATTGCTCTAGTTTGATACGTAGCCCCTCTCCAGCCACAGAGGCCAGGCAGTGGTTGAGAGAAGATATCAAAAGTGTTTTTTGAGCTAGTGTTTTTTTGCATTGCAGTTGATACCCTTCCCAATCATGTGAAACCCTATTGGCCCACAGAGTGCGTAACAGCCAGCGATGGCGAGGACCCCGGTAGGAAACAAAAACTCAAAGTAGAGACCAAGGTCAACGTAGAGCTTCACAGGGAAAACCAGGTGAACCACAGCAATGAAGCACCCCAGGACAAGGAGAACGAAGGGCAGCAGAAGGAGAACAGACCTCTGGCCCACCAGAATAACCAGCAGCCGGAACAGAGGAAAGGTAGCAGAGCCAACCCAGCCTCACTGTTGGATTGGGAGACTGGGGGGGTTAATGAGCATTAATTAGCTTAAAATGTAGCTCTGTCAGGGAAAAATACTTTCCAAATGGCTCCAACCTGTGTAGCCAGATACACCATGGGAAGCTAGTAGGTAGTTGCTGTAGTCTAATCTGTTGGTTATGAAATGAAGTGCCAAACTAGAAGTCTTAGTAAGAAATAGAGACTGTAACATCAAGCTTAGCTTGATAAATTAACTTACTGATGCACTTAAAAAATTTTATTATTTCCTCTTTTCCTTCACAGGCATCTTAAAAAATAAAGTTACCTACCCTCCCCCACTGGTGGATAAGAATATGAAGAATCGCTTGCGGGAGAAGCTGTCGGATTACAATCAGAGCACAGTCTCATCCAGGACTACTTCCCTAGGGACAAACGAGGGGCTCCGCTCTCCTTCGGACTCAGGGGTAACGGTGAAAAACGTTCGGAGGGAGCAGTCTCGAGACCAGCTCAACGGCATGGCCATGAGCCTCCACGTGGCAACAGGACATGCTGACACCTCAGACTCAGAGTAAGTGCCACATTAGGATGCCCTGGCTGACCTCCTGTGGTCTCACCCTTCACCTTCCAACCCCAGACTCACACATGAACAAAACTTTCCTCTGGTGACTGGCCAGAGTCCTTCACCAGTGACTGTCTTGATGGTTTACCCATACCATGTCCCCAGGCCATGGGGTTTCAGTCATGAGAAGGCCAAAACAGGTATCATGGGCAAGACACCTGTGACTGGGTCACCCTGGCATCCTCTGAACTGGCAGGCTGATGTGGTACTGGCACACATGGACAGGAGCAGCCTTGCTCTGCCCTGCCACCCTGCCAGGATTGGGTGGGGAAAGGCACAAGGCTGTGGGGACATGGTGTGAGCATCCATCTGGGCAGAGGGAAATGATGACTGAGGCAGGAGACCCCAAGGCTGGAGAGAAAACCAAGCTACTGATCCTAAATTACCAGGCATGTGATTCTCACCAGCTGCATGGCAATCAGTGCGTGAATTTACCACTGTAAACTAAACAAATATAAACAAAAGGCTGAGCAAGCTCTCAGCCAAAGGGAATGCTCAGAAACCTCATTACTCATCGTAATTCTTGCATTTCAAAATATGACAACAGCCGTATGTAAGGTCTCTGCAGGCATTTTATGCATATAGGCTCATTTTTTATTGACATGAATAACAATTTTATTCTTTCACCATACCAAGAGAAAATTTCTCACCCGGCTTTAACTCTGGCACTGTCCCACCAGGCTTTAAATACCCCTGTTGTCTGGTGCACAGGCCATTCCCACCTCACTATAAAAGCACATGTTTAGATTGCTGGGAGTTGGCTGATGAAATAGATCCTAGTTAGCCAGGAAACATGGATGTTTTGAATAAGCCATAACTGAATAAGCTGCTACCAGGTAACACAGACATTACTGGAGAATAACTCACCAGCTTGTACTAAGCAACTGTTTTATCTCCAGAGCTTTGGCATAATGGAAAGCTCTGCTGTTGGCAGCAGATTGCATGAATCCATCTGATACACCAGGCTTCTAGCAGCCTGTAAGATCTGTGTGTGAACCTTGTATGCTCAGCAAAGCATTAGACAAATACAAGCCCTATGTGGAAGTTCACTAAAGCATTTCTGTTGTGTACTGCCTGAAATTGTTTCTCCCAGCTGGTCTTCCCCTCTAGGACAGCATCCCCCTTGCAAGCATGGTAACTTCACAGAGCACGAGCCCTTACTAAGAAGGATTAGGTGGGTTTGGGTGGAGTGGTTTGCCTGTGCCTGTTTAACCTTGAACGTGCACGATCCCTTCTCTCACTAACAGCGGCAGTAATGAAACTTCAATTTGAACCATCAGGAAATTGTGATCGCCTCTGCACAGTTCTGCCCCTCGCCACGCTGCCGCCTCGGACTCCACCAGAGTGGCTGCACGGTGAGGAGGATGAGGTGGGCATCCACTCCCACATGGCTTCACCTTCTGGCAGAATCCTGACTGCTCCTGGCACAGACACAGTGCCTGGCTGCCCTGGCAATAAGGGCTCTGTGTGGTACGCTCCTCCCACAGAACCCACGCTGAAAACATGGAAATGGAAACGGGGTGCACTGTGATGGACACATACCTGTGCACGGTGCAGGCAGCGCTGCAGGGCTTGCTTGTTACAGGGGAGAACCAAGGAAGAGCACATTGCTTCCTAGTGGACCTTCAATAAGCCTGAAGACAAGCACTAGGAGGTGTCTCTTGTGGAGTTTTGATGGCTACAGAGTGAACTCTTGAGGTTGCTGAGCTCTAGGGAGGAATATTGCAACAAGTGTCCTTTGGTTTCTATGCCAGCATCTCTGTCCACCCCTCTATGGACATGTCGTCTTAAGAAAAAAAAAATCCTTTATATATATATATATAAAAAGTGTAGATACTTTTATATATTTTGTATGGTGTTGCTAAAGAAAAAGTTCCTTTGTATATTTTACATTTATACTGATCTTCTTAATTTGATAATAGGAAATCAATTAAAAAGATGTTTTGATATTTTTTATATGAACATTGCACAATTTTACTTGAATTTGGCATTTGATAAGTAACTGAGGTTTGCATGGAAGCCACCTTCAGACACAATGCAGTTTTCAAAGTAATACAGTAAAGATTACATCAAAGCCTATGACTATAATTTATAAGTTTGGTTAACAGATTTTGGAACACTTTGAGGGCACAGTATGTTTTACTCATAACCTCTTCTAAAACCTACAAAAATTTCTTTTTTCATTTTTGGTATTTTAATCTCTTCTCACAAGTGCATTGAAGTGTTCAGAAACTGAACTTCAGGACTACACATGTCTTTGTGTAAAGTTTCAACACAGTCCTTGTCTGGAAGAAGTCAAATCAGTATTTCCCTTACCAAGAACAAGAAAATAATTGGTGTGATTGTATGGTTGTGCAACAAACCAGCACTCTGCATGTCCCAAGGAGAGGGCCCTCTTCCCATGGGTCAAGTTCTGCCTCAGGTGCAATATTTTTTTCCTCTTTTGCGCTCACTGGATTCAGCACATGGCTAATCAAAGCAGAAGTACAAGACTTAAAAGATGTCCAGTTTTGTCTGCCCAGCTCTTTGGCAAAGCCCTGGCCTTCTTGATATTTCAGAAAGCTCATGGAAGGCTTAAGGTTTCATGTTGCCCACAAAATGTGCTGGTTTCACTAGTCAAGCGTGATCTGTCTGCTGTCTTCACCTTCCTGCAATGTTTACAGAAAGAGGAAAAGTAAGATGTGAAAAAGTTTTCATCCAGCAGTGTGAGGCAGAGCTCAGCCAGTGGCTCCCAAGGTGGGAATACATGACTCCAAGATGACAATGGTGTGCCTGTGCCTGCTCTGTGCCAGCAAGGCTCTCAGGAGCTCCTTGCTCTCCACAGCAGCCCTGGCTGTTGTTTGTGCAAATGTGTGTGAAAGAGAAGAAACAGAAAATGGGGCTAAATAAAATGCAGGAGTTGAGGAAAAGATGAGAAACTGTATACTGTAATCTGGGTTTCATTATATTCCTATGCATTTTCAAAGTGTCAAGGAGGCCTTTGGAAGGGGAGAGGGAGGGAAGATGCTGTTCCTTTAAAAATTATGCAACATCCTGTGTGACATTTTCTGACAGAAAAAAAATTTGAATGTTTTAAGGGTCTGGCACTTGGCTGTGTGCTCAGGCATTGTGTATAACCCATGCTAGTTGTTCTTACATCTGTGTATGTATATTTTGTCCCAGTAGGTGTAGGTAGTTTTTATTTTGATCAGAATTGTTGCAGTAAATAAGGGTCAGTTGTATTAATGACAAAAAAAATTAAAACCTATTTTTATGACTTTTTAAAAGCTTTATGGCAGATTAGACACTGGAAGTTTGTTTTGTTTTTTTTTAACAAATGTATATTTATTAATGTGCAGAACACTGGAATTGCAGCACAGATGAAAGGAGAATTTACAATAAATTAAGAAATTTTTTTTGAACTTGTATTCTTCCTTTGGTGGTTTATTTCTAAGTGCAGTGCAGATAATGAGAGTCCAAATGCCATTTCCTGGGGATTAGCAGGAGCAGGAACATCCAGGTACCCATCTGAGCAGGGGCTGTACAGCAGCAAGCAGCCAATGCACACACAGTCCCTGCCGCCCAGGGCCCCGTGCTGGCACAGGATGCCACAGTGTACACTCACATTCCAACCCTGCAGAATCCTTCAGGCCTGGGAAATGGCCCATGGAAGAGAAATGCCCTCTGCCAACCCAGAGCAAAGCAGATCACCAGGAAAGCCTCAAATTTAGAAAAGGATGTGTGAGCAGCTTGAGGGGAGTGGCAAACAGCCCAGCCCAGGACAGCCTGCAGTGAGTGACAAGGGCATTTTGGACAGTCTGGGCTCCATCCTTGGCTCTCCCAAGCCATGCTCCTGCTCACCCAGTCCTTTCCAGGCTGCTGTGCAAATCCTCATTCATACATCTCACAAGGCACAGCACTGCACATGTCTTGTCAGCTTTCTGGAAATAAAAGTATTTCTCAGTGACAACTGGCCAGGTGGAGAGAGCCTGGCTTCTGACTTAGGAGCAAAATCAAATCTTCAGGATCTGCAGTTTGGAAACAGCTCTGCCAAAACTTGCCACTAAACAAAGTCAAGTAGTTATCCCAAAGGGAAACTGTTTTTAATTTTATTGTACAAATGCATTATTTGGTGGAGCACTGAGTTTTTTCTCAAGTATTAGTTCATTCTGTGGAGAAGCAGAAGTAAGCCTCAGGCTTTCACATAAGCAGGTTAGTGAAGGCAGCCTGTGATCCTGTCTCCAGCAGTGACCTACAGCATATGTTTAGGAAAAGAGGATTATCAGACACAGGTTATGTGGCAAGGTGGCCCCTGCAGGGTCCACAGCCCCAGCTCTGCAGCTCAGGCCTTCCCAGAGGAAGGGGGTGTGCCTGTCTCCAGCATTCCATCCATTTCTCTCATACATCTCTCATGTTGTTTTGGATCCATTTAAACTTCTAGTACACAGCAGGCTGCCCAATTCAGTCACAAGCAGCAAGAAAAATTTCTTCCTTCAGCTTCATTTCTATCTCCTACACCTTTGCTGCTTGCAGCAGGAGAGGCAGTGATAATCAGCTCTCAGTCACCTTGTCCAGGTCAAAGAGAAAGACAGGCTCTGTCCTAGAGCACTTGAGTCATCTCTTTCCAGCTGGGCAGCTTGGATCTCTGTTCCATGTGCAGAAACACTGCTGTACATTTTACCCCTCCTTCTTGCCCTTCTTCAACCCATTACCAGATCAACTACAGCCCATTTGGTGGTCACAGGGAGAGGAGAGACCAGAGCAGTCCACAAAATGCAAGCAGTAGGCCTGCCAACACCCCCAAAAAAGGAAATAATTTAAGAAATTCCCATTTCATTCACTTTTCCTGTCTTGATCTTTACAATGATATTTGGCCTAAGCAAATTGTAGCAAAAAATTCCGTAAGAGTTGCACCACTGACAGCAGCATGGCATGGTAAGGCTGCAGTAACACAAGAAGTCATGTAACCCAGGCTCTTCAACAACTCAGTATACCCAAATATCTACAATTATACTCAGGGATCTGTCTAAAAGTCCTAAACAATAATTCCAGTAGAATTGCCTGCAGTAGCATTTCTGAGCATTTCTTTCTCAGCTGCAGAAGATGCTCCTGCCAAGGTCTGGGGGATCACAGAAAGGAGACCCCCATCAGCTCTGGTGAGATATCCCCACTGCCCACACCAACACCTCCTGCAGCCCCAGGAGCAGTCTGGGATGCATTTGGGCCTCACAGCCTCCTCTGCAGAGGTCCTGCCCTGCCTTCATGCTCCTGTTCACACCTGTGTAACTCCTCCTCCCTAAAAGAAGCAATTCGTACTGGACTCATTTTCCATTTGAGTCTATTGATTTTTGGATCCATCCTCCAGTTTCTCATACTCATTTTGGATTTTAGTCCTGTCCATGAGGATGCCTGGAGGCAGCATCTGCAACCTTTACAAGCTACCTTTTATTTTATCATTAAAACTATGAATGAAAATATCAAATAAAACTAAGCCCAAGAGGGCTTTTGTAACACTTCTTGCCAAGCAAGTTTTTCACCTATCTCATATTAATTGACATCAGCTGCTCTGACAGTGTTTTTTGTATGAGAAAAAAGTGTGGGGCAGTATCATTTACTGAGACATGTTCCATCTGCTGCTGCTGCTCCTTTATCCACCATGCCAGGCACTGTGTTAAAGAAAATCAGATTAATCTGAAGTGTGTGTGGCAAAGAGACCCTGTTAATTCATTATTGTCTTCTAAATACTTCAAAGCATTTGTAAGTGCCCCCAGGAACCCCCAGGGCTCTGTACTGTGCTGGTGTGTCCCCTCCTGCCTTGGTCAGACATCTGCTGCTGTTCAAAAATATTTCTGAATAGAAGAGTGTCCACTCCTTCAAACAAAGATTTTGCACACTCTGAACATACTGTCTGTCTCTGAAAGGAGGCCCAGACTGATTTCCCTGGGGACTGATGCTTCAGGGAGGTGCTGTGAGAGCCCAGCCTCTGCCCTGGGTCAGGAGACACTGCAGAGGCGGAGCAGAGTGAGACCCCTGTTAGGGAGAGACCTGTGCTTCAGGTGAGAGGTTCTCTGTCTCCTGTGCTGAAGGTGAGAGGTTCTCTGTCTCCTGTGCAGGTGAGAGGTTTTCTGTCTCCTGGCAGCTGCCACATGTCCCAGGGCCATTGGTGTGCCCTGCCCAGCATGCCCTGACTTCTGAGGCCGCCCTGACCTCCTCAAAGCCATCATTTTACATGAGGTGCACCCAGGAAATAGAGATGAGCTCACAGCTCTGGCTTTCCAGGTGCTGCCACTCTCATTTAAATAGTTGTAATGCAACCAGCTGGGTTTGCTGTGCTAGTTTCTTACAGACTGGGTTTTTTCCCCTCCAGAGATGCAACAGTTTGCAAACCCACCAACCCCTTGGGTTAGTGTGTAGGAAAACCACTTGCTTTTGGTCATTTGATGGAAGCTCTTTGGAAGTTTAACTGGAATGATCTTGTTGGCATGTTCAGCCTGGATTGTGCTTTCCAAGAATAGAACATAGAGTTGGGTCTGTGTTTTTGTTAGATATCCATGCACTCAAGGAAACAGCGAGCATGGGAGGTCCTGTGTATGTATAAACAGGGCTGAAGCAGAGGATCCTTGTGAATGATCCATTCCCTTCAAGTTAGGAAAATCCCACTGAATTCCATACAAAGCAGGAGCAGCTGTTGTTGGGAGCCAGCACAGTGAACAAGTTTCCAGGGGAAACCATAAATCGGCCATTGATTTTGAGAAAAATCAATAGCTTTTATTACATGTTTATTTCCTGAATAAAACAATCAGAAATGGTTAACTCCATCACTTACAGGTGCACAGGTTTCAGGGATGGAAAAGATCAGGGAAAAGTCCAGTTGGCTTAGGGGCTTTAGGGGTTAGGGTTCACACTGCTGGCACAAAATGGCCAAATGAATGGGAGTGAGGTCAGCAGGGACTGAGCAGCCACCAAAGCACTCCTGACACACAGCTTTCTCCACCAGGTGTCCAAGGAAAAACATTTTCCTGGCTGATCTTATCTAGGTTATGCCAAGCACAGTGACAGGGCAGGTCCTCAAGCATCCATCTGCATCAGTTCCCTGTGGGCAGGTCTGTGCCAGAGCCAGTGCCATCACCACTGAGGTCACCCAAATGGGTTCCACCAAGGCTGCAGCAGAGCAGCAACAAAGCACTCCTGCTTCTTGCAGAGTGTTCAGTTTGCCTCTGTGGTGATACACAGACACACCATGCATCCCTTGGGATTTTCTGCAAGCTCCATCTGGGTTAAACATGCCTCTTAGGAGGTTTAACATGGAGCTTCAAGCCTGGCCTCTGCTGGGCTGGCTTTCCATGGCAGGTGCTCAGTACTGCAGCATCAGCTGCAGGGTGTTAAAGCATTGTGGTTTAATTTCAATTGTGGTTAAAGCATTGGACAGCTGTGGCAAGGAGCACTGGAGCAGAGCAGCCTGCTCTAATTCCCAGGATCAATCTATTGTGCTCAGACAGTATTTACATTCTCATCACTGATCCATCAGGGATGCTCTCCTCTGGCCTCAGAAAGAAGGCAGCTTGCAGGGAGCCACCTTAAAAGTCATCAGTGTCAGCCCTCAAAGTCACCAGCTCTCCTCTCAGTATGGAATTCTCCTGCTTGCTCTGGAACCCAAGCACTGCTGTTGCATTGCAGTGCAGAGGAAACACCACATGAGGACAGTCTCAGTTCCATGAAATGGTTGTGTGTTAAATAAGGCTCAACACCTGGCTACCAACCAGTTCAGAGATTCTTCTTGTGCTGTCTCCTTCACCCTAAAAGGGAGGTGTAAAACCAATTCAGTGTAACAATCTTATACCATAAAACACCTTTAATATTTAAACCCAGTGTAGATTATTCTGATTTATTTTTAAAGGTGTTACTATATGAGTAGAGTACTAATAGTACATAAAGTGATTTTAAGTTTAAAAGCCACACCTGAAAGCTTTCAAATTTGTAATAGATTGGTCACATGGGTTTACTACATATAGCAAATTTGCTAACAGGCATGGAGCTGTTGGCGTGACATGGCCTATAGAGAGACATGGACTCTCAGAGAGGAGAGATAAAATGTGTGAAGAGTAGTTAAGTGACTGGATTAAAATAAAAAATAACTAATCCAGCACCGATCTGAAATCCACCAGATGCTACTTGACTAGTTATCCTATTTTTGCATACCAGTCCATTTTATGTTTACAGTTTCATGCAAAGCCTCATCTGATGTAATGAGACCATACCAGACCAGCTGAGTTTGCTTTGCCACCAGGCAGGAGCTGCAGCAGACCTGGGGATGCAGCCTTTGAGACAGATTTCCAAAGAGATCTCTGCTACCCTTTTTTACCTGCAAATTTCACTGAAGTCCTTCAAATGAAAGAAATGTTCCATCACTGGTTTTCACTCAGTCTCTCCTGTGTTGCACTGAGAAGGGGGCACAGCCCAGGGTTTTCCTGCTCTGCTGGTGTTCATCAGCCCTGGAGAACCCAGCAGACTGGGAGGCAGAGAGAGGAAATCTCTGCCGTGCCTGCCACAGGGCAGAGGAGCAGATGGGGCACCTTCCCTGCTCCCAAGGACATGGCTGAACTTCTTGTCACTGCTCTGATCAACTTTCACTGAAATAAAAAGAGGACTGGATGCACAGAGGGATGAAACAGCTGGCTCCCACAAAGTCAGTGCTACATACACCTCCTTCCTCCCTAGGGGCATTCTTAGAGAAAAGGAAGAATTCACCATTTGTCTGAGAGTCCAACTTGAAGTTTTGTGATACATCCCAGATGCCCCATCTGCCAGCCAGATCTGCCACAAACACTGCAACCCCAGAGACACAAACCCAGGAGCCCTGCAGGAATGCAAAGCGCCAGCGGAATTTCTGTCGTGAGTCCCCACAGCAGTTCTGGAGAAACCCAGGACAGAGCAGTCAGGTCACTTTTCTCTTGATGAATCTTCTCACTGGAAGATGCTTCTCACTGGAAGTTGCTTTTCACCACAGGGACTGATACACTGTAATTTCAAGACTGGTATTTTCCTGAGCCTCCTAAAGATGGTGCTACTGAATGGGAAAAGTGCCACAATTATCAGAGTGGGGCAGCCACCCAAAAAAATTTAATTTCTCCATGTAGGCTCTGTTTAAGGGGTATTTGTCCACATGTGTCATTGTTTCTAGGACCTTAAACTTGCAGAATGAGTTAGAAGCTCTTTTGCATTGAAGAAATTACTCTGTATGCTGCAAACCTGCATGGAATGAGGAGCCCATTCACTTTCTGTATTCTCAAGTTTCTGTAGCTGGTGCTATGCCTGTAGTAAAAAGCAAAATATTTTAGAAAATAAAAACCCCAAAAGTCAGTGCTCATCAGAACCCTCACTTATTCAAAGAAGTGTAAGAATCTGAAGAATCTGGTACTGGTTCTCAAGAAAAAAAAAAAAAGAAAAAAAGAAAAAATCTTCCTTTTACCTCCACCCATTCAAGAACCAGAGGAGATGAAATTTGAGAGTGACCAGGAAACAAACGACCTGCACAGCCTGGCACAGGGAACCGGGCAGGCAGGACCTGCACTCTGATGGGAAGGTGGGTGCTGGCCCTGCTGCCAGGCTGGCACTGACCTATGATCTCTGCCCAGCCCCAGTGAGAGTTTGGCTTTCAAGGGTGCTGCTCCTCAGCCAGCTCATGGCTGAGCGTTATCCCTGCCCAGGGATAAAGCAAACCCACTGAAGGGCAATTCTTCTCCTTCCAATAGATTGGATCAGCAAAAGTCTAAAACAAAAGGGAAAAAGTCACAATTACAGATGTGCTGATTGCCACCATCTCCCAGCAATGCTGCCCACGGCTGGGAGGGATAACCGTGCTGCCCTGGTGCCTCCTGGTGCCGAAGCTGGAAATGGCACATCACCTCCTGCATCACTGCTGCGTGCCACATTGGTGTGATTATCGCATTCATCACAGATAATTTCATTTTGTTCAGTGCTTTAAAGCATGGAAATACATACAAATGCAGAGAAATTGGTTTTAAAATTAAATCTGAGAGTGTTTGATGGGCCTGAGATCCCCCTGCAGCTCATTGTGCAGTTCCTGCTGCAGAGCCCAGCACAGTTCCAGCAAAGCAGGGACAGCAGAGACCCTCCAGCCCTTCCTGTGCCGAAGCCTCCAAGCTGAAAGGGTTCCTTTGGACAAAGAGAGGTTCGAAAATTCTGGTTTGGGAATAAAGGTGGAAGGGGAAATTGTATCCTTTACTCTGAAACAGCCTGATCCTGAAATCCCCAGCAGCAGAAGCTGTGCTGGGAACCCTCACTCCAGTCCCACCTCATTGCCTTCAGGCACAGTCTGCACAGGAGGCTGCCCACACTCATCTCCCAGCTTCCAGGGAGAGCTCAGCCTCATCCATAGGGGCTGCATTCAATATTCACATATATAAAAGTACAAATTTAAATGCTCCATCCAAAAATTTGGGTTTTGTTTTTTTTGCTTGTAAGTATGCTAAAAATATAAACCTACTCTAAAAAGGATAAAGCTTTATAAAAACAACAGCAGCTCTGCTCCCTGTGGTTTGCAGCTAAAGAGGGAAAGCAGTTAGAGAGAATGAACATTCAGTTTTGAAATGGGAGGATGACAGCCTCTCTCAGCCCTAAAAGCCAATGCAAACAGCAAGAGCCAATGCATTTACTGCAGGACTGTAAATACTGCACTGCCACAGAGCAAATGAAATCCTTCACCACACCTGTGCAACATCTCAGTGTTCCAAAGATCCTACCCAGCTGCAGAGAGAACCACAGGGCAGCCCTGCTCTCCTTGCATGGGGACACTTCTGTCCTCCAGCATCAGCTGGGGCAGGAACACTGCCAAGATGGAGCAAAACCAGAGTGCAGTTAAGACAGATTTTACACAAGCACTTCTGGAATAAAACTGCATCTGGAGTGCAATTTTTCAGCCATTATATACTCAGAAACACAGTCTTCAAATATACTCACAGGGCTCAACAGAGATTTCAAATCAGAAATTGAAATTAGCTGCCATGAGTAGTGGTTTTTCAGTTACATGATCCTAATCATGTTATCACATTTTCTACTTTGGAAGGAAAAAGTCCTTTTCTAAATAGCTATGCTTGTGAGTCCTTGAAACCAAATATTTCAAGACCTGAAAAGCTTAATGGCATCTTGAAAGTGAAATCATCTGTTTACAATTTGTTGCCCAAAGTGGCAGAAGAAATTACCAAAATAAAAAAGCCAATCAATTTTAAAAAGCACATGGATGCTAATCTTCTGCAATAGATATAAAAAAGAAATTTGACCTACTAGACTGCTCCTTCCTCATTCAAGCTTAACCTTAGCCAAATTCCAGCCTTGGCAAAGGCTGTGTGAGCCGTGGTGCCAGTGATGGTCCCTGGTAGGGAACATAGCTGCCTGACCCCAGCACCAACCTCTGCCCCCAGCTCACCCCTTCACCTCCCTGGCTCCAAGCTGCTTCGAAAGGCTGCTTCAAACATGCAAGTGTGGTGTAGCTGCTCATGTGCAGCCTCCTGTGAAGCACCCCTGCAAGAAGCTCTGTGCAATCTGAATTTCACAAATGCCCACTGACTCTGAGCTCACAGCAGTGTGGTGAGCTAGGGAAGAGCAGCAATCACTCCATCATGTCCAAGGGCTTTGCTTTCACCATGGCCAGAGGCTGAGCTGCAGCCCCCACCCTTCTCAATGAGTCTGCACTGAGCAAACATTGTTCATGTTCACCTCTACGTCAGATGAGGATTCTTCAGCAGAACCATGAGGTTCACTTCTGATGATAAAATCCAAAGTCCTCTGAGCCTCTAAAAGTGAACAGAGACCATTACTGGAGAGGTTTCCACCAAAGAGCAGCATGTTACTTCTGAATTTAGCAGTAGCCATCCTGGATTACTGCTGTGTCCAGTGCTTAAAGAGGGAAGCAGAGAATATATTAAAAAGCCTCTGTTCTGCAGGTTCTGTAGCAGACATTCATTGCATCCAGTGCCAGCTGTGCTACAAGCAGGACAAGGTTAGCCTGTCCTGCTGTGAGGCATTGGCCCAGCAGCTCTCAGCAAACCTGGGATCTCACTGCCAGCTAAAATCTCCAAATTCTACACCACCAGGAGTCCTGCTCCTGCACAACTACTTCAGGAACAGTTACCTTTCTACTACCATGCTGAAAGATAGGAATTCATTCTTGCTAATTTGCTGCAATGAAAGTTTACTATAAGCTTGAGGTGTCTCCAATACATACCCAGTCCTTATAAACCTATCTAATTCAGATGAAGTATTCAGCTCTTCCTAAGAGCACTCAGTTTTGAGACATGGCAAGATTCAAGCATTATCAGGTCTATATTAAGCTTGATCCACAACAAGGAAATCCCTGTGAATTTGCATTTTTCTCAAGCACAACAATGCATTCTCTTCTTCAGGAGACAAACCAAACAGCCTAGACCTCAGCAGTTAACAGAAAACCAGTAAGTTGTGTGAAAACATTTAGCATTCAAGACTGTTAAGCCCCTAAGATTTGTAGCTGTTTTATGTAAACATCTGAAGCAGCTACTTAATAGAGCTGAAGAATCCAAAGCATTTGTTGTAAAACTATGGAAAATGAAAAATAAGTATCCGTTGCCTGGAGTCCATTCAAATGCTGAATTTAAACATCATTCATTCCTCTTCCAGAGTTCAAAGTATAAACATACACCTAGTCTAAAATAACATAAGTACTTTACTAAGGACAGGTACCTTTAAGTAAGGGGGAAAAAAGCATTTCACTTACATATGAGAGACAGATTTATTATTCAGCCATGATTTTTGTATTAAAATTCCTGTATGTGTTACTGCTATTACAGAACACCTTAGGACATCCCTTGATACATATTAATATAAACAGCACCATACAGTCCAGCAGAATTGCACCAAACTGGCTTTAGCTTTAAACTCCTCCAGTGCTAACAGTCAAGAGCTGGGACTCTGCTTAACTGCCCTTATGAACCACATTTATTATAGTTTTTATTGTTCTCAGGCAGCAAATTCTCCCAAGTCCTTCAATAAGCAATCCCAGGTGTCATGTTGCTGGTTCTATTTTGTCAATCTCCTCCTTCTTGGGGCTCTCCTCTCGGTTTTTGCCCTGTTGCAAGGTATACACTGATGGGCCCATCCTCAGGATCTTCCCACTGCCCAGGCACTCATCTCCCTTGTAGAATACAGCAAACTAGGAGATAAACACAGGGAGAGTCTTTTTAGCAGCTGCAAAAACCACAGTGAGCAACTTCAGGCTGTGCAAGACCTGCTGGACAGCGAGCAATTTTTATCTGTTCTGTCTAAATCTTAAAAAAACCCTGAAACAAACAAAAATCCCCAAATTACAGAGGATTTGTAAGCTCACATGAGTGTAAATTTATAACCATGTTGGTGGAAATTTCATCATGAACTTCTACAAGGCTATCTCAAAACTCTTCAGTCACTGAGGGGGAGTGGATTGCGCTGAGAAGTTTCCTTTCCAAAGGGGTGACATATGTAACATCATCTGTGTCTTCACTTTATTTTTCCCCAGAAAACTGTGGTGGCACTTGGTAAAACATGAAGGGGGCTAAGGACTATGGCAGCAGGAGCTCCCTGATGTGCTCAGCAGGTTCCTGCAGGAGAGGGGAGCCCAGACCCTGTCTCTCTCTGGCAGTAAGAGCCTGGCTACAGGCTCAGCAGCTCCTGGCACTCAGGGGATTCTCATGCCTCCCACAAGCTCTGCCTGGATTCTTCTCAGATAATTTCCCTCCTCATATGTTCCACAGGCCCCCAAGTATCGGGGAGGGTGGGTGGAATGTAAGAGAAGGGATGCAGGGAATGCTTGAGAGCCAGTGTGTTGGAATGTGATGGAGGATCTCTATATTGACAGTGTTAAAGGCATCCCTTTTAGGGACAGCACCTCCTCCCAGCTCTGTCTGGGACAGTGGAATTCAGCAGAGTATCACTACACAGTGAACACTAATACAGTGATACACTACACAATGATACACTAAACCCATACTAAGCAAGCAATTACCAAATTAATGCCTTTCAAAATCTCTTTCTTGCAAACAACAACAGCTTCAATTTCTGCGTATACAACTGATTACCAAAGACGTTTCTACGTATTTCTAAAATTCGTAAGCAAGTGTCTTAGACTACATAGATAACAACAGATCATTTGACACTAGAAACCATCTCCCTTAAAACAGTTGATAAACAGTCAAAATAGAGCTAACCACTCTCACATGCAAATAAATTAATTACTTTGCTCCAGTTAACAAAAAAGCTACTCTGATTTATTAGCCAGATAAGGTAAAACACAAAAATGGAAGGAAGAGCACTTCTAATAACTCACCTGTCCAGGTGTGATAGCTCTTGCTGGCTTCACTAGTGTTACCCACACACTCCCATCTTGGTTTAGAGTCAGGACACAAGGCACTAGAGCAGAAAATGATCAAACACCTGACAGTTAACCATTATGTTTACATTAAAGAAGGAAAACCAAGGCTAAATGGATCTAAGTAATGATACTACTGTACAGAATTGGTTTTTAAGACACTGCAGAAACAGGAAGGCCAAGCCAAAGCCAATCCACTATTGCCGCAGAACTGCACAAACACACTATCAGAGTTTCACAGACTGAGTAAGACAAAAGGAAAAGAAGGTTTGACTACCCAGTGCCATCTGGTGCCGAAATCTGAAATGACATTCCATCATCTTCTCCCGGATCAGCTCTGCCGGCGGCTCCTCTGCGATCCAGTGCACGCGGTTTGTCCGCAGCAGCTCTCTGTACAGGGCGGGGTGATCTCGTGATGGTGCCTTAAAACACATTTGTTCATTTATTGCTGATGGTTCTGCCAAAGAGCATGTGACTTGCAAAGTGAAGCATGAAATGCAGAATAAGCATCAAGCCATAGCAAAGTGAAGGCAATATGAGCAAGAAAGCAAACACTTATTAGCACTTACATTAGGCTAAAGCAAGCCTGAATTATTTGTCAGACTCCTACTCCTCAGAGTCAGTCTCTCTTCTTGTCTGCTTTTCCCTCCACCTGCATTTCTGACTTCTCCAGGCTGAGTTCAGAAATCTGAACTTCTTTATCCTGTCTCAACAAGATGCTGCCTCCCTCCCTCTTCTCCAGCTTCCCAAATGAACCCCTCCCCAGCAAAGGCTTTGCCTTTCACAAACTTGCTGCAGTTAAAATTTTCCTTAGTGCTCCTGTCTGTTTCATCTCAATTCTCATTTGATTATGGTCCCCTGCACTAGCACATCAACAAGTAGCAGAACACCTCATTATAATCACATCAGTATCCAGGAAACATAACAACTGCATGAACAGGAAGCAACATTATCAATTCTAGCAAGCTGCAGAACTCTGCATCACCTCATACAATTAGCCATTAACATACCAATTAGTTATTATTTATCATATATGTTCTGCCTCAGCTTTCAAAATTATAAAACTGTGTCACTGACTCCTCATTCTTTGACTAGAAAAACAAAGCAGCAATATATCACAAACCAAGGTAACAGACATTTTATAAACCACATCATAATAACTAAGATAAAACCCTCATGCTTTAGAGTAGAAAATGAGAGTTCAGAGATTGGCTGATTCTTTTCAGTATTTGCCCTTTCCTTTGAAAAGCTCTATGCCAAAATCTAAAACAATTTGGTGCTCATGAAAAGCCTGTTTGGAAAAGATGTTTCATATCTGCTGACGCTAGGCTAGTTGGTTCTTGTTTTCCCCAAAGGAAAGCCAAGAATTCTGCCCAAGTTAGGCCATGTTCCATACAGCAGCAGCCACAAAATGCATGCATTAGTCATTTGCAAAGCCAATGTTAATTAACTCACCACAAAGACATCTCCAGTGCTGACATCTTTGTCTACAACAAACCAAGCATCCTTGAGCCCTGCCAGCCGAGCCCTCTGGCCTATTGTGAAGAGGAACCAACCTAAAGAAATATGAAAATGGAATGCTGCTAGCAACTTTTCAGCTTTTACTCTCAGAAGAACACATTAAAGTCATTTCCCCAAAACTTTACCACTAAACAAAGAACAACAAACCAAGCCGTCTTAGAGAAGAGGACCAGCCACAAACTAAACTAACATTTACTTGAAATTTCATCTGTACCTGTAATGCAAACTAAAGATTACAACTTTATTTATTTCAGTTTCAATTTGTGGGTTATTCAGTCTCACCAGTCTCCCTTACTTATATGTACCTGTATAACATCCTGCTATCAAAAATTACTTGGGAGAGGAACTCAGTTCTGGCAGCTTGAACTGAGGACAGCAAAGGAAGAAAACACAGGAGAAAATTAAAAGTTGCCCATGTTGGTCCTTCTGTGCACCTCTGAGGTGCATTTTCTTCTGCAAAGTTTAGGTACTAAAGAATATGGAACTGAAGCACATTCATTTTGAAGGAATTAAGTGAACAATGGTCTCTTAGTATTAAAATAACAAATACTCAGTATCAAAAGAGTAACCCTAATAATTATTTGCTTTCTTGCAATATGGAACAAATATCCAAGAATCAGTTGTAGTTCAAGGCTCTACTATTGTATACAGCAAATTTTCCATGGTTTAACAGAGTAAAAACCTGTAGGCTCCTTTGGGATTTCCCAAAATTTGTCCCTCCAAATAGAAGTGGTATTATTTCATTTATCTAAGAGTAAGTTATTAAGGTGGGTTAGCCAATTACCTTTGTGTCTTCCCATCACCTTCTTATCTTCAATGGAAACAAAGTTACCAGGTTGAGGTTCCAAATACTAACAAAGAGGAAGAGGTAAGTGACAAGACAATCCAAGAAAACCTCATAGCATATTTCAGATTCTGTCACTGCATTCTCTCAAAGCTGAAAAACAACTCCTCAAGAAGCAAATTCTGCCCAAGCAGGTTACTGACTCCTTGATGCTGCTCTCAGAGAAAAGCAGGAAGGGCAGTCCCTACGAGCAGCAATTCCAGGCTTCACTTCCCCCACCCTCACATATGTCAGGAGCAGCAGGATCCAGCACTGTGTCCCTCTCACATTCCAACCATTTGTCAGAGCCTGGCAGGCACAGGAGTGCAGTTCACTTCTTGTGCTCCAGAAAATGAGTGACAGCTGGTAGAGGGGCAAGATGCTTCCAACAGGCTGTGGGTGTCAGTTTTTAACTAGGCTGGGGGCTGCAAAGGGAGGTGGGACATTGCTACTTACAGTGGGTCACAAGCTGCTTGAGATTTTTCTGTATACAGTCTTTTAAAAACTGAACACCAGAACAAGACAAAGATTGTCAGAGATTCAGTGTTGCTTACCTCAAGAAGGAAATTTTCAAAGTTTCTTTCACCAATGAAACAGACCCCCATACTCTGAAAAAGAAACATGGAGTTGAATACACAAAAGCAGAGAAAAATACTTGAAATAATATCTATTAATAATTTGTCCAAGATTTTTTTTTCCTTCCCATGTATCCCAAACTACCCCAGGAATCTCATAAACAAATCCACAACATCTTCTGCAACACAGGCAAACTAATTCTATACAGAATCACTGAGAGCTGTAAGAAGTAAGAGGAATAATAGGAAATATAACATCTGTTCAATAAATACATTAACCTTGGTGACTAGGTTGTACATATTTTAAAACAGATGTCTCTTTCATATTAAAGTACAAAAGTAATAAAATGATACAGTGATGGTCCATCTCTTGAAAAAAACCACTTTCAGAACCAAACAGGCTTTTCTCTTCCTTCCAGTTACTGCTGACATTCTTCACTCACTCATTTACTGAGGCTGAATAATAAACATGAAAAGCAATCAAGGCAGCATCAGCAACATAATTACTGCCTGCATTACAGCTTTTAAGACCAACTCATGAAGTCTTAGCTCTCAGAGAATCGTAACTCTTTTTTTTTAAAGAGTAAATGTAGACAAACAATATGATCCAATTTCTAAAGACATATTGAGAAATAATTTTAAGTGAAGAAGCTCTTAAAAGCTATGGAGAATAAAAAAAGCTTCTCCCTTGCTGTGACAGAGGATGTTTTCCTTTAGGCTCATAGCATCCTACACATTCACCTTCATCTTCATTCTTCTGAGATACAACAGCAGACAAAATACCTGCCAGCTAAAATACACAACTAACCACAAGCTCCTAAAGTACTTTTAAGGAAGTAGCCAGCTATGAAAAATGCTTCCCAACCCTTTACATTATTCTTTTTCATCAGAAACGGATGGGTTGTCCGAGGTTAAAGTTCAAAAAGTTCAAAAAAGTTGCTTTAGAAAGAAATACAAATAAAAGTGTTAAGTGTTACCATGCCTCTTTTTTCTTTAGCACATGATGAAGGTCATGTTCTGCTGCTATCTTCTTTACAAAAGTTTTTGTTAAATCCCCTAAAGGGAAGATGGTTTTCTTCAAAGCATCCTGTGAAATCTGACTTAGAAAGAAGGTCTGGTCCTTAAAGAGGTCAGCCCCTTGAAGGAGTTTCACAGCTGCAAAGTAAAACACATAAGGCATCTCAACATAACTACTATTACTAGCTCAAATTGATTTTGTTTGATAATCAACATTTCTGATTTATTATTTTCAAATACATGTTAATAAAAACACTTGGATATTTTCTTATCACTAAAAAGATCAAGAAGATTTTGTACTATGCAGAATCCCACAAAGACTTCCACTGCCTCATCTATTTCAATAGTGCACATATCACTGGCAAGGACATTGACAATAGAAAAAAACCAAAAACAACTTTCACATTTCCTGTGAAACAGAGAATGAAGATTCAAATACCTTGGAATGTACTGTTCTTCAGAAAAACACTGTTTTGCTCTGAAATCACCCTACTAGAAATCAATGATTTGAACAATCAGTGGAGTTATTACCAATGCCCAGAGATGAGTTTGACCTTTTTCTTTACAATAGATGAAATCTCCTGATTACCCACATGAAATAGAATTGGTACAGTTTTTCAATCATGTTCTGGCCCCTCTATTTAAAATTAATAGCTCTGCAGTTGTACAAACACTATTTATGTGTTTCTTGACTCAAACACAAACTGGAGGCCAATAGCTCAGTTACAACTGGTGATACAAAATCTCAGTCATGGGGCAAGGAAGCCCAACACAGCACACAACATCTGCAAACCACAGTCTGGCACATGTACAGACCATAGGTCCAGCTGGGGCCACTTCAACTTTCCAGAAGTAAAATTAAAACAAATAAAGAAATAAACCCCTTAAGTCCAGGGGTGGACAAATGAAAGTAGGGAATCTCTAATGTAAAATCATCACTGTGGCAGCTTTGCATAGCTTTACTTCACAAGTTTTTTTTTCCCTTTGGGTATATAGCATGCTTCTCACCATATATCAGACATTCATCTGACTCTTAAAACAAGAAAAAGTAATGCTTGACAAGGCAGGGTCATTTTCAGTAATATAAACGCCCTTGTTTAGCACAAACAATCATCTACAAAGGCTGGGGTTTAATTGGTAACCATTGTGTGTGAGGTCACAAACATCCCTGATTCTGTAGGTATGCACCAAACACAGCTTACATTTCTCTTTCATATGTAGGACAAAACATGAAATGAAGACACAACTTACTATTTCTAACTTCAAAACGGTTTCTGAAAAGCTTCTGTGGTCCTTTAGTATGTTTCTGTTGAAACACTTCCTCATCCTCCAGTGAGGTCCTGGCATAATGCCCAGTAGCAATTGCATCTGCTCCTATAAGGAAAGACAGAACATAAAGGCACAAACTTGAAAATCACAGCTCAAAACACAATTGCAAACACACAGTAAAACAAGCAGAAAGCAATGAAAGAAGAAAACCTGAAGAGAAGTCTTATACTGACAATAATCATACTCCTGCTATTTAAATAATGCAAACTATTCACCAGCATGCCAGCACTTGTGCTTTGGTACTTTAAGGACCACCTAAGAATGTAAAACTTAACGGTCAGGTCAATGCATGTCCCTGAAATAAATCTGTTCCTACATATGAGCAACCTAATCTAGTGGAAGATGTCCCTGCCCAGGGCAGGGGAGCTGACTAGATGACTTTTAAAGGTCCCTCCCAACCTGAACCATTCTACGATTCTTTATGTAAAAGCAATCTTAAAACCAAATACTTTGCAATGATTGACACACTCCTACAGAAATATGAGTTAGGCATGCACATGAAGTCATGTATTTCCCCACCTTTTAAAGAGTTTGTTTCCTTTAAGCATTTCCATGGCACACACTCTGTACTGACACACTTGAAAATGCCTTACCAAGGTTATCCATAGCATAATGCAGAAAGTAGTTGAATTTGATGTGCTTGTTACACAAAATATCAGGATTAGGTGTCCTTCCCAATTCATACTCTTTTAAGAGGTCACTGTAAAATAAAGACTTAAATCAGAATCATTAACATACATCATACTATCAGAAACTGGACAGTGTTCAAATATGAGAAGCTGAGTCCCAGTCCCAGAGAACACTCAGTCACCATAAACATTTTATGTCAGAAATAAAATATCCATTAGATTTTGCTGTGCAAAAAAACAATGTTTGGAAGATTTTCTACAAAGTGCACTGAGGACAGGGTCAAATTATCACTTACAATCTTGTAACCCAGATGTGGCTGTCCACTGTGTACATCCTACTCATCTCTCAGGGAACATCTACCTTCAGAATTAAACAACCCTATTTATTTTTTCAGTGGGACACTTTGGTGGTACACACCAGGAGAGTCTCAGCTGAACAGACAGTAACTTCAGCTGCAATAATTTCACCACAAGCAGTCATTCACGGGGCCTAATTTTAGACACTTTTTTCTGTCCTTTTTTTTCCCCTGTCTAGGAATTATAAGTTTCTCGAAGTTATGTTGTAGTTTTACACTGCTGCATAATTACTTAAAAACACTGAAATAATAACTCATGAAATTAAACCAGCATACAACGCTACCCTGAGATATCAAAAGGCCTTATCACTGCCTCATTTTGTTTGCCAGGTTGTTGTCAGCAGCCACTGCACTCAAGAAGAACTGAGAGCACAGACTGGATTTAAAAGGACAACAGCAATCCTATTATTTGGCTTTACTTTTCTCATCTGAAATAGAATCAATTGATTCTTCTTTACCATGTGACACTACATTACAAAATAGTGTATAAAGCAACATGTTTCTTATTTTCTCTAATTCCTTTTTAAAAGTAATATTTAACAACTTGTACTAATTCAACAACTCATACTAATAATTAAATCACCTGGGTCTACCCAGAGCTGCCTCACACCTGTCTCTTATGGTAGCCCAGGAGTTCTACAAAGGAGTCACCCCAAAGCCACCCTCACAGAAATTCAGAGCTTCTGGTAAAGCACAGAGCCAGAGAAGGGGCAATGAAGGCAATGTCTACTGGATCTCTCTCTGAAGGATGAACTGAAACAGGCTTTGCATAAATCATGGGAAAGAAAATACCTGGAACAGTCCTCGTGATAAAAGATGTTTTATGGTGAGTAACTCTTTAAAGAGAGATCCAGAAGAGGAGTAAATTTAAGATCGGCAATGACAGGAAAGAAAAAAGGATTCTGAAACAAACTAAGACACTTGTAACAGAGTGTTAGGAAACACTGTACTTACTAACACACCCCAAAAAGTTTTGTAGCACTTATTCATTCCCTTACACCAAAAAGGGAAAAATAGAGTGAACTTTCCCAGAAGAGAGTTGTTTTGCTGTTTTCTTCACTGACTGTCCAAAAGTTTGGTGCTCAGCTCTATGCCATTTCAACATGCAGCATGACCAGGTTATTTCTCAGTTTCATGTAAGGTAATAACAGCACTACTTAAAGGGGGATGATGAAGATCAGGGAACAATTTTTATGTACTTTTGTCCAGTGCATAAAGATGAATTATGCTGTTATACCAATGTGCCCCTTCTTGTCCTACCTTCCACAAAAATCTCTCAGCTTTTCCTATGTAGAACTTTGCCTAAAGTACAAAAGATTCACAGAAAATCTGAGCACCCTCTTTAGAGAACAGTTTCAGATTTGTTCTCAGTTTAAAGAAGCAAGGCTAGGTCACAATCATTTTGTGCTAAACTGGATTCAGCACACATTATGTAAAATGCACTAAGTTACACACACAGTGACAGTAACAGTACCCCGTTAAATATTTTTTTTCAAGTTGCAGTAAGGTTGGGCCAGTACATCAGTAGCTGAAGAAAAGCTGCAACAAATCAATTGCTAAACACTCACACAAGCAGAAATCTATTACTAAATAAAAAAAACAACACATTAAAAGCAAAATATAAATTCTGACCTTAAATACAAACAAGAGAAAAAATAATTCCTCAATATTTAACAGACTTCAGGGCTTTCTCTTAGCATTGATAAAACTGCAATGAATTGCCATTGCTCATTATCTGTCCATTCTTCCTTTTCATTGTAACACAATACCACGTATATATCAGTATTTTATATACCACAATATATTGAAGGAGCAGCTATTGTAAATGTGTTTCTACCTGAATACTTCATTCCAGTATTCCTTCACGTAGGAAACCTGGTGAAAGGGGATATCAAGCTTCTGGCACACCCGATAAGCATCTTCACAATCTCTGTCAACGGAGCAAGCTCCCTGCTCATCCAGGGGGTCCCAGTTCTTCATAAACACCCCTGTCACCTGGTAGCCTATGAAATGAAGGCAAGAATGGCTCAGAGAGTGAAGTTCTTACAGCCTGGACACAAAGTCAGTGTTTCTCAAGAATGGCTTTAGTAACTGCATCTTACCAAGGACGTGAGCAGCCCTGTGCTACGTTTTACAGTACGGTTACTGCATAGCCGGTTTTTGCTCTCGGAAATAGCTAATCCAAGCTCTGACAGCAACCTCGGGCCACGCTAAGTCCCATCTCCCGCCCGCTCTTTCGGGCCGCTCGGCCGCCCCCGCGGTGCCCGGCTCCCCGCGCTGCCCTGCCCGGCCTGGGGCCGCTCCACCGGCCCGAAGGGCGGCCGAGCGCGGGGGAGGCGGCCGGACCCGGCTGCGCGGGGACCCGGAGGGGAGGCGCGGGCCCCGCAGCACGGCCCTGGGCAGGGCCGGGCCGGGCCCCACCGCCCCCGCTCCCTCCGCCCGGCCCCGGCCCCAGCCCCGGCCGCAGCCCCAGCCCGCACCTCGGCGGCGCAGCAGCAGCGCGGCCACAGCGCTGTCCACGCCGCCGGACACGGCGCAGGCCACGCGGCGCGCCTGGGCCGCCAGCATCGCCCCGCCGCCCTTCCGCCCGCCCCGCGCCCCACTGCGCCTGCGCGCCGCGACGGGCACGGCCGGGCCGGGCCGGCCTCGGGGAGCGCGCCGGGACAAGGAGGCCGGGACACCTCTGGCCCCCACCAGGCCACCCGCAACCCGCATATGCTCGGCCCGACCCCTCCCGGAGCAGCACCAGAGTCAGATAAAGGAAAACACAGAGGAAAATATCTCCCTTTGATTGCTTCATGTCCGTTGCCCTGAATAAGCCTGTTTATCCCAGCTGGGGGCAGCTACGACTAAATCATCTGGCAGTAATGTGAAATACAAAGCTGCGTTTCGTGTCAGATACATACAGGCAACGTCTGTATTTGTGATTGTAATATGTGTGCAAACCGACCACGGGACAGTTATAAAGACGAATTCTAATAAAAACTGAGAAAAATAAAGCATGGAAGAAAGCCTTTGAACATATCCTTTGTTTGCAATTAACCTTTATAAGTCTTCAGTTGATTTAGGAGCGTTTGAATTAAAGCTTTAAGGATGTTGCTTTTTGACAGGAACTTTCTGCTTGTAAGCATTAAAGAGTTTTGCAATAATAACCTTTTGAAGTATAACTTTAAAATATTGCTCGTAGTAAGGATCTTTTGAAATTATAGCTTTAGAATTTATAAAAAGGAAACATGCAGCTTGAGAAAGGAAGATGGACATCAACTCAAGGACTAATAGGTTTGACTAAGGGAAGCTGGACATCACTGTTATGAGATTTATAGTCCTTGCAATCAAAAGGTGGACCCACATCTGGAAACTGGACTTCACCAGAGGAAATACTCCTTCCTTCTTTTGGAAACCAGACCACCACTATCTGGGATACTCCTTTTGGGATGTACATCCTGAGAAAAACTAAATCACAATAGTGTATAGAATAGTGACATAAAAATTGGGAATGGAAACTGCTGATGAGTAAAAATTGGGAACAGAAACTGCTGAGAAAGCTTATGAGTACCCCTATAAATACCTGTAAGCCCCAGCTATCGGTGTGCAGCTGGAGGGAAAACTTCCCCCACTGTACCCAGCGCTGTATCGCTGATACTTTACCATATTAATTAATAAATTGATTGCTGCTTGAATATTGGCCTAGTCAAGCTTCTTATTTGTAACAGTAACAAGCGGTTATCTTCTCCTTGGTGTTGATTTATTCTACTGGCATTCAATACTAAAATGTTTGTTTCCAAACTTGCTACACCAACCTGAAGTCCAGTAGTTTCTATCTACATATTAGCATTTGTTAGTGAAACACTAGAAAATCTACCCGAAGCATGCAATAAAAAGTTGCTATTATGTACAGGTTTAGTAAACAACTCATTTATTTTAAATTAAAACTTTGTTGTACATAGAGGAATCAAATGACAATGTAAGAAGTAAAGAGGCAGGCTTCCAATTCAGAAACTGGAATTACAATTCCAAGTTTTTTGCCTTAGAGCAGCATAGTTTAAATACATCAATTGCAGCACATCCATGAATAAAACCATTATCAGACTGACTGTATCCAAGAGTGTTAGAATTCTATTTTGTTAATGCAGCTCATCAATCTACAGCCATCTTCAAAAAATTAAACAAATGAGGAATAACACCAAAACCACTTCAAAGATCACAGTTGCTAAGAATTCTTCATTTCAGTTCAAATTTAGAACTTCAGTAGAGGGGAATCCAGATTTTCTTTGTTTACATCAGGGCTCAGAGTGATAAGAGGAGAACTCAAATCAATTAGCTGAAAGAAAAACAGAAACATATAGCGATTGTAGTCAACTGCTGTGCATAGCTACTGGCAGCTATAATCTCTATCATTCTCAAGTACTGTTCTTGTTTAGGGCTCCTAGTAATATCTAGAAGACAAATACAAGCACCACACTCAAGCTTTTGTGTTAAGGTTTTTAAAAACACACATTTTCAGCCAAGCACAGGATTCTCAAAAGGTGGTTATTGCCCATACTTACCTTAAAAACCTCAAAGCCTTTTCTAAGTTTCACTAACTATGCATATTGTAGTGACAGTGCCATCCAGACAGGACACAGCACTTCTGAACTCCTCTGAACATGCCCCCCAAAGTCAGAGATCTGCAATATTCCTCTTTTGACAAAATTTGAAGGGCCTGGTACTCACCTGAATCCAACTACACCTTTGTCAAAGGCTGCATCCTCATAGTTACCAGCATTCATCTGACAGTGATCTAAAGGCATCTGCCTTCAAGGCACTAATGCATAAAAATGCTTGTAAAATTTAGAGCAGATTCAAACAGCACACATCTTCCAACTCAGGAGAGGAGCTAAACAGGAGAAGCATTCCTTCTTTTTTGACTAAAATGAGCTGCTGCCAAGGACTGAAAATGTGCAAGAAAGGTGGAACAAGAATAAGCATGCCAACTCTGAAGCCAACATTCACTTCCTGCTTCAGAACAGTTTTGTTCTATAACAACTGCTTTAAGTCCTAAGTTCTTTCTCCATCCTTCTCCTTTTCCTATTTGCAGATTGCTCACTGAGCTGTAGTTCAGAATACATTGTTTGTTTTTAAATATGACATTCTCTTAAGAGCACCTAATTATGTATATCATATTGAGCTAATATTAAATAATTCCTACAGTATTGTGGAACTGCTCTGCAGACAGTTGACATTTTTCTGCTAACAAAACTTGCAGCAGATGATGTGAATAAAGCTTACCTTTATCTGCCCAGATAACACAGGCTTTGCAGAAGTAATCTTACTCACTTCAGGAGTATTGGAAAGGTCAATCAAAGGTCTACATTCACATTCAGGAGTGTGTGGGAGAGATTTGTCTGCTCCAATATCTAGCAGTAAAGCCTTAAAAAAAAACCAACAAAACAACAGGTTTTCTCCCTGTTCAGCAAGTTTCCTTCATAGACACTAAGGCAACCAATTTACCTTATACAGCTTTAATAATCACAGATTAGGCTTAATTTACATCTTGGTATCTTTCACACAGGATTCATTGCACACAGTGTAAAACCCTCAGCTCCTACTCTCTGGCTAGCATCACAGGGAAAATGCAGTAAGGCAAAGCAAAAGAGAACCCCTGGGGCATAAACCAGTTTTTCACTTGAAAGTATAGTTAAATTTAAAACAGAAGATTAGTAACTCTCTTAATATTTAAATTATTTAACTACAATTACTGTGCAATGTTATTTAGCCATATAAACCATTCTCTACAGCTTCACACTCTAGTTATCCTTTTGTCCAGTTTAACTACCCCAGACATGTACTAAGCAATTCTGAAACACACTTATATCACCAAGTAAGCTAACAGGGAACACACTGATAAAATAACATCAAGGAATTAATCCACAGATTATTCTAAACCTCAGTATTTGTAAATCAATATCCACTTTGTCAGGTTACTATTTCAGAACTACAACTTTAGCCCCTTCTTCTTAATGCCTGTGGATTGCCAGCTTTCAACAAGAAGCCACTACATGCTTGAGAGAGGGGAAGTGTTCACTGAAATAATTACTTGGCACTGAAGTTCACTGCTATATGGACTTTGGGGTTTAATCCTCACTCACTGTATGCAGATTTACACTCCTTTTAGGTGACTGAATTTAGCTACAGCAGTGTTTTGGGTTTGGAGGGTTTTTTTAAATCCCTGAAGGAGCTTTATGGCTGCAACACAAACTGCCCTGCATCACTACTTTTCTAATTGAAGCTACAAGGATTTCACAGTACTCTTCCAAAAGTAGAAATTTAATATACAATCTGCAAGTATTTGACAGTGCATCTGAGATGGGAACACACTTAATGGAAATACTGAGCATATGATGTTCAGTGCTAAATATAGGCCCTGGAGGGTGCACATGGTTACAGCCAATTTAGCACCACAATAAAAAAAAAAAAAAAAACATTGAGCTATCAGAGAGCATCCAGAGGAAGGCAACAAGGATGGGCCTGGGGGGGAAGCCTTATGAGGAGCAGCTGAGGGCACTTGGTCTGTTCAGCCTGGAGGAGAGACCTCACTGTGGTCTTGAACATCCTCACAAGGGGAACCAGGGGGGCAGGTACCAATCTCTTCATACTCGTGGTCAGTGACAGGACTCAAGGAAACATCATGAGGCTGAGTTGGGGAGGTTTAGATTGGATAGCAGGAATAGGCATTTTACTCAGAAGGTGGCTAGGCACTGGAACAGGCTCCCCAGGGAAGTGGTCACAGTACCAGCCTGACAATTCAGGAAGTGTTTAGTGTGATTCCTGGAGTGCCCTGTGCAGGGCTGGGAGCTGGACTTCATGATTCTGATGGGTCCCTTCCAACTCAGAATATCTTATTTCATTATTCTAATACATTTTAACTTCATGTATACTGAAGTGGTTTCTGTATTTATCCCTTATCTTGAAATAAATCAATAAATAATAAATAATAAATCAATAATAAATAATCAATAATCAATAAATAAATAATAATAATCAATAAATAATAAATCAAGCACTTTACTTAGTAGTTTTGTGGGAAAATATAGTGTCATTTCTTACCTCAGGTTGCTTCTCTTCAGCCAGCTCATTGTGTACTTCAGCCAGCTCATTGTGTACTTCTGCCTCTTTTAATGCATTTTCTGCTCCTTCTGTAGCAGTTTTCTCTGGTGAGAAGTTAAGTACAAGAGGTAGCACAGCTGGAGGAGATGTATCATCCTCTGAAGATGTCTGTGCCTTACTCTCTTGTTTCTGTTCAGAACTAGGGAAGAGTATCACAGATAACTGAGTTTTTAATCAGCATTAACTAAAGACAGAAAAGCCAATTTCTAACCTCATTGCCTCCTTTTTTACCCCAAGCTTTAATGACCAAAAGGCTACCAATATTTTTATCCAAATAAATGCTAGTTACTCACAAAACACAAAATATTTCATTCAGCAGAAAAAGTATAGCCTACCCATGCAAAAAAAGGATTATGAAGAATTTAATCTTACTTGACATTTCCATCCAGCCTAAACTTCACAACAGGTATTTTCGTTGTTTTTTTCTAAACTTGGAACAACTAGCAAAGAGGCATTGATTTTGTGTATCACTGAGCAACCCACTTCAGTCCCTGCTGAAAGGAGGTGCTGACACTGGCTGGAGGACCAGAGGCTGTAATCTGATTAGTATGATAAAGTCACTATAGACAGAATAATTGTTTCCTTGAGAGAAAAGACTATTTGAGACATTTGGCCTAAGTAACATGACACAGTTTTCTGAATCATGAATTATCCCTACTTTAATACAGTTCCTCTTCACCAGCCATAAAACAAGCCTGCATATGTATACATGGCCCTTGTCAGAAGATGCTGGGTGGATAATATGAAGAAGACAACACTACTTTCACATTAAAAAAAAAAAAAGAAAAAAGAAAAAAAAAAAAAAAGAAAATTAAAATATAAGTAAAACTGCTCAGAAAATAAAGTTCAAGTCAACAAAATCCTTGGGTTTTTGACTGATGCTTTAAAAAGTGTCATTTTACAGACTACTGGCAACAATATAAAACAAAAGTTAAAAGTAATATGCATTTTAATCAGCTGTCTCCCTTCATCAGAAGGCAACAGCAGAAAAACACCAGAGCATCGGACACAAGTCTTAAATTTTTTCCTTGCCCAAGAAATACAAATAATTTCCTATTAAAGCTGTAATTCTTTAGTGTTAGATATTGACTCACCTCAGTATGGCTTATACCATTTTACCAGTCACAAGTTTTAAGTTTTTATAAGGCCTAAACAGCTTTTGTATGCTCAAATGGTTTATTCTAACATTTAGCACAGACCCTTGAAACCCCAGAGTCATCACTAGAGTTCACCAAGAGGCAGTTTGCCTACAATACTCATCTCATACATGAAGATTTCTGTCTTACCCAGCTGTAAAAGTCTTTTTGGCAGAAAAGCTGAAGCTCTGCCGAAGAGATGCAGCATGTGGAGAAGTTTGCACTCTTGGTACAGTTTTGGGAGTCGCTGCTGGGAACCCCGAGATCCGACGGACGGGTGTAGGCAGGCCAGACTGCCTCACGCTGGCTGGAGTCATGGTGGCAGATCTCTCAGGAAAACAAAAACCCTGGAAGGCCTTATCTTCTGAGCCTTTCATAGGAGTGCTGGCTGCCATGGCACTGGAAGAGGAACAGGCTTTAGCCAATAGCCAATACCTTTTAGAAACTGTATGAATAACACTATTCTACCAAACTACAGAAATCCATTTCCCTTCAGTGAGTAAGGAAACAGTAGTCACCTTAAGATTGATAATCACAGCACAGTAAGGGCTTTACTCAATCAAAATTCTTTTATGAATTATTTCAGTCTATTTAGCACTGCAAAGAAACCTCTTCTGAATAGAGTGGGAGCGTTATTTGGTTTAGTTTTGGGTTTTGATTTGTTTTAAATCAGTTCCAATAGGTGAGTCTGGATTTCCCTCTACTAGAGTTTTGAATTTGAATAGACATGAAGAATCAGTTCCAATCAACATATCTAACTTGGCAGGTCTCAAGGCACTAGACAATGAGGTTAGAACTTTTAAAAGACTGTTGTGACACCCAACCATGTTGTATGCTAAGAAGGATGCACTCAATTTTCAGTGAAGCCCTACCTTCCAGGTGTGCCACAAAATGTTAATCCAAGAGATGGTGCTGCTTTTGGTGCCAACTTGCTTGGTGTTGCATCTAAAGAGAAAATTTTTGTTAGTTGCTATCAGATTCATATTTATTTATTTTATAGCATTTATCTTTCAGTTAAATACTGATTCCTTCCCAAAGGTGGACAGAAGTGTAATAAAACAAATAACAAGCCTTCAAGGTAACATCTGCTTTTAACAACCAAAGTAGAAGACAGGTCATACAAAGTATGTGCTTACCTTGAGTCTTCACAGGAGCCTTAGTTTGACTTGTGGAAGCAGACAAAACTCTAGCCTTGGGCTTTGGACACAGGCTTCCTTTTGTTGAAGTCCCATCTTTATTCTGCTGACATAGCTGCTGCAGACTGGAAACAGAGCTTGGTCTCCAAATCCCACTGCCTGCAGCCTCAGATGATGCTGCAGAAGCTGAAGATTTAGCCAGGCTTATGGCACTAGGTATTTTGGGAGTACTAGCTGATCTCACTTGCTTCCTGAATTTCTCAGTATTGGCAGCCTGCAGAGATGACACTGTGGCAGGTCTGACAAAGGCCAGCCTGCTTGTACCAGATGAAAGCTTAGAGCCATTCACACCAGCTTTTGATGGTATGCTTGACTTTCCTGAAATAGAAAGTTGTACTTTTATAGTTTTTGACTAAGCAGAATAATTATACTAACACAGGAAAGAAAAGCAGCAATTTACAGCATTTAAATTCAGGTTCAAACAGTTCAAGTTTAAGGAGAATGTATACAACTACTGAAAATTTATTCCTATTCCTCAAATTCTTTGGGAATTTTATTTTATAGTTTTCTCACCAAATTCCTGAATTACTGCAATCAAGTGAAAGAATATTCCTCAAGGAATGCCTGAACAGCTTGCAGATTCAAATCACTTCCAGCATTTACTCCCAGCAGAGCTGGCCCTGTTCCCTTAAGTAGATTTCTGTAAAGCTCTTACTTTCAGCCTGTAGGTTACTTTCATTAACAGGATGAATATTCTTGATTAGACAGTTCTATTGCATAAAACAGTTCATACTAAGCTTTTAATAATGTGTTATTATTCTCCCAGAAAGAAGGTGCAAAATAAAAATTTGCTCAAACTTGGTATTTTGATAGATGAAGAAGAACTGTAGTCCTTACATCTGTCAGTACTTCTAGGAGACTATTTTCCTTTGAGGCTTACTGAAATGGTCAAATTCATGGTCTCAACACAATTCAAGCCTCTTGGCTGTGTTATCTCCCCAAAGGTGTTTTTCCCATCTGCTTGAGTAAATAAAGCTCATCCTTTATTTAGGCTTACAGAAACATGGAATAATGCCTCCCCATTTCCTTCCAAATTACAGTTGTTTTGGTGTTTTGTTTTTTCTTTTAATTCCAGTCAGACAAGCTTAGAGCATTCAGAAGCTGACGTTCTTGGCTATAATAGAGGAGATCATGCATAAAGGGAAGAAAATTCCTTCCTTTCTAGCTGTGTCAGATGCTCACATGCAGGCATCAGGTTTGTGTGAATCTAGTCAATCTACAAATCATGAAAGTCCAACATTTATCTTTAGTCCACAGGGATTTACTGGGCTAGCCTAGAAAATTCTCCATACAAAATACTTCTTAGTGCTTGAATGTACTGAATACCATTAAAACCTTTCCAAATCCAAAGTCCAGAAAATGCTCAGCTATTTCAAAATTGATTTGTGGCACAAATCTGTAGTAGAGCAATTACCTTTTTTGCCTATAGGAGAAATTGGTAAACTTGAATTAAGACTTGAGTTCATGCTGGAAACTGATGATGAAGATGATGATGTAGTCTTCTTGGTGAGACCACTGGCAACACGAGGACATTTCAGGTATGTCATCTTCCTTAAGCCAGGCTGAATCAAAAGAAAAACATTTAAGACATTATTGTGCCATTGTCTTGGTATTGTTACTTTTTACTTGTGAATTTTAGAAGAGCTCCTTAACACAGATTACATTTTAAGAAGTGAATTTTCTTAGAGACCAATCATTGTATCTGGATTATTATACAGAAGCATCAGGTCTAGGAGGCAAAGTTATTTTTATTCCTGCCACAAAACTGAGTATGAACTCAGTTTTGGAATTAGAGAATAAAAAGAGTCAGCCTAGGCAGAATTATATCAGAGTCCTGTTATTTCTATAGGTGATAGTTCTTAAGAAGCCCCTACCATATCTTCAGTAAAATCTGTAATAGATACTAGAGGCCACGCTATAAAGTGTAGAGCAATAAAATCCAAAAGATATTCTATCAAAAGACTGGGATTTGTGCTCACAAGGTCACTAACACAACTGTTTCCTTGCTATCCCAGGATACATTTCCATTGACAAGGATTAAATAAAGCCACTTTTACACATTAAGTATAAAATTACACATGAAGTGTAACAGTGTAGTAATTTTACCAGCAACACAGCAGTGTCAGAAACCAGTTAGAAGCCAAAAATTACAGCATTCACAAAACCAGAATACAAACAAAATTTACTTGCAAATGCTCTACACTGTCATAATACACAAAGTAATCAGTTATTACACCATAGTACCTGCCCTCATTTTTTGTTCTATATGCATTTTCTGACTAAGGATGAGGTAGAGAGCACCAGGAGATTAAAGTCTGCTTTTGAAAATAAAAAGATTGTAGACAGATTAAATATTCATAAAACACAGACTTCACTTGAAGAAAACATTGCCCAGGACCTGACTTTACCTTGTCAATTGTCAACAAATTGCTTTTTCCAGAAGCAGATGATGGTTTTGCCATTGGCAGTTTGCCAATTGCTTTTGTATTTGTTTCCTTGGTTTCCTGCTCCCCTGTTAGGGGTAAACTGGCTTTTTTTGTAGGAGACACACAACTTTTAACAGGGCTTCTGTTAGGAGGAGCAGGAAGAGCATGGACTGGGCCATCTGACACGGGTTTCTGTGATGCCTTCTGAAAACAAGGGGGCAGCTGACATGCTGGGCTATCCTGCAAACAGTATGTCTCCCGTTTAGCGGGCCTGGGACTTAGTGCTATGTTTTTGTTTCTCAGTATCTTCAGCTTTGACTTTGAGTCCTCCACAAATGTTTCTACAATCTTGTTTTCCTGTTCTTCTGATTGGCTTATTTTGGTCTCCTTGTCCTTGCTTCCAGTCTGTATTTGCAGTGCCAACAAATGAGCTTCTTTGAAAATTTCCACAAATTTCTCTCCTTGAAGTGGGCTCCACATGAGTTTATCATCAAAAGCAGACACACTCTTTTTTGCTTCGATACTGGCAGCAATACATCTTTCTTTGTGTCCCACAGGTCCAACAAAAACTTCATCTTCATTTCCACTACAAAGAAAAATAATTTAGGCCAGCACCATGCATGTGTCCATTTAGGAGGGTCTACAGTACTTACATAACTTACCTTGTTGAAGAGAGTGAAAGGTCAAAATCAAACTTTTCATCAGTCAGAAGAGGAAGGTCTGAAACTGTAAAATGGATTTTGTCACAGCATGGATTTGCAATGAAAATGACTGCATTATGCTTTGGCAATTTGGTGAGTGATGTCAGCTGGCAAAAAGCTTCAGCTACCAAGTTTAAAATGCTAAACTTAGGAAAACATATTTTAGGTCCAAGAAATTTAAGGTACAATTGTGAATATGATCATAATTGTGAGATGCCCAAATATTGTGAAACAGCTTAATGGTAATTTCTAAGCAGCTGTAACAGCAACATGGAATGCAGCTTATCAGCAGCCTCCAATCAAAATAAGTGAGAACATGTAATCTAGAGCTATGTGACAGCGAGGACATGTAATCTAGAGCTATGTGACAGTCCATGTGTCCCATCCATCAGTACTTTTCTTGTTCAGGTTACTAGAGAACAGCAGCAGGAATCAGTGAGAAAGATTACTTTCCTCATTAGTTAATATATGCACTAAATAAATCAGCAGCTGATGGATAAGGGAGGAGCTCAGATTAGATATACAGAAGAGAGGTTGGTGACATCTATCACTATTACAGAAGTTTTAGCACCATGCTCCACAAGCTCCCCAGGAGGCTTCTGGGCAACAGCAGCCCATCCAAGGAGGTGAGTACACAGAGCATGATGTAAGGCAGACAGAGGATGTCTACTGCTCTGAGCTGGCCTAGCCTATAACAGGGGATATACCACATAGAGAATAACTCAACGTGTTCTCCACCTACCATTGCTCATGCAAATATCCAGCTTTTCTTCAGTCAAATGACTCAGGCTATCTATTGACATTTCTTTTTTTTCCTCCATAGTACCTGGAAAATATACAAGTAGACATGCAAGAGATTTAAAAAACCCCAAAACCGAACAACAGGCGCTCAGACTTTGATGATGCTGCTGAATTAGTGAGGAGGTAAACATTTCCTTTGAAGACTCTCATATTTAGAGAATGCCATACAGAATAGTGAGGGGTGGAAGAGTCCAATCCCGTATCAAGGCAGGGTCACCTGGTTACACAGGAACGCCTCCAAGTGGGTTAACATATCTCCAGAGAGGGCGAATTCATGACCTCCCCGGGCAACCTACTCCAGTGTTCTGCCACCCTCGTTCCTATTCACGCTGAAATGACGCTTCCTGTGGTTTAGTTTAATTTAGCATTGCTAGTCATCCTGTCGCTGGCACCACCCAAAGGGTGGCTTATGGGACGCCACGCAGTACACCGTCCCAACCGACCGCCCAACGCCCCACCTCAGCCGAGCTCGCACAGGTCTCCCCCTTCCCTGACCGCGACGGGAAGCGGGGAAAGGCCCCCGGACACCGCGCTGGGGCTCTGGGGCCGGACCCGAGCCGGGGCTTCCCCCTCCGCCTCTGCCATCCCCCCCCGCTCACCGCTCGCCCCTCACCGCCACCGCGCACGAGCCGCGCAGCACACCCGCCCCGACTCGGAAAGCGCGCCCCGCTTACGTCACGCGCCCCGCGCACCTTCATTGGCCGGTTCGAAGGATACACGAGCGCTCCCGGTGCATTCTGGGGCTTGTAGTTAGCAGGAGCCCCCAACGGTTGCTCTGCTGTCCCGTCCCCGCCTCTGGCACGGGCCCTGGCCATGGTGCATCACCCCCGCGGGCCGTCCTGGCTCAGCCCGGCTTGCCTGGCCGGCCTCGGCAGCCGCGGTGCTGGCTCAGCCTCAGCCTCAGCAGGGTGTGGGCATTGCCGAAGGTCTCGCCATGGGGCCGTGCTATTGTGCCTCCGGGCAGAGGCGCCGTGCTGGCTGCGGTGCGGCCTCCTCCACGCCCACGCCTTTGGTTTCCTTGACACCTTTGCTCTGTGTGGTTGTCCCAGTGGCTTTAACTTTAGAAGTGAAGATAGTTAACTTTAGAAGTGAAGCTAAACGGCTGTTGAGCTTGGACATCAGAGGAATTTAATCACAAAAAACATGACTGGACATTGGAATGGGCTGCCTGGGCAGGTGGTGGAGCCATGGTCCTGGAGGTGTTTGATGAAAGACTGGATGTGGCACTCAGTGCCAGGTCTGGTTGTCCAGCTGGTGCTCAAAGGTTGGACTCAGAGCTCTTTTCCAGCCTAATAGATTCTGTGATATCCCCTGCTGTGAAGGGGGTTTATATCTTATCCTAAAGTGGCATAAGGAGTAATGAGATCCATGGATGTCAGTCCCAGCTACAAACTATTAATTATCAGTCCCATTAAAGCAGCCTGTGAAAAACGCCAAACACTTGTTTTTTAAAAATTTTAAAAGTTTAATAGTAATAAAATGGTTATAAGAATAGTAATACAATTAGAGTAATAATAATTTGGACAATTTGAATTAGGACAATATGAGACAATAGAACCAATGAGTTATGGATGTCCGGGTACCTTTTCTGGGCAGCACGAGCCCAAAAAAGAACGCCATTAACAAAGGATTAACCCTTAAAACCAATAACCTGTTGCATATTCATACACCTCATACATGATGCATAAATTACATTCAAACCCAGGATTCTATCTGGTCATCATCAACTTCTTCCTCTGAATCCTAACAGCGCCTTTGAGGCAGGAAGAAGTTCATTTCTTCTGATAAGAGAGCAATAAATTCTTTTTCTCTGAAAGATTTAGGTGTCCTGTGGCTGCTATCTCGCTGTGAGTCCTTTCTTTAAAAAAAGTATCCTACATAGCATAGTTTCTATTTTAACATTTTTTATAATCTAAAACTTTATTTAACACACTGCTTAAGAGAATTAATACAGCATTACTTTCTAACACAACACATGTAATATTCATTTTAATATTTGCAAAACATCTTTCACAAGCCTGATTGTTGGAATCGTTTTAAAAGTAGAACCATGTTCATGAAAAACACTAGGAAAACACCACTCTTCACATTTCCTCTGACATTTAATGCTATGCAGTGCTTAGGGTTTTCTCTTCATGTATGCATGGTATGAGAAATTGAGTTCCAGTGATGTATTCTGTTCTAAGTATTTTTAGATTACTAAATCAACCAACTGGAATCTATCAGCTGAATAAGAATAGTTAATTATGAAGTGCAGATTTTCATATAGATAGAATATTCTCTAATCCTTTCTCCACTAGACCATTTGTCATTTTTTTTACCTTTCATGGAGCCCCACAAGCAGTATGTATGTGACTTGAGTATACAGCAAGTGTCTGTCTATTGGCAAATATGCACAATAAATAGCTGGGACAAAGAGGTTTCTGCTGAGTATTAACATGCTCACCTCACACTTCTCCCTCCCTTGGGGACTCCCACCTGGCTGGCAGAGGTCTTGGGGAACTGTCCAGCTCAGTTGCTTCTAAAATAGGCCAATCCTCATTGTCACAGTTTCTGTCTTCCATCTTTTTACATCACAATTTTCTACCTGTTCTCTTTGATGTTTTCCTTGTTGTTCCTTGAATTACTCTTATGGATGTAACAATTTCAATTTATTGGTTTCTTTTGTTTCTTTCCATTCAATTTTATGTCATTATAATTCCCACCTAGTCTGTTTGTTTCACTTTTTCTCTGTTTTCAAGACTTCATTTCCTTTCATGAGAGGAAATTCTTCACTTCCTCAAAGGAAATCTTGGAATTTCAATGAGGATCAATTTGGAAAGGTGTGGTCTATTTCCCTGCACTTCATGTCATCCCATGCCATTTGATCATTTTCCCTTTTTTTGCAGGTTTGTTTTTTTGTTTGGTTTTTTTTTAGCATTTCATTTCATCAATTTCTTCTTCTGTCTTTTTGTTTGACTTCATTCCCTGATTTTGGGACTTAAGTAAATTAAATTTTGGTAATATTTAGTCCTTTTCACTGCACCTCATTTAATCCCAATTGATTTTGTTGGAATCACTGCATTCCCAAATTTCCTTTTTTTTTCAATTGTATTTTTTAAAATCATATCGTGTTTCCCTTCCAGAGTGTTTGTTACACTTTCTTCTCTGTTTTCAAGATTTCATTGTTGAAATTTCTGAACCAAAGTGAAAAAATTATAAGATCATGGGATGACATGAAGCACAGGGAAATGGATCAAACCTTGCTAAATTGGTACAGTTTGAAATCACAAGATTTCATTTCCTTTCATGAAATGAAGAATTTCCTTTCCTGAAAGGAAAAAAAAGTCAGAGAAAAAAGTGAAACAGACTGGGGCAGGGTAATAATGACAAGAAATTCAATGGTCAAAAATAAAGAATTCCTTCTTCCAAGTCATTGTAATATTTATGGTTTTCTGTATTTAATATATTACTAATAATGAAGAATGAGTTTTTGTCCTTGGTAGCTTCACTGGTTCCAGTGACACAGTTTTAGTCACATGGGTCAACAAACTCAGTTTTCATTTTCTGAAGTGTAAGTGATTCTTCCAGGACATACTTGGAAATTACTAGTTGTTTTAATAAAACTAAAGGAACCAGTTTTATTTTTATAAAAACTTAAATGCTGTAACCAGGACATATGTGAAGGAAAGGCAAAAGCCTTTAGAAATGCACCAGAACTACAAGTTCAGATTTGTCTTAATAGCAATTATATGTGACAATAAGCTGAAAGTAACAGTTACATGAGCAATACAGTTACTTTAAAGATGATGCAAAAAAGTATTTTGTGAAAGAAGGTTTTTGGTCTGTCTTTAAAAATTGCAAATTTAAATGTTTGTTTATAAGCCCTACAGATCACTACAGGGGCATTGAATTGGTTGTACTAAACCCACCATTAACCCAGCTGGTCAGGCAACACCCAGCTTGGGAGGAGCTCTGCACTGGCACAGTCTCTTGGTAATTAATGGCTCCAGGTGGTCAGGATGTGGCTGTTACTAACCCTGGATGTCAAAATGTGGTTTTTGTGGTAATATTATTGACTGCTTATCAAATGTGATCATATTATAAAAATCAAACTTTTTTTAAAAAAACTATCTGCTTTTTTCAGAAAAAATATTTGATTATTACAGCACATGCAAGTGATGGTGGCTTGAAATTTCACTCAAGGCAATTTAAACCAAATTGCAGTTGTAGAAAGGAACCAAGTTTTACCCCAAAATAGCTTGTGATCTAATAGAAAGTAATTCTGTTACAGCTCATCCTGCATTTTTCATCACCACCACCCTCCATCTGTGCATTACTTGTGTTGTTATAAATTTGGCAACACTTCAGCAGCAAGCTACTGTTTATAACTAGAGATCCCAGCAGCTAAAAGAAGCCAGTCACTGGGATTACTCATAATTTGCCTTGTGAACTGCTCAAGGGAATTTCTTGAAGAACTGTGTCAAAATCAGCTTTAGAAAGCATTCATTTGAGAGCTTTCATTGACACATAGAAGATTACTGTTTGAGATTACCATTGGTCAAGTTGGTGGGCTTGGAAAGAAGATTCTTTTTATTGGTACTGAGAGAAAATTTTCTCATTTTGTGCAAGGAAACGAGGATAAAATAAGCTTTTTTCCTCTCTGCAAGAAGAAATCTGACGCAGTGGGAACTCAGTCAGCCAGACATCATGAATGCTTGCAGAAGGTAAGCTGCATATACTGCATTCCCCTCAGGTAGGAACAGAAAAGTAAACTATTGGCAGAATATTCCTCTTGTGGTCTTCACATGATGCTCCCAAATGATCATGAACTGTTATTTGGTTTGCAGCTACACATGACAGATTGTCCTGATAAAATTGTTAAATGTCTAATTCTGCATTTGCCTTCTGTAAAAGCTCAACAGCAGAACTTCTGTTTTATTGATTAATTCTCTTTTAGAGATTGCATTTCCTAGTCTTAGAGTTTTAACTAATCAGTTTTGACAGCTCTCTTCCAAGTGTGCCTAAGTATGTAATTTGTGGTTTAAAGTTTGTTTTTACTCATAAGCTTTATCTATGCTAACATTTGTGGTAATCTCTACTGTCACAGTAACAGCAGGAACATGTATGAACCACACCTGCAATACATCTAATCCATCTCAGACCCCTTCCTAACAAATGTGAAAATCACAAGCTAATTAATCTCCTTTTGGTGTTCCAGTTCAGATGTAATTGCACACATTAAACATTTCTTTTCTCTTAAAAAAAAAAAAAAAAGGGCAAAAGCAGCAGGAACAAGGACTTAGCCCTGGGGCTTAGCAGGCAATTTTCAGTGAAGATAATAACTGGAGGTCTGTTGCCATAGGTGAATATTCTAATTTCAAATCCTTTGGGAAAGGTGACAAAACAATGTCAAATGTTACTGCAGAGAATCCTGCAGACATGCTTTATGTAGTTACTCCTGACTGGTATCTTTGCCTAATGAAAAGATACCAGTTAGGAGTATCAGGATTCATCCTTGACACAAGTCCCCTCTGAAAAGCAGAGATAGAAAAACATGCCAGAACAGGATGGGAAGATCACATGCTGTGCTTATTCCCATACATTAAAGCTTTGAAAGCTGTAATTTTTTATTTGAACCCTGCCTCTTTCATAATATTGCAAAATGAAAGGGTCTGTTTTTTTCTCATACAATGATCTGTATCAATAGTGAGGAGTAAGAACATTGTTTTTCCTCTAAGCCCATATCCTGTCACTGTGCCTGTCAGTGGGAGAGAAATACCAAATGGCTGCTAAATGTTTTGCATTTCCAATTATAGAAATTATTTTATTAGCTCCAGACAATCTGAAGAGCTCTTTCCCAAATCTAGTCAGATTCAATGCACACTCTGGATTTCATTACAAACACTACTGAATTCTTAATAAAGAAGAATAATTTTTAACCTTAATCTTGCTTTTTATTATGTCAGGATACATTCTCTACGTGCCCACAGACAGAAACCTAATGGAAACAGAAGTGAGAACTGGCACAGCACCTCTGGGTTCCAGCAGCAGCACGGAGATTATCTTGTAACAGTCCACACCCTGTACACAGTGATCATCATGATCCTTCTAGGGGCACTCTGGGGAGCCTGGTCAAGGAAGGATTCATCCTTATAGCAGCAGTATAGGAACTTTCTCTGGCAAATATTTAAAGAAGTATTTGTGTCAATTATCCATCCACTCAAGAAGTACAAAAAATGGTCTCAGCATATTTCAGTTTACTTGAAACTGCTTAAGTGCTTGCTACTTGTGGAAGTGAATCTATGAAGCAATCTAACCAGCCATGTACAGAACATCATTTTGTGAATAACAAGAGACCTCCTTGACCTGTACACATTTATATTACCCTCAGCATGTAAATGAAACTTTAAGCATGATATTCTTGAAAGAGGAGTTCAACTTCTGTTTTATTGGTCAATATTTTGTATGTCCACCCCAGCTTTCCATTTGTGAACTTGCTGAGTCTCTACCTCTGCTAAATTTGCCTGTCCCAGTCCATGGTAAAACATACACTGTAAGCAGGGAAATAATCTGCTGTGTCACAACAACATAAGAAAAAATAACCAACAAACCCAGCTATTCTGCTGGCCAAGGAAGATCACTGAAAAAGTCAAATTCTCATCTCCATTGCTGAAGAGTTTCTATGGGACTTGCATCCATTATCTTTAACTTATGGTAATGACTTTGTAAACTCAGGAATAAAATTATGGAATAAGCTGCTTTTGTGAATCCTTTATCACAGAACCAGCCGACTCAGTCTTCACCTTGTATATATTTATCTGCAACCACCACTTGCTTTTCCACAATTCATGAACATCTCATGGCAGCACCAGCTCCTACAAACACCAGCCCATCCCTGATGGGGGCATTCCATACTCCCACATTTTCAAGGCAGTAATCCCACTCAGACAACCTGCAAGCTTTCTGAACATAGAGCCATTTGGCAGGTTCTGTTCAACTCTTTGTTGCCTGTCTACAGCTGATGAGCACACATTAGTGGACTGGCAGCTCTGAGGGACAGTGACTGTTGGAGACAATAGTCCAAGCCTTGGGAGCCTAAACTGAGCTTAAACCCCAAATTTTAGCATTGCCTAAACTAATACACAGTATCCCAATAAAAAAAAAAAAACAAAAAAAAAAAACAAAAAAAAAAACAACAAAAAAAACCCAAAGCAAAAACAAAACAACAAAACTCTGCAAGATATTTAGACATTTTACAGACTCAGATACACATTTGTAATCAGGTAGTACCTGCAGACAACACAATTCTTAAAGTATTGTGTACTCCATTTTGGTATCCATCCATAATCAGGAGGGGTATATAAACTGAAATGTCTCTGAGGAGAGCTCCAGGAGTGTTAACAAAGGTCAGTGTAGCACCAGAGACACTGGTGTCAGCTCTCAGCAGGCAGTGAGGTGCTGGAGTTGCTGTTCCTCCAACCAGTGTTACCCCACTGCACAGACACCACCTCAGCCTGCTTTAACGTGGCAGCAGTGCTTTGGTGATGCTCCCAAGGGAGCAGCACACAAAGGAATACTTAAGAAAACAGATGATTAGCACATTAAATACATTGTCATAGAACATACAGACCCAGTCATAAAACATGTAGGATGAACATTACAAGTGAACACAAAAGGATGGGCCCTCCCTTGTCAATATAAGTACATGAGATAGGAGAGCGACCTACACATTCTGACAGCAGCACAAAAACCCCCAGTGATCAGGGCTGTGGGACAGGCAATGGCCTCAGCATGCTGAAAGTCAAACAAAATCCCAAATGCACCCCACCAAGGGAAAAAAACCCCCTAGAACAATTGAACACACATCATGTGTTCACAACAATTGAATGCACATCATGATGTAGCATTAAATTGTCAAATTTATAAATTCTGCAGGAATAATCCTGCCTCTGAAGCACTGGAGGGCCAAATAAGGTACTGAAAATACTTCAGTCTCCTCTTTCACCTTGTGATAGAGGAGATGAGGTATGAAAGTTCATAAGTGACTGCTGCAGAACATTAAATGTTTTGCAAAACATTTTTCTTAAAATTTTGCTTTCCTTGAAAACAGCCTTAGTTGATTTAACAGTAACACTGGAGATCTAAATTATTTTAATGTGTTCAGAAAGACAACTGTATCTTTGCAGGGTGAACAAAATCTACTTTTATTATCAGTTTTTGTAAATAACTCATTTAAGTTGGATAATGCAACCACATCTTGTGAAAACCAGTGGTCTTGCAGGGCATAGTCTTCAACACAAACAGCCTCAAATCATCTGCCTGACTGAATGACACTGGAGACTTCAACTCCCAAAATAATTTCCTGTAAATCCACTCATGAAAACACCTCATTTGGGTCTCACAGTAAATCACAATTTAACTTATGTCAACAGTAATGAGCTATTTAATTCTCTACACCAATGAAATAGATGGAGAAGTAGAAACTGGGAACTCAAGTTTGGAATTGGTGCGTCAAAACTTTATGTAGTCATAATTTTATTACTATTCTCCTGTACTAAACAGACTGGACAGATGTTTTACACGTGCTCAAAAAAGGCAGTGGTTTAAGTAAGCCTGTCTGCTGTTATTTTAAACTAACAAAAACATTGCAGTTCAGCCAGTGAACCTTCTGATATATTCCATGTACCAACTGGACTGTCAGAAAAGGAAAACAAGTCTCTTTATTTTCCATAGTCATTCTCACATGCTGTTGTGACAGACTTTTGAAGACTCAAGTCCTTCCAAGCTCCATTTTTTACTACTGCATCACATTTCCCTTTAGAGAGGATGATGCATTCTGTAAAGCCATCTTTACAGCAAGATGTCAGCACAGCCATTTGCCCCTAATCCTTTGATAAACCTTGTCATTCCCTTAGTATTTTGTAACTAAATTTGCCATTGGTTTGGTTGGTAAGAAAAGGATGGTACTTGTACTACTGTGTTTTAACTAAGGGAAAACTTAAATGAAATCAAAATGCAAAACTGAAGCTGTACATTTCTGTATTAAACACAGAAACACAGACAAAACCATGTCTATATGTCAGTTCACTGGTCTGTTTACTGTACTATTATCAACTCTAAGACCTACCTCTCCTTCAAAATCTTTGTGTAAGAATGTGAGGCATTCTCTTCCAAAGATCTTTTAATTACACAAATCATAATACCTCAGAAAACATCAGGAAAAAAAATGCAGACAGCTGTAATTTTATGCACATCTTTGAAAAACAATACACCATAATAATAACAATGAGTATGGATTTCTACCTAATTAGGACATTACTTAAACAGGATGCTTGCATGTGATAAAATTATACACATTCACAGCTGTTGCACCGGGTGACTACTGGAAATCAACAGTCCTCCTAGTTCCCTTTGATGGCCTTCCCTAGCAGTGGTTCAGAACACCAAGTTTTATGTCCTTTAAGAATACTATGTAAGCTCTATTGCCAATTCAAGTGGATACAACCTATGGTGGAAATTTGTCATGAATTCTGCACCTGTAACCAGGCTCTAAGTTCAGCATCATCATGCATAAACCAATGTCATGAAGTAAAAGCTCCTTATCCTTTATAGCCAGCAGTGGATGACATCAGAGTGTCAGGTGCTAACACCACCACAGCACTACCCACACTGACCTCATTCTTCATTGTACACATCTCTGACACCCCTGCTGCACACTGCCACTGGCTGGCATGGCACCCCTCTGCCCCTTCCTGTCCTCAAGGGGTGGGCAGCAACTCTGTCCCAGGAGCACAAAGAGGGAGATGCTGCTGATCGTTTATGGAAAATTTCCCCTTTCTAGGCCATCAGAAATACTTGGGCTGTAAAGATGCCTTTTCTGGCAGTAGCATTGTTAAAAGGATATCATCCATTGGGTTGCCAAACCAAAACAAATCAGAGCACAGTTAATAAAAATGATTTACAATGTTTGAACTCTCTCTGGGACTACCAAAACATTTGACAAAAGACAAAAGTAAGTACAAATTTCCAAGCTTTTTGTTTAAGTTCAGCTTAAAGTACTGCCAACTCTCCTTTGTCAAGAAAAAGGACCACAATGTCAATGGCAAGTTCTGCTTGGCATGCTGTCGGTGCTTAGAACACAGCTCAGGTCACCCTTGTGTCCAAGCTCGGTTAAAGCTCAGATGTCATCACACTACTCAGTACTACTTCACTTCCTCTGAAATTTATTTCCACCTTTTCACAAAACATCTTTTGTTGACATTCTGCAAACAACACTATCCAATAAGGTGCCAATTTTTTCTTCCTGTGGAGTGACTTTGTACATCTGCAAAAAAACAACAAGAAAAACAGGAAAGATGTATAAGGAAGAAAAAAACTGATGACGTACCTTCTAAAACTATGTACAATCAAAGATTATTGCCCTCTCCCCCACTTTTATATTGGAAATTCCTATCTTCTTGTGACTGCAAGACAAAATTTGGACTGAAGCAAATTCTGAAACTGCAAGAATAAGGAAAGCTATGAAACTGAATAAGAGCAGCACTTAAAGCTCCATATGTTAAATGCTATAATTTGTCCAATTTTATTCATGTGTCTCTTATCAATACTTTGACAGACAGGATAAAGATGATTGAAGTTACTTGAATTTTATCACGTAGAAGGCATATGCTTCAAAATACCTATTTAGCATATGGTAATCTCTTAAGAGCATAAATTCCCCAAGACAGCTCCTAACAGCTAATTAACCTGTTCCTATTTTAACCACCCCTTCTGGGACTATCTATGTACTTAAGCTTATGAAAATTCTCAGGACTGAAATTTTTAATTAAATGAATATTTGCCTGAAAAACAGGAATCAAAAGTTCCTGGATGGTAGGCAGCAATCAGGAATTTCTTTTTATGCTCTAATTCCCTGACAGCATTAATAATTTGAAGACTTAAACTTTGTGATGTTAGGGTGTGACAACTAAAATTTGTTTCAACGAAAAAATTCAAAGAAATAATCAAGGTCCACTTAAATGAAGTTTTCAGTTCTGCTAAAGAAATACAGATCCTAAGTTAATTTTGTCCGTTGATATTTAATCAGACAACTAAATAAACTGTCCCTTTTCTCCATGTCAGTCCTCTCTTTTGGCTACACACCTTTTTAACTTTGGCAGTGTCTGTTAGCTGGGGGAGTTCATCTAGGGAAACCCGCTGGCCTTCCACCTGAGATGTTATATCTGCCAGATTGACGTTCTTGTCTCCATCCACGACCAGCACAATGAGCACTGCTGTGTCGCTGTCTGAAATGCCAAACTTTTTAAATGCATCTGAAATCTGAAAAAAGAGAAAAAAATATTATGAGTCACTTTCTCACTACATATCAGGAACCTTTTCAGTTACTGCGTCAGATATACCAAGAGTATAAACTGACAGACATTTTACATTAATGGAATTCTAACAAGCTACAAACCATAACAGCACATTAAAAATAACAATTAAAAACTTCTTCTAGTAGCTTTATAGAGTGTTAAAGGAATACATGTACCTAGTTTGGCTGTGTGGATCTTAGCAAGCATTTCTGGCAAAAAAGAAATTTGTTCAATAGATCTTACATTGTTGCTCGGTGAAAGGCTGAAAATAATTTCTGCATAGAGCGTTCTGGTCTTCATTTTACCTATCTTCTGTAGATGCACTGCTTTGTTGGCTGCCACAAGAATCTGAAAAGGATCTACAATCTGTAAAACACCAAAGAAAGAGTTATACAGAATTAACTTACTGTTTTGAAATCTGAAAAAAATTCTGACCACTTCATTTTGAGAGCCTAATTCTAACAAAAAGTAAACCTAGATTCTGAAACTATTTATGGGTTAAATGAGAACAAAGGCACCAAATAGTAGATTTTAGACAGCATGAATTAATTAGCACATGAGGCAGGTTTAAACTCCACCAAGCAGGATGTGAAATTAATGAAAACATAATGTTTTTGGCCAATCTTGCCAAGGCTGTTAAACAGAGCCGACCCTTTCAGCTGTAGGACGCAGTATTGAAACCAAAGGCGGGCACTTGCAGGGCCGGGGGACGCGCAGAACCGCTCGTGTGACAGCGACGGAGAGCCCGGGCCGGCCTAGCTGAGCTCCCGCGGGCCTCCCGCTCCGCCAGGACAACACTCACCATCGCAGGGTTTATCAGTGCTCCCTCAATGGAGCCATCCATGGCTTTTTTCCGCAGAGCAGCGGCATTTTTCACGTGCTGGAAGAGGAGCAGCGTGACGCTGCGCTCCGGGAACAGCTCCAGCCGGTGCGTTCGCTCCATCCCCGGGCTATCGCCGCTCGGCCCGTGGAAAACACAGCGCTAACAACACGCAACCACGGAGACCAAGGGCTCAGCGCTTCCACAGGAATCCCCCGATTCCCGGCCCCGCTTCCCGGGTGCCGCCCCTCGCCCCTCCCCGGAAGAGTGGCCCCGTCGCGGCCGGCGCGGAGCCGGCATGGAGCGCTACGAGGCCTACGGCTTCTCAGGAGCCATGAGCGGCGCCTTCCTGCTGTCCTGCCTGCTCTTCGCGGCCGTCAGCCGCCGCCAGCGCGGTCCCTACATGGACGAGGTGTTCCACGTCCCGCAGGCGCAGGCCTATTGCCACGGCCGCTTCCTGCAGGTCAGGAGGGGCTCACCCTTGCAGCAGCGGCGGCACAGCAGCGCTCGGGATCGGGGTCGGGGCTGGCCGGACGTGGGTTGTGTAGCAGTGGAGCCGCAGCAGCAGCCGGGCAGGGCAGAGCTCAGAGCCCTCAGGGCAGCAGTGCCGGGAGTTGTCAGAGCCTGCGGCCGAGCCAGGGGTGGTGTTGGGGCGGTGTGGCCGTGTCGCGGCTCGGGCCCTGTGGAGGCAGCGGCTCCCTGACGCGGTGTTCCCTTGCAGTGGGACCCCATGATCACCACGCTGCCCGGCCTGTACCTGCTCTCGGTGGGAGTGGTGAAGCCCGCGGCGTGGCTCCTCGGCTGGACGGGAAGCGTGGTGTGCTCTGTGGGAATGCTCAGGTTTATCAACCTCCTCTTCAGTGCTGGGAACTTCTACTTACTGTACTTGCTTCTGTTCAAGATCCATCAGAAGAATAAGGTACGGTCAAAATAAAGCAATGTTATGTACTCGTGCAAGCAACTTGGATGGCTTAGTGTGTGTTCCCTTCACTGCCTCAGTTTTATGTAACTGCGAGTACCACCAGCAGTTTGGCCAAGAAGGCACATTCCTTTTCTCTAATTTCTTTTAAATGTTTTTTTTTTCTTGCACGAGGTGCAATCCTCTAAAAATTCATTCTTGCACATATGTAGAAGGAGTCCTGTTGAAATAAGAGTTAGTAGATATGCAGACTTATTATCCAAAGGTCTGGATGCTCATGTCATTGGAATTGCTTAAGTGTCTTACACAGCTTGAACAGCGGCTCCTCAGCTGCTCTGTGAGCAGCCTCTGTCATTTAAGGGGATTTCTTATTTTTCAGCTGCAGGCATTTGGATTTGGCCTTGTTGAATTTCATCATATTTTTGTTACGCCATTCCTCCAGCCTCTGTGGGTCACTCTGGATGACACTTGTGCTTTTGAGCAAGTTGCCTGGTCCTGCTTACACAGTGTCAACTACAGACTTGGCGACAGTGTACTCTTGTCTATCTTGTCTTTGATAAAGCCATTAATTGGGACAGGTCCCAGTACTGATCCCTGTGGTCCTTGGGTTGTTACTGTCCTTTGGGTAGAGTGTAGCCAGTTCATCATCCAACCAGTTCTTACCTGTCCACACAGCCAGACCATAACAGTTCAGCTTGCATACAAGAATGCTGTATATTTAAAAATCTAAAGCATCCATCACTGCAATAAATAAATTGTTTTAGTGGTTAATGGCCTATTTAAAATCTTGCACATTAGTAAAGTTACTTTTTTGACTTTTAACCTTAAAACATTTTTTTCCTGTTCCCAATAACTGAAGGATCCCTTTACTACAAAGAAAATTGGTGTATTTTCTTAGAGGAAATCTCTTCATTTTTAAGCTAATGATAACACTGTACAGAATTAGATCAGATTAAATAAATGGTTTCTACTTTTAATTTTATACTTCAAAGTGGAAACATAAATGTAAGAACAAGTTTCATGATGGTAGTCTAAGCATTTAGTTGTCTTTTGACATTTCTTTGACTTCAGTGTTTTCTCTATTCCCCTTCCTTGTAAGATGATAGGTGGCTGTTTCACCCCACACTACATCATTCAGAAACATCATGCAGCATTTTTTAGTGTTGTGATTTGTGGTGTTGTCATGTAGTGAGTGAAATAATTGGGAAGAGTTTTTAACTGCATGGCTCCTTTTTAAATTTTTTTTTCTGACTCATTAATTATAATGAGGATAAATAATAAAGGCTACATCAAAGATCAGAAACTTGGAGTTGGCCTCTTTGTGACTGGGTTCAGAAGAGGTGATAGCAGAGGCACAGAATGGTGCTGTCACACAGACAAACAGAATCTCATGGTGAGATTGCAGGGGAATAAACCATTGATTTTGTCTTCTGCCCATTGATGCAGCCCTTTTATCCAAAGTATGGGAGTGGTTATGCCCCCACCATGATTTTAATACCACAAATATGGGCACACCTGACATATGAAAGAAGTGGGTGTATTTTCATCGCCATCTTTTTAAATCACCTGCAGTAATGTTCTGTGCTTTTCACTTGGATTTTAACATTGTGTAACTGTATAAACATAGCAGGAACTTAAGAAAAATACAGCACTTGTGCAATAATGGAAACAAAGAACATAGGAGATGTTATATTGTGTTAATAGAATTCTCAAGAGTTATACTAGTTTTCTTTTAATGTACTATTTTATTTTATTGGGCACTGTCTAACCACATTTTTCTGCTTCTTCTTTAGGCTGTGTCTGGTTTCCAGAGGATCTTGTCTGCATTAACACTTGCAGCATTTCCCACCCTTTATTTTTTTACATTCCTTTATTATACGGATCCGGGATCAGTATTTTTTACTCTTTTTTCCTATTTAATGTGCCTTTATGGTAACCATAAAACTGCTGCTCTCCTTGGATTTTGTGGCTTCATGTTTCGTCAGACAAACATTGTGTGGACAGTTTTTTGTGCTGGAAATGTTGTTGCAGAGAAGCTAAATGAAGCCTGGAAGATTGAGTTGCAGAAAAAGAAAGATGAAAAGATTTCTTCCAGGAAAGGATCATTTTCAGATTTGACCAGAATACTGCAGTTTCTTGTTAAATATCTCTTGTCACCCAAAAATTTAGTTACACTTACTGCTTTAACTTGGCCATACATCATTTTAGTATGTCTCTTCTTTGTTTTTGTCTTCATCAATGGTGGAATAGTTGTTGGTGACAAAAGTAGTCATGAAGCCTGTTTGCACTTTCCTCAGCTGTTCTATTTTCTGTCCTTTACTGCTTTTTTTTCATTTCCTCATTTACTGACCCCTACTAAAATCAGGAAATTCCTGTTGTCATTGAAGAAGTACCCTGTGCAGTATAGCTTAGTCACTGTCATCTCTTTGTTCCTGGTCTGGAAATTTACCTATGTCCATAAGTATTTACTAGCAGACAACAGACATTTTACATTTTATGTCTGGAGAAAAGTGTTCCAAAGACACGAGCTTGTAAAATACCTGTTAGTTCCTTTCTATCTATTTGCTGGCTGGAGTTTTGCTGATACACTAAAATCAAAATCAATATTCTGGATCTTAATGTATTTTGTATGTTTATTAGCAGTCACAGTTCCTCAAAAATTGCTAGAATTTCGTTACTTTATTCTGGCATTCTTAATATATAGACTCAATATTCCATTTTTGCCTCTATATAGACAACTTCTGGAACTGGCATTTTATATATTAGTAAATGCTGTAACTTTTTATCTTTTTCTAAATAGAACATTCCAATGGGAAAGTAGTGGTGAAGTACAGAGGTTTATGTGGTGACTTTTTTGATACTTTTATACCTGTAGGAAAACACAGTTCTGTTTCAGGACTGGACTCTGGAATGAAACAGTATGTTTTGCATCATGTAAGGACTGTTTTCCCTAGCTGGAATTGGGAAGTAAGCTCTTTGCTTACATTGTTGTAACCAAATGCAAGATCTGTTATAATGTGAAGATACTCCACATATTGAATTTATGAAAATGTAAAAATTCAATATGAGGGGAAGTGTGAGAACACCTTTCTGTAATTAATGTAAAATAAGGGAGATGTTTACTGTCATTTTTCATGATAATGAAATACTATATAACTTGCCCTTGAAGGTAAAATAGTTTATAAGTATGTTCCAGAGGTTTCTTTTTTACAAAAGAAGGATTTCAATCTATTCAACCTTTTTGTTTATTTATCTGTGTTCATATTTATTCCTCAGATCAGGCCATTTTCTTCTAGGTTTACTAGTGGCCAAAGTATAAACCACTATTAAAGTACAATGTTTTCAAAGCCTCCTATGTCTCTCTGAATTTTCATTACTTTTTTTGTTAGTAAATGCTTACAGTAGTTTTGTAAGCAGAATAGGCTCTTAAACCACTAGAGAAGTTTAAACATTTTATTTCAAACTGATATTTAGCAAACACAGTGGATGCTGTGTGTGTGCACCTCCTTTGGAGGAATAAGTGTTACTGTACAGTAAAGCACAAATGGCAGTTGGTAATGTGAGAAAGGGAGCAGTTTGCAGATGTCAGACTGCAACGTGCAGTGCATTGCAGCCCTCTTAAATATTGAGCTTTTATGTGCTGTGGCTCTGTGCTCACAGGTTTGTGCTGAAATCGACTCTGAGTGCACTTCTGAGTTGCACTGAGTGTTTCAAAGATCTTTGGTGTGTAATCTTCAAGAAGTGCTAATGGCATTATTGAACTATTCTTTCAAGTATTTTCCACGTTTAATGGAACTTGAGTGTATATATTCTGTTTGACAAAGGTGAAATGGAATGTATATATATGTATGTACATATATTTAAAAGCATCTAGTGTACACAATCATCAGAGTAAATGAAGGCTTTAATAGTTCCTGTAAGTAAATCACTTATATTAAGTCTCAAAAGTATTTGATTGCTACAGTATGTGGCAGGGGAGAGTGGTCCCCAAAACTTCAGGCACTGTGTAGCTTCTTTGAATTCATTATTGTTCTCTAATGATAATACTTCAGCCAAATCTGTGCAAACATGATATTATTGCCACACAAGTTGCTTGGAATAGTTTCTCAAGAGGTCAGTTCTGGGAGTTACAGGCTCAGGTCAGTACTGTTACTGGTTTCTTTTACCCCACTAAGATCCCTGTCCTGGCTCCAGTTCCTTCCCTGTACCAGCCCTGTGATGGGTGTGGTGAGCTCAGATTCTCATCAATGCCTCTGCACCCCTGTTTCTCCCAAGGAAACCCTCCAGCCACTCTTCAATGAGTAGGTGTTTCTATTGAATTCAGGATATTTGCCAGGTCACTTTTTGCTTGTTGGTCTGTTGCCAGACTGGCAATTTGTTGTCAATGTGTACCATAGGGAAAGGCGTTTTCAGTCAGTACCTGTTTACTTCTTCACATTGAAGGGACAAAAGAAACCTGAAATGGATTGCTTTTGAAGGATCCAGTGTAGTTCTGGCAGAGTTCAGGATGTCGTGTTGTGGTTTCAGTATCACAGATTTGGGAGGGGAAGTCTTGTGTGCCTTCTGCTTCCAGTTTTGTTTTTGTGTGCCATGCCAATAAAATCCTAAGTTAAAGAGCACTTGCCTGCTTAAGTACAACTTCATTTGTGCCCTGAAATACTGAGTTGGAATGGTAACATGGAAAGGCATGGGGCTCTGTCTAGTATTCCAAGTTGTATCTTAGACCCAAAGTTTTTTTCTGGTTTTATGTAGAGGAGCAGGTGTAAATTCCCTTGAGAAAAAAAAAAAAAGTCCCTTGCAAAGATCCCTGTATATTCAACAGGTGTTTTATCCATCATGTCTGTTTTTACTGGTTTCAAATGCCATCCTTGATCAACTCTGTTGAGAGACTGTTAATGATTCCTATTTTTAACAGAAGTGGCAGCTGTTTCAAGAAAAAAGAACCACTTTAAATATGTGCAATTTAAAAAACAATTTAAAACTTTTTTTTTGTTGTGAAAAGTGAATGCAAAACATCCACCAAAATTTAGAGCGCAATACCTTTCTAATGAGCTCCATCCCAGGAGACACTAGAAAAATGACACATAGAGAGATGTCTGTGACCTGTTGGGGCTGTTTAAGCAGTAATATGAAATGGCATAATGTTTTATAATGGAATTTATCATCATACTTACAGGTTTTAATTTAAAAGTAAAATCATCCTTAATATATTTTGATGTCTGAGTTGATAAAAGTTTATTTAAAGAGGGAAGTTGATGAATTACTAAAGTAGGAAAGGAGAATGTATTTGTAGAATAAAGCTGCATTTTCACTTTTGTCTATGAGCCTTAGGGTGTTTGCAGGTAATATTCAATGTTAGCCAAGTCAGTCCAGAAATCAGAGGCATTATATTGTACCAGAACTGGTCATAAAGCCAATTCCATCAGTATTTCCTGGAATTTTGACAAATAGCAGTAACACTGGTGAAATCCATTGAAAAATGGATTTTAATATTTGGTATTTTGCCCCTGAAATATTTCCATTGTAGTTGTTTTAAATTTGTTAACTGTTTTCCTTAAAGACATGCAAAAAGGGGCTGTATTTATCCTGCTTCATGTTGCCAAGGTCTTCTACATTCAATAGAACCATAATTGCTTACTTTAGGTTAATTCTCAGCAGGTGTCACTGAAATTTCTTACAACAGCTTTAAAATGTTAATTTCTTGTAAATTTTCTTAGTTATCAATTTAGAATAAAATCACACTAATTCCTTGAAATATTTAAGGTAAAACCAAAAATAATATAGCTAACATTTCTATAATGGCTGCTTTGAAAAAAAGGTTCAGTTTTAATTTTTCTTAGAAATAAGATGATTTTTCAGTAACTGTTGGAATAATAAAGATAGCTGAACAGTCACAGCATGGCTGAATTGTTTTGAAATGGATGAAAAAGTACAAAAAAGTGAAACTTTTTTTTCTTTTAGTTAAAAATATGTTGTTATTCAGTATGATAGAAAATTTGATAATGCTTTTTGCTGTGAACTGCATTTCCTGCTGTTTGTGAGTGTTCTATATTTCATTCCTCATTATTTCCTTGACAACACATGTTCAGAATTAGCAAGAATTTTATACCATAAGCAATGCTGAAATATTTTTTTCTGTTAGTTTTCTAGAGAGTTGATAAATAAGATGGATGACTTCAGTTAGAAAGTAAGGAAAAAGTGTTTTGTAGTGTCTGGGGGCAGTTGAATTTTGTCCTGCTAATGCAGTTGTGGTGTTTTTTGTTGTTCACAAGGTGGCAGTCCTGTGCTGTCCTGTTGAGGTGACCAAGTGCTTCGTGCAATGCTGCTTGAAATCAATGTTGTTCCAGGAACACGTATAATTAGAAAACTTCAATTAGCTAACTGATTTAGCTATAATATCCTTGGTAGTTTTAAATACATAGAGTATGTTAAATTTTACTAGAACAAGTTTTGTTCGTCTTTAAAGTGTCTTTCCTGCATTTTTTTCTGTTTGTGAAATTTTCATGTCTGCTCTAAGAGAGCAAAATGAAACTTGAAATCCTAATGTTGTAAAGATGTTGTTTCTAGCAGATTTCCTTTGGGTGTTTTATTATTAAATTTCACAGTATTCTTTCTTTCTTTGCATATTCATTCTGTTTGTTTCTGTCTAAGAAGAAAAAAAGCCCTGAAGGACAAATTGAGAAAAGTGGAATAATTATGCTGTTGAGACTGACACATGGTGACTTTCTGAAATATTCACTCTTTTTTGAGTGATGCACATGCAAACTATAAATGCTGAAGTCTCTGTTGGCCCTATGGTAGTCAATATACTGTCTTTTAAATACATCATCTAGTTTTCATGTAATGAAAAATTGTAAAGTCCAGTCCATGAAAATGCTTCTAATTATCTTAAACTTTGGCTATATTCAGCATCCTAAATTTTTTTGCCTGAAAAACATTGCACTCCTTGCTCATCCCTTGTTAGATAAGATATGCTTTTTATTTTCAATTCAGTGACATTTTTCTGTTACCTGAGGCATGTTTTATAGAAAAACATCCTTCTCAAAAGTATGCTTTAGATAGATGCAGATAATTGGTTTTGCTAACAAACATCCTTTTGCAAACAAAAAGGATCTGTGTAAGACAAAAATGCTAATTTACCTAGCCATGTGTAGCTAAAATGCCCTTAATTTGCCAGTTTTTCTGCTTGATCTCAGAATATGCTCAAGATCTCACGCTGTTCCTTCAGCTTCCCAGATAGTTGGGATACAAGGAGCAGGAAGCAAGAGGAAAAATGTTTCTGCAGGTCATTGTCATGGCAGTGCTGCCCTAGCTGGGAGTGGGCAAGGCTGCCAGGAGCAGGAGTCAGTGGGTGCCTCTGGCTGTGGCTGGCTAAAGTACCTGGTGATGGGGAGAGCTGCTTGCCATACACGAGTGGGAATGTCTTCTCCAGCTGCAAGGAGAATCCACTTGTTGCTAGAGCTGCCTGGATCTCTGGGAGAATGATCCTGTTGAAATCTGACAGTGAACTGGTTCATTGGAAGTTTTAGGACTTCACTGTGCATCTGTAAATGAAAAAACTGTTCTTGCTGTGTTCAGGAAATGTGAGCTTACTTGAAACACAGCTGAGTATTCACAGATAGCAAAGGAGTTGCTTTCATTTTTATGGTATCATAGAATCATTAAGGTTGGACAAGACTTCTAAGACCATTGAGTCCAGCTATCAACCCACTACTACTTTTTTCACCACTTAACCATATCCCCACCTGCCACATTCATGCACCTTTTGAAATCTTGGAGGGATGGTGATTCCAGCACTTCCCTGGACAGCCTGTTTCAAAGCCTGCCTACCTGTTCCATGAAGAATGTTTTTGTAATATCCAATCTAAACTTAAGGCCATTTCATCTGGTCCTCTCCCTTGTTATATGGGAGAATAAACCAGCCCTGACCTCACTACAGCCTTGGTTCAGAGACCACTTTCAGACACCCTCTTCAGACCTATGAGTTTAACATAAGTAAATCACATTTTCCTGCAATTTCCATTTGACTCCCATTGAATCTCAAAAAAGCATTGTCTGTCTGATTTTCATGTTGTCAGTTGCCCAGATACTTTAGTGGGTTTATGATCTACTTTGGACCTGTTTAACATAAGACATTTGATAATCGGCATACCTTGGTAAAAACAAGCAGAACTTTGAAGATTTTGGGAGGATTGGATCAGACTGGTGACAGGCAAGAAGATTGAATCAACTTGTACAAGCAAGAGATGTTGCAAAAGGTATATGTTTATGTGATGATTAACCCAATCATTGTAGTAAATATTACTAGCCTTCCTAGAATAGTATATCAGCATATGTCATCCACAGTAAAATGGGATTCTGACCACCACCCACTCAGTCGTCCCATCTCTCTCTCTCCATTGCTGATAGGTTTATAAAACAAAACTGATGTGTCTTAAAAAGTAAACATTGTTAAAGCAATGTTTCCCATGTGCTCTATATCCTGGTTTTAAGTAGATGTAAATTAATATCCCATGCATTTAATTCAAATTGGCTTGAACTCCTTTTAATAAGAGCAGTGTATGTCTTTTCAAAGATGTAATTACGAGAGTTCATGTCCTTAGCTACATTCGCATCTTCTGTAATGAAATTACATTTTGACATTTTCATATCAACCCTCCTAAAAGTATTGTCATAGAAATAATCTTGTGAAAATATAATGAAAAAGGAATGGTGATTATCACTGGCAAGAGTCTAATTTTAGGGTGATACTTCAGACCTGCAAGTTTGGTACATGCAAATCATGCTGCATTTTCCTGTGTTCCCATCAAATCTCAAAGCAGTGCCTGGCTGAACTGCAATTTAAATGACAAGTTTCAAAAGAACAAAGGAAACACAGTTGGGAACATCACTGATTCCAGGAGTAGCACTTCACCCTCAGGGTCAGTGCTGATCAAATGCCACCACATTGTTGGTGTGTGCGAGTGAGCACAGTATAACCACAGTCCTGGTGAGGGGCAGCGAGGGTGTTTGGCATACTGCATGTGAGATTCCTTCCTTTCTAGCTGTTCTGTGCATTCCTGGGCTGCTACAGCACTACATACTTATTGCCAATAGCATTATTTTACATTAGAGACAGTTGTGAAGGTGAGAATTCATCTGCCAGACATCTCATTGAAAGCACCTTCTAGTGTGAGCTGCTTGCTGGTGCCAGGCAGGGCCCTCCTGAGCTGGGGAAGCCTCATGTCCAAGCTTGAGGCCAGGATGACCAGAGTTTGAGCTGATTTTCCTGGCAGCCACTCTGCTAGCTAAATTTGAAAAGTTTCAGCCCAATCCAATGTGTTGCTAACTTGCTTTAAAATCTCAAGAAGCCTTGTGGAATTACCTTCTCTCTTCAGGTCCAGCCCCTGGAGAAAGAAACAGGAACACAACAAAGGAAAAGGAATTTATTTGCTGTTTATAGTAAAAAGTTGGATGCATCCTTACTAAAACTATATCAGTGCACATTTCCTTCAATAACAGGTTTGTTCTCTTAATTATTACTAGGATGGAATTTTCTGCCTTCTTTTCTGAAACAAGGAAGAAGGATAGTTTGCTTAAAACAAAAAAGAAATTAGTTGTCTGGCAGTTTTCTTAAGAATTAAGAAAATATATTTGAGATTCTGGAAACAGCTGTTGTCTGAGAGAAACTTTAAGTTCACCTTCAAGATAAATACTAGTAATTTCACTTCTTCCTCCTATACTGCTTATAAAATATATATTGCTTAAACTCTGTGAGGGTGGAAGAGGGGTGTAGCATTACAATGGCCTTGTCTGGCTGTTTGCCTGACAGGAGGTCACAAAACTTTATATAAGAACTCCTACCAAGGAGGAAGTTACTTCACGTTATGTAAGTGAATCCTGTGGAGTTTAATATTTTGAAGCTGGAATGGAGCTCATCTTTTGAAAACACACTCTATTTAAAGCAGTCAAGTAGTGATGACTTCGCCATTTTATTAGACAAGCTTCTGCAGAGATTAATTACTTCCACTCTTAGGAACCTTTTCTCTCTGGTTGTGATCTTCTTGCTACACCAATTGTGCAAAGACAATTGTCTCCATTTTCCTCCTCCACTTGTGCAGATACATACAATTTATGCTGGTGTGTGCAGCTCACAGCACAACAGCTTCTTAACCTACTGACCTACAGAGATACGATGATTTGGCATCCCAGATTGCTTTTCCCTAACTTTATTTTCAGCACATAAGAAGTTATGATTAATATAATTGGAGACTTCACAAAACTTCTGAGATCTTTTTCTATAAGGAAGAAGTATCATCTTCCTAGACCTGTGCCCCCTGCTCTGTTTAGCTGAAAGAAAGTCTGTGGTACCTTTTATGCATGGATACTCTCACTGTGAGGAGCATGCTGGCTATCTTGTACATGAAACATCAATTTTTGACTTCCAAAGTCAATCTACTGGAAAAATCACTCCAAAACAAATATATTCATTCCCACAACAACTGCTTTTATCTTTATTAGTGAAGTGGCTGGAGATATACACAACAGTTTGCTTGCTTCTCCTTGATTATTACTATGTTAATAGTAGGGCATGTGAAGTTTCAGTTTGGCTGAGCAGTTTTTGGTTTAGCCATTTCCTGTAGAGCTCAATGAAGTTAAATGCTTCTGGAGGCAAAGTTAATGGATTGATTACTGTCTTAACCTCTAAAGCCAAGGCTAACTCAAGTAGCTTGCTGTTCTATTGAGAGGTTGGCTGTGTTTGCCTTGAGACACAGTTTGTTTGTGGAGTTCAAGCACAGGAATTTTCTGTCAAATTAAAAATAAATGTATTCAGATTATGAGACTTCTGTAAGGAAGCCTGCTTTTCTTATCCTTATAGTGACTAAACCAAATTTCGTTTGCCCTGATGGGGCTGTATGTGCTCTCTAATACATGGAATCACTCTGCCTGAGGGCTAGGGACTTCAGGCATTGTTTTAAACAGCTATCAGATCAGCTAACTTTGCAGGAAGCCTTTGATTTTGAATTAAAATCTCACCACCACTATCAATTGGTGGGCTCATTCCTCTTGCACTTTCAAATTCTAGCATTATAATTAAAACTTCTTTGTGAATAAAGAGTCTTTCTGGAAAACAACTGTCCATCTTACTAGCAATTAAGTCTTCTGTAACCCTTAGCATGCAATTACAGCAAAGATCAGTTCAAGTAAGCCATTTGTGACTGAATCTGAATCAAAGATGTTAACACCTGGGAAGATTCTACCTTGTTATTTAAGTCACACACAACAGAGTACATGATGCTCTTGAACTTTCTTGCCCGTCAGTTTGTCAGAGAATAAGCAAGCAAGAAAAGCCTTTAAAGTCAGTCCTAACATCTAACTGATAATCTGCAGTTACTTGGCAAAAAACTAGCCTGTCAAAATCAGCTTCTAGGCTCCTCCAGGGGTTTTGCTGTGATGGATCTCATGATAAATGTTCTTCAGCCCTTTTTGTGTTTTCTTTCATGATGCAAGGTCCTCTTCCCTCAGCATGGCTTTATTGCCTCTTGGATGAAAAATTGGTTTGGAGGTCTATTTTATTACATTAGAGAAGTGTTTATGCATTAACACAAGTAATACTTCGAACAAATGGATCTATACTCTGCAGTCAAAATGCAAACAACAGTGTGTATTGACAGAATCTATTCAATACTTTATTTTCTCATTAAATCTAGCATAAAGTAGGCAGGATAATTTGGTATCAGATTTAATCTTTCATGCTACTCGGCAAGTGTATAGATATTGACAATTTGTTTGGTCCTTTGAATATATACTTCCGAGGCAGAGTTGAAGAAGGTAATTACAATCCAACTCTCTTTTCCATTACTCACACACTAATTTAATTGAAGTTGTAGTAAGTGCAACTTCATGAGATGGATCTATTTTCATTTCAATACTGCATTCTCTGAGGACACTAGAGGATATAAATCAACAGGAACTACACACTAAAGAAATAATAACGCCTTCTGGAACGCTTCAGCTGCATGCACTCAATCTACAACCTGAAAGAACAGGCATAAAGACTTTACAGATTTCTGGATTTGTATATCCACTAGAATATAAAATGTTAAAAATAAAATAAAACTCAGGGCACTGACTACTTTTTTTTTTTGTAAAACTGCTGTTTGATACTTGCAACAATGGAACAATACAAGGAAATATGAAGGTGAAAAGATTTCTTTTTAGAGATTTTCTGTTGTCAGCTCATATAAGGTAGAAAGCAGCTGTGCCCCAAATCTGAAAAGGTGGATCTACTTGTTCTTGTGCTCATCTGCATTTTTATAATTCTAAATACCTTTATTAATCTGATATTTTCCTTTGAACCTTCACTAGAACTTCTGTATTTTGATAACAAATAAAAGTAAAAACTGTAGGATTCCTGGTAAGTTGCATGGAGAAAAAAGACAAAAGTAAAATAAAATACTGGCTATGGCACTCGATGCCATTGTTTAGTTGAGGTGTTGGGGCATGGGTTGGACTTGATGATCTTTAAGGTCTCTTCCAACCTAGTCATTCTGTGAATTCTGTGAAGTAATGCTGTGTGCATTTTCAGGAAGCCTAGGCCAGGAATAAATTCCATGATAAGAGCCCCTCAGCCTCCACTTTCATCCCTCTCTAGGGTGAGTGATCCTGTTCCTCCCACCATAGGCTGTACCTCTTTTTCTTGTTCTTTCTTTTGTGCCAACCTCTCTTCTCCATGTAAGCTTGTGCCACAGACTGTCCACAGCTGTAGCTGGCTTTATCCCAGCCACCCTGGCATGCTGAGGCTGTTTCCTTATGTCATTCCTGCTGCTGAAAAACAAAACTCAGTGTTCATTTGAGCAAGGATTTCAATTGATGTAAATGTGGGCTGTACTTAACATCAGTTTCATTGGGATGGCATCAGAAAGACTGGCCTGGCAAAAGGGGTGTGTGATCATCCTACCCTGGCTGTCAGAAGCAAAATTTGCAGTGTGGGAGTTCTGCTTGTCTTGGTTTTCTTAGCAGGAGCTCTTCAGATGATTGATCTTTTTTAGCTGGGGTGAGCCGACAGCCTTTTTGCCTTGTCCTGAGATAATGTAACAAAGCTCTGAGCTCAGCAGACTGTGTTGTGCCACCTTCAAGAAGCACTAAAGCCAGCCATAAAATTGCATGTCAGTTGTTAGCCCAGCCTGGCCTCGTCCTCTGACATGGTGCAGCATCAGCATTTGCACAACCTGGGAATGGATGGGTCTTCAGCAACCCAAAAGCCAAGGCTGTTCTTTTATGTTTTGGTTCTTTATTTGATCTAATATAAATTGTTCACACATGGAAGATGTTTTTAAAGGCACAAATGCAGACCTGCACTTAAGTCTTCTGATACAGGCTTCAGAAGTCCTAAGATTTAGAAACAAAGGAAGAAACAATTTCTGTCATATTTTCTGAATTCCTTGTACTCAAGAGCATGCTAAATGTAGTTTTTTAAGAACTGAAATTATTATGGAAAACTGTTCACCTTATAACACTCGTGCTTTGTTCTGTCCTTTTTGTCATGTGGTTCCAATAGAAGGTAGTGATGACTGGACGAGATAATGCATGAAAGAATATTTTACTAGACATGTGACTACAGAATAAAATACACTTTTCACTGTTTTCCATGCCCATGAATCTAACAGACTGGTTTCTGCTGGTGACACAGGTTCCCTGGTGGCCCATTAGAGTTTGATGTCCTTCAAAATGCTTGAGTGCACCCGCTGAGAGTGGTCAAGTGGCACTTGTGAGTGGCTTTTTTCTTTAATTTCCAGTCACTTTCTTCTTTTTGCATTTTGTCTGTGATATGTGACAAACTAGTGTCATTGACTTTCCTCTTAGTGGATAAGGACATTTTTCTGATTTTTTGTGTGTTGCCTTTATTTTTCTTCTTGCATCTCGTGGCTTTTTACAAAGCTTTTTTATAAGCAGACAATGAGTTATTTACATAGAACCAGTCTTGTCCTCTTGTTCTATACTTTATTTATTTTTTAATACTTAAAAATTGCTTTGGATAAATATACTTTCAATGTATGTAACCCAACAAAAAATTACAATTATCGTATTGTATTGGATAGTCTCCTTTCTTTGTAGCTATTTGAGAAAATACAAGTCCTCATGGAAGGAAAAAAATTAAACTCAAGATTAATCTTTTATCATTAATTAAAAAGAGATTTTGCTTTAAAATAAAGATGTAAAAATTAACCTTTGCATTTTGTCTTCAATCATAAAGCACAGATTGGATTCATTCCCCTCCTCAACAACGAGAGTCAATATACTCAAATTTCTACTGTTCCTATTAAACCTTCCCTTTATCATCAAATTGAATAAATCCTTTGCAAATAAAACATAAATAAAGATATATTTTCTAGAAAAAGAGGAAGCCAAAGTGGGTGGATGAAGAAGAGAAGCCTGACTACTATGTATTTAGCAACAGCAATCTCTCAGTTTCCAGATTTCTAGTAAGTTGGTTTCTGCCTTCTGTCTGAAGAGCTCCTTCCCAGGATTGAGCCATGGTGCCATGATGGGTCAAGAATTCAAGACAACTATTGCAATACTTTCTGTATTTCTTGAAAAGCTGAGCTCCCATCAGCCTTTGCTTTTCTGGCAATGTGCCCAATTTGCTCCTTTTCCTTCATGGAAACTTAAAATAATTACTGACAGTTTAAATCTGAGAGCAGGCAGGTGACCTATGGATGAAAGCCACAGTGCTGAGAACTCCTGATTCAAACAATGGTGGGTTTTCTTGTCCACCTCACCTATTACTGTGCAACATGGATAATAAGGAAAAAGCTGAGACCTTGGCACTGACTCTGTCACTTCAGATTTTCAGTTCATTGCAAACATAGCCATGTTGCTCTTAAATAGCCAGGATTTCTTGTGTGTCTTATTACTGGAAACTTACTGCAATTGATTTATAGCATTTCTGTGAGACAAAACATTTCTGCCTCAAAAAGTAATAATCTTTTGTTCAAATGAAAATAAAATGCTGGTATGCTTGGAATTAGGTATTGCCTAAGTAGAACATCCTGAAAGATGTTCCTTTATGAAGCTGTTGCTTGTTTCTTTTTTTTTTCTCCCTCTCTTGGAGAGTATGAGATTTTCATTAGAAAATTACAAGTGGCACATGTTGTAGTTAGTCATATCTGCACTACAAGTATCTGTGCTAACCATAAACATGACCCAAGGCTTATTAGTCAGCCATAAAGAATCACTTGTCATATAAAGCCTGCCTGCTTTATATGACAGAAGATGCTTACTGGAATTCAGTGAGTGTCAGGGGTGGTCCCTGCTGCCACTGCTGCTGCTCCTCCAAAGGCACGTTAATTAAACAAGAAGCAAAGAAAATAAATCTGTCATGTTCTTGTGGTCAGAATCTGGGGAGACGTAACAGATGGTGACTTAAATTGTTTCCAAAGCTTTATTTGTTTTTGTTTTTAAAGAAATTGTTTGATAGATACCAGGTTCATTGAAATTAAACTGAAAGGGTATTTTAACTTTCTCCTTGTGTTTAGTTCCTCTTTTGATACTGCAGAAGCCCAGAAGATAATGGGCTAGTGTGCATGTCTTGAATGCCCATAGCTGCTTGTGTGCTTATACCAGAAGATAAAGGGCTAACTTATACCAGTTTCCATGGCAAGTGTGTGATTTACTAATAAAACTCTGTATGTTTTGCAAATCCTCTGACTTTTGTTGGTTTTTTTTCTACGAGCATCTGCGAATCTCAGGAACTCCCTTCTTAAGCATGGGGTGTCACAGGATATTCGACATCTCACTGTATCAGGAGCTGTTCCAAGTATACCCATCTCTCACAAATAAATAAACATGCAGCTCAGGGAAAAAGAGCTTTCTGATCCTGTTGGCTTTAAAACAAAAAAAAAAAAGAGTGTACTCTTACTCAAACTTTGGTTACTAAAATCATTCAAATTTTGATCCACCTGGTCAGAAACAAAGTATTGTAATTGAAGCTGATAGTGACATGGTGATCAACAAAGTCCTGCATCTTCACTGTTAATATGATGGCCATCTTTGCAGAAGACTCGCCTGTAAGGACTCAAAGGAAGTTGTGCATCAGGCTCAAACTCTATCTAATTCTAATTCATGTATTTTATTGCAATTTCTTGTGTTGATACTTAACTCTAGTACCAATCATAGTACAAACACAATGTACTGTAATTGAAAAATAATTGTATTTTCATTTTTATCTCTCTTTCAAAACTCTAACTTCTCTTGATTGTAATGTATGCCAAAACTTTGCATAATGTCCTTTTCCTACAGAGCACAGCTTATCCAAAATAATAAAGAAATTTTCAATAGCATCAGGATCCCAGAGGACGACTTAAAAATTATATTCGTAATATAAAATAGCAAATACTTGCAAGAAATATGGATTCACATAAAAATGCTGCCTAGTAACTGGGAGTCTATATATATGCAGTAAATAACCTAACAGAGTTAGAAGATTGCAAAGTTATCAATGACTCTGGTGTCTGCAGATTGATTCACTATTTTTGTAACAAAGCCTGTAATTCACTTTGGGGGAAGAGAGACAGTCTTTGTGTGGGAGATTAGTATTACATTAAGTACTACCCTTGGATCTTCTATTTTAATCATCCATAGAACAATGGAAGAAATGCCCTTTCCATTTGCAGTGTTGTATTGTGTCATCATACCTACAAGACTTAAAAACCTCATTCCCAGAGCTCCTTTTAAAAGCATGGAGTGAAGGGAAATACCATGTTTGATGAAAATGCATGATTAGGGCTGGGAGTTTATCTGGGAGAGCAGATTTTTTTATCTCTGTTTTCTCATCTTTGCAATAAGGATGAAGAGAGGAGTTTGTTTTTCATTTTGGTGTTCTTGCTAGTGAGCATTTACCTGCTGAGCACGAAAATAAAAATGGGCTGAAGACCTTTCTCCTTTTTAATGCCTTTATTAAAAGCAATTAGCTTGGGTGGCAAGAACTGAGGAGTCCAGCAATTATCCTGGGTGGTGAGAACCGAGGAGTCTGCACTCGTGCTGCCGCTGCTCCCAAGAGTGACTCAGAAGAGGAGGAAGAGTGCAGCTTTGTCCACTGGTCTGTGGGCAGAGCTGGAAGTTCCATCCTCATGAGAACAAAATGAGAGCCCCTACTTTTTGGTTCATCATTTGAGGTCCTCTGTCTAGCCAACATCTTTTAGGTTAGGGTGAGGGGTAAAAAGGGTCTTGGCGGCTACTAGATTCTGTTCTTCATGTCTAGACATTGCTTTGATTCACCGATTTTGTGTTGGCTTGTTTTAGGCATTTTTGGCTAGGTTTGGTGAGGGGTCCCTCCCGTTGCATGCTGGATCCGATGTCATTTGCATGTCCATGTCCCTTCCCCTTCACCGTCTGGGTGCCATCCTCCAGGAAGCAGCAGGGTGTCACTTGACAAAAGGGCGAATTCTTAACCATCAGCAACAGGTGATTACAATAACAAACAGTTAGAATTCCACCCTGGCAGAAACTGGCCCAACCTGTTAACTCTGCTACCTTTTAAAAAAATGAGCAACTTTTTCTACTCATAACAAGCACCCTCAGGTGCAGGAGGTGCAGCCCCCAGCCCATGGCCCCAGCTGTAGAGGGGCTCCTGCCCTGGGGCACCGCCTGCCCGGCCTGGCTGCCATGGGGCAGGCACTGTCCTCTCCTCAGGCCACATGAGCTCAAAGTCCCTCCTGGCCTTCATCCCTGTGCCCTGAGGCTTTGCTCCCAGGGATAGGGGAGCCATGCAGGGCTTTCCTGAGGCAGGATTTCTGGGTGAAAGAAGCAGAGAAGGTGTGTATGATGCAGTTTGTTTGAGGGAGTCCCCGGGAGTCCCTGGGCCCCCTAAGCTGTGTGTTCGCTGGCAGCAGCAGGCAGGCAAGGAGACTCCACATGGCTTCCGAGGGTGCTCATCAGATGAGGGTTTAGTGGGGATCCCACCCTTGGGAGCAGCATGGTGTCTGGGGGAGAAGGGGGAAAGGGAGAGGTCGGGGGAGAGACAGAGAGAAAAGGGCCAAGAGAGGAAAGGGCCAAGAGAGTTTCTCGTCTCCCTCACACAGCTTAACAGGGAGATTCAAAGTGGGTGTGCAATAAGCCTTGGGCTGATGGGATTACAGATCCATGATACTTCAGGGGAGGATCACAGGCTTGGAATAAACCGTACATTTTCAAGGGGGGGGACAGAGCACACCATTTAACCTAAATGTAACACCACAGGTGTGTTTTTAAATTGCTTCCCCGTGCCAGCGTGCCTGTTCTCCATAGGTCTTGCCAAAATGAGCCTTAAGTAGTGTCAGACAGTCTATACAGAATGATGAAATAAGTCTGTGTTGATGTTGGCATTGGAGCCACTTTGTTTCTAAAGGCTGTTCACTGAGATTGGAGCAGCGCCATGACCCCAGGCACTGGCCTGAAACTATGATGGTGGAGAGTAAAGTGCCAGGAGAAAGAGGGCAGGAGGAACATCTACCTAGGAAAATGAGTCAAGACCTTGTCTTAGTCTACAGCATGATTAGAGAGGTTTCATGCTCTCTGTCTTTAAGGTCCCAAGTCAGGGAAGGAGATGGAGAGCTGGTTTTGGTGTGGTCTGATGTGACCACTGGTGACAGGTCAGCTCTCTTCAGGGGCATTGGGACACTCAGGTCAGTGAGTGCATTTCTGGATTATTATAAAATCTGAAGGTGGCCTTTTACTACTGTAAGTGTTTGATGAAAAAAAGAAGGGGGATATCTCTGAGGTCAGCCTGAATCTGGGACTGAAAATGTCTCTCTGAATGCCTAAGCCAGATCAGCTTTGGCCGTGTTTAAATGAATTCCAACAAATCCTGAATTTCTGAAGTGTGCTCAAATATACATAGGTTTTTTTTTCTAAGACCACTTGTCTGGGTCACTCTGAATATTTGGCTGCCTTTACTGCAGTGGTACTACATGTTACCTCATTTCGATGCTCATCCAACTGCTCTGGAGAAGATCCCTACTACAAGTCCAGCTAAAAGCCACTCCTCCTGCTCTTGCTTGCTCTAGTTGAGCCTGTGGTTGCAAATCTAAAATCTGAAACCAGCTTTTCTTTGATCTGTAGTGAAGCACATCTCTTCCACTTAGAGTCAAAGGCTGCATGTCAACATGTAAAACATGAACAAATTGAAGGGTGACCTCAGATTTCCAAGCAGTATGGGTAAGGAAGACTGAATATACCAACAGGCCATTTGCTGTTATTCTAGTGAATAACAGAGACCAGAAGAACTTATTTCTGCTGATGTTGGTACTTGGTGGTGTTTATTTGCAAGCAGCAGCAGCAGGGTTGTGAAGCCATCTGTTTACAAATCACAGTTCTTAACACAGGCTTAATCACTCATCTCAAGAATGCAGTAACAAATTATTTACATTTCTGTGTCTGACAGAAATATGTGCTCCTTCCCTTCCCTCACATTCCCTCCCTACTTGCTCAGCATCTCCTGTTCCACCAGAGCCTGTTCTACTAAAAATGCTCTGAAGCATATAACTTAGCCTTTTACCTAGGGACTCAGGGCAGGGTATTTGCTCTTAAAAGGATGTCATTTGTCACTGACAGCTGTTAGGTTACCAGATCCTTTTAAGATGTGGTTTCTGAGCTGACTCCAGTATTCTGGCACTGCAGAAGATCTTGCAAAGCGACTATACGACTACACGACTATAGTGCCCATGTTCCACCCTGCTCATTTAGCACTTTCAAAACCTGTGTTTGCTGCATTTCGCATGTTTCCCTGCACAGCTGCACTTGGTACATATTTGTACAAATATCTGGCTGCCTCTGGGTGTACAAAATTGGATGAATGTCACAATTTCGGTGTTCTGATCCCTGTGGTGAATTTTCTCTTAAAGAGCCACAGGTGCTTGTGCCACTTGGGGCTCACAGTGACAATGTGGCTTTGCATCCCACACTCCACTAGTTGCAAGATTTTCTGAAGTTTTTTTTACAAGTACTTTTTAGATTAGTCACTGGGTGTCTAACACTACAAGCACATTTCTATGTTAGCATGTCTGTAGACAATACAAAGATTTCATGAACTTTACTCTGTGCATTGTGTTGAAACATATTCAAAAAAGTGTCTATGCTATCTGTCCACAAAATCTTAAAATAATGTTTTATTTACTTCTGAAACATGCAATAATGTGGAATAATTTAACTGGATTTGACCCACTGGCCTGAAAGTGCCACTTGCATGGACTGACAATCAGCATTTTGATAATAAGTCCTTTACTTGTATTAGTTTCCCTCCTTTCCTTTTTATTGCTCTTAATTTCCTTCTCTTCTACCTAGATTCTGAGGGAATCTTTTGTTGAAATGCATAGTGACCAGATGAGCAGGAAGATGAGTCTTAGCATTCAGAGGGAGATGTCTTGTCCAAGGGCACTCTAGTCCAGCTGTCTCTAAAACCTGACTTAGATCTCTTGATATTAGTAATAATAGAGTTTAATCACACTGGTATCTCATAATACCTTCATTTAATTATGTTATATTAACAGTAATAGTATTATAGAGCTTCTTTACCACAGCTATCACACCTTTGAATATGTGGAACTTCTCTGCAATTTAATGAAAAACAAGTTTAAAATCTCAAGAATCATCATTCTCTAAGAAAATGAAATATTTTGTCAGAAATTTTGTTCATCAGCCCAGACCATGACAAGAGACTTGAAAGCTCCTGTTTCTGATGATATTAACTATTTGTGAGTACAATGATTTGTGCAGCATTTGTTGTATGATAGCACTGGATCACCAGTCTGGCTGATTGGGTGAGCAGTGACCTTGGCTTGGAGGGAAAATGCACAGGCAGGTGCTTTCACAGGCACAGGACAAAATGGAATTCAGTCAAATAACTCACAGGGGAAAAAAAAAAAAAGAAAAAAAGGAAAGAAAAAAATAAAGAGAGAGAGAGAAAGCAAAGAAAAACTGGAAAAACTGCAGGTGGAATGAAGCATAATGTGAAAAGGAAGACCCCTATACTTCTGAGGTCACCCAGTCTAGCAAGTATTATTCATTTGTGACAGAATCCATGTAGAAGCTGAGGAGGTGAAAAGACCAGAAAATATGTACTGTATGTGCCAATGTTTGCACCATTCAGTGTTGTTCCACTACAACAGACACTGTAATGGGCTGTGTTATTTATGCCCTCCATAGCCCTGCTCCCAGCAAAACAAATGCTATCTTTGAGTAATCAGAATATTTATACCATAGGTCCTCAGTAAGGATGGATAAAGAAGTTTAGTGCTTTAAAGAATATTTGAACTTTTGAGTTCAAAATTTCTTTAAACAGTTTAAAATAAAAATAATTGGTTTTTTATGCCTCAGACCATAAGTTTTTTTATGGTTAGGTTTTTTAAAGAAAAAATTCTCTTTTAGATAAATTCATTTCCCATTGGATAAAATGTGGGAAATGTCACCAAGAAAAATATCTTAATTAAATCAGTGATTTCATTGCATCAAGAATCCCCTGCTTTCTCTACTGTTTATTAATGTTTTTCATTTTCAAGCTTTGGTTTCTCCCAGAGTCATTGCCAATGACTTGAGAAAGTATTTTGTAGCAGAAGTACCAGCCTGCCTAGGCTCTCTGGTCTCCTCTCAAAGACAACAGAAGCAATGTGTGGCTTTCAAGTTTTATTGTTTTTATAGGTAGGAAATAGGTGAGGATTAATAACCATTATGCACTTCTAGAGAAGCAACAGAGAAAAAACCCTTCCTAAAAGGGACAAACAAGTAAAGAAAAAAGGCAAACAGCTTACAGGGATGGATAAAGCCTGGGAATCTCTTTCTGTAGGCAGACACTTCCAGCTCAGATATTACAAAGGACTCTCTAGTTTGAACTATCAGAGAAATGGATCAAACAGCACAGTCAGAAAGAAAGAAAAGGAACAGCACAAGATCAGATTTAGGCAAGAACAGAATTGTGATGATGCATCAGTGGAATGTAGTAATTTAAGAAGGGATTGCCTGGCAAAGGAAGAGAGATATAACCAGGTAGCATCACCTCAAAATCCTCTGTAATACTCTGTGCTTCTTCATGTCCTGCAAATAAGGATGCATTCTTCTTCCTATATGGCAAAAGCAGAAGATTATGTTTTCTATCCCATATTTACATCTTGTGGTGACATGCAGGGTCTTTGAGAATGTGTCACTGTCCCGAGGGCACTCATGTCCCTGCCCAGGCTGCCATGGCCTGGGATCCCATTTCAGCACAGTCCAGGGCCACCAGTCCCTGCCCCAGTGATGCTGGCAGGGCCTGCTCTCCAGCCCTGCCACAGCCTTGCCTCAACAAGAAAATTAGGGGTTTTTTCTGGTTTACTGAGGGAATTGCAGAACTCCCCTGGGCTTTGAGGGGGCAGGATGTGGCCCATGGTATAGTTCAGTCATCTACTGTATGGTGGAGCAGGTGATCAATGGGGGTTTTGAGCATCTTTTTCCATAATGCATCCTTGTGCTGTAAAAGCTGTTCTCTTGAAATAGGCATGGCCTGTAGCATGTAGCAAATACACTTTTTCAGCTAATCTCCATTATCTGGTTGCTGATACTGTCAAAGATCACCCAATATATATTAGTTGTCTTTTTGATATGCCATGATAGAGGAGTTTTGTAATCTTTCCTCCATATACCTAAAAGGGGTATGTTTTTCACTGCTGATTGAGATGCTCCCTGAATGCCAGAAATGCACTCATCCACATTTCAAGTGATGTATTTATCTGAAGTAGTTTCCTTCTGATAATTTCATTTGATGAATCAAAAACGCAGCTTTCAAATCCCTGTAAATCGAGACAAAAAATTTTGGAGAACATTTATAAAAGCAGTATTGGGGTCAGATAATCTAGCCTTGATTCCTAGTGGATGTTTTATTTTCTTTTGATGTTGACACCTTATGGCAGCCCATTGAAATCCAACATCAACTTATTACAGTTCACTACCCAGCAAAAGATACAGCTGTGCTGCTCGTGTGAGGAATATGGCATTTAATTCAGCTGGCTTCAGCACACAGGGACCTCCATCTACATTGCAGAAAGGCACAAATCTCTCAAAGATTTTACTGCTAATTTTTCAGCAAGAGAGTTTTCTTTTGAATTTATTATATTTTGCCACTGGGAGCCAGTTATTTGAACAAAGCTCAGTCTCTCCTTCCCCATGCTCTCAGTCTTTTGCTTCCTCTCTCCTGCCGTTGCTTCTACTCTGATACGTCTCAAAAACAGCTTCCAGCATCCCCCACAGACTTTATTATACTAAAAGGAGGGAAAATAAGCATTTGATCTAAAAGATTTGATAGGTGCAGATAAATCTATGAATTTATTTGAAGTTTCTAGCAAAAATAAAATGCTTTGGATGGATAATGAGCAATCGAAGACAGTAATCTTAGAATATTAAGCTAGAAATCTGAATTTACGGCCTGGCTTTCTGTAAACACAATTACTGAGATATGCAGGCTGATTTTATTAACTTCCAAAAAACTCCAAGGCAGATGAAAACAAAAAGTAAGTGCCATGAATTATTCTAGAATTTTTTTCATTTAAAATTACTCAAAAACCTAACGAGGCCCTAGCAACTGGAGATAAACTAAATTGTACTTAGAAAATGTTATAATACTCTTTCTAGCTGTTCTATCAAAATAGATTTCAAGTTGCCAGCAAGGACAACCATTGCCCTTCCCACATACTCTAGCATGCTTTCATGTGCTGGAAACCAAAGGAAAAGGTTTTTTAAGTTTTCCTTGAAAAGAGGGCACTTCAAGAGCAGCACTGTAGAGGAATCAGAAGAGCCCTCTGAAATGATGTTTTTTGTTATGAATTCTTCTCTCTCCAGCCTAGTCCTGTGCAGAAATGATGCCATTTGGTTTTGTGCCAACCCAGGCACAGTCAGGATGCCACAAACACAGTCTATCTGTCTGTCTGTCTGTCTGTCTGTCTGTCTGTGGTGAGGAATGCCTGTGCTGCTTTCAGGCGTAGCATTTGAACGCTGTCCTGCCACAGGCTGCTAGATGTGTCTGTGACGCCAGCCCAAGGGTTTGCATTGATTTTTCTGCCTCTGCCAGCTCTCCTGGGCTCCCCACAGCAGACTGGAGAATGAGGCAGCTGCCTGCACCCCGTCATGGCCAGATGTGGCTTTAGGGCAGGTTGCACTTGGTGCCTGTTGTCCCACCAGCCTCTCCAGCTCAGCTCATGTACACCCAGTGCCGCTGCTCTGAATGGGCCTTTTGCACTTCAGGATCCAAAAAATGCAGCCGTGTCCTGCTGGGGAGCAGGGCAAGGGCAGAGCAGCCCCGTTGGTGCCATCAATGCCTGTTCAGCAGAGGATGCCATGCTCTGGGTGTGCCACCAGGAGAACATCACCAGCTCCTCTCCCACCTGCCCTCAGGACCAGAGCAGGGCTGGTGACTGAGCCAAATTAGGCATACCAGAAAGGCATCTTATTCAGGAAAACATCTGGAAAACCACTAAAACCATTTGTGTGCAAGAAAAAGCATTGTTTACTGCTGCAAATCCTTCTGGGGGTCTGTGCTCCGGCTATGCAGTGGCAGTTCAGTCATGAGCCTGGAAATAATTTGTGGGATTATTTTTGGAAATGTCCAATTGTCTCATTATGCCAAGATTAAATAGGGCAACAGATGTAGTAATTAAAAATGAAAAAGTGACAGTTATTTTTGGCTCAAATTGATACTATTAACTGACAGGGTAGATGGGCTTTTAAAGCCAAAAATATATGCAATAGCAGTCAGAATAGCTGTTATTTCCCTGCTGGTTGTGAAAGGCTTATGAATCATGTTCTACACCCAGCCAATGACATACCTTTATTTCAGATGCTATTTAAATTATATCTAATTTAAATGAAGAGGTGGAACTAAGGAAATATCTGAAGGTTTTTTCCTGGCTTTGTCTGACATCAGAAGTCAAATGACTGCATGTCTTGATTTCCAGAAGAAGATATGAGACTAATTAATAAAATGAACAGAAGATGTACCCCAGGTAGACCTGTAAAAAGACCATATTGAATTTATAGCTGCAATGGCAGAGTTAATTTGTATTTTCATAAGATCAGTACTGAGAATGTATTTCTTTAGCTTATTAATATTATGTGGGAGAAACTGGTGCTTTCTTACTGACCCATCATTTTCATAGCATTGTATCAACATGTACCAGTAGTAACTGCACCAATTTTTTTCTTACTTAAAATAAGAACAGTAGGATTTGACTCTGCTTCTTACATAATCCTAAATATGTCCTAGAAAGAAAAATTATTTAAAACCCCCACAACTACCTGTAGGCAGAGCCTACAACTGGGTACATTCCCTGGCTATAAGGATTTGACTGAGGACTGTGTGTCTCTGAGCTCATTTGCACTCACTGCAAGCCTTAGATAAATGCATTAACTTTTAAAAAAGGTAATCATTATATTAATTTATCTCCTTCATCTATAATGCCAGGTAATGCATTTTGGCAAGCATCACTTATAAGTGGAATTATTCTCCCCTGGGAAGCTCTAAATGACTCCACTTTGTCCAAATATGTTTTGCCTCAATGCACAGAGACACACAGGCTATCTTCCAACTTAAATCAATATTGTGATCAACACTGAATCCAATTAAAGCATATTTGCTTGGCTTTTCAGATGGTGAAGTAATGATCTTCCCCAGCTCCAGCAGGCAGCAGCGAGGTGCAGAGGACAGCTGGGAGCCTGGGCTGCACAGGCCCTCCTGGAGCTGTCGGGGTCACTTCATCAGCACTGGAGCCTTGGCTGGCACAGAACCAGGGGCTGCAGGTGAAAGCTTTCCTGGCACCAGCATCAGAGAGTTGCAGCACTACAGATTTTCCTTGAGCAGAGACACAGGCAGGCAGTGGGAATTTATTGCAGTGCCTTTGCAGCCTCCACGGGGGGAAATCTGCTGCAGATCAAGCCCTTGACTTTCCTGGCCATTCTCTGCTCTTGCAGGTCCACTGGAGCAGAGATACTCTGCTCCTGCAGTGGTTGCTTCCCGGGCCCACACTTTGGCAGGGCTGCTTAATCTTAATTTTAAATATTTATTGGACATTTAGTCTAATGCCCACTACTTGGGAAATGTCTCATGTGATGGGTGTAAAAGCAAAAGTCAACTTTTTTTTTGCAAGAGGCTGGCCTAAAAAAAGCAATCTCCAGCTGTTCATTGCTGGGAACACACATTTATAGCATTCCCCTTGGAGTGATATTTCTGTATTTCTGTGGCACTGTACTTTAGGTGAGGTGTATCCTTTGGAACTTGCAAGGCAGCTCAACTAATTTGTAGTGAAAAGTAGGCAGTAAATGAGAATTTATTTTTGATAAACACTTCAAAATTTTCTATCTCGATGGAACACTTGTGATACAATAACAAATACTTGATGTCTCCTTCAGGATGAATTGGAGAAGCCCACTTAGAAAGTTTGCATAGAAATCAATCATTTCCAATTCTACATAAATGCTCTCACGAATTCTGTGTTCTGCAAAATCAGGGGAGTAAGCACATTTGTCACCATTAGTCACACACACGACACTCTGCAATATTATCTATTATTCTTTGTGCCAGAGCAATAGTTTCCAGCTCTAAATGTAGATCACACACCACAGACTTTATTTATGGCCTTTATCCCTGCTTCCTTGCAAACAGCGGGGCTAAATGGACAAAATGTTAAAAAGAAGTATCAGAAATCTCTGGAAGTCTTAGGAGAGCAGCTAGAGCCTTTTTTATGGAAATCCTCTCATGCCTATGTTTCCACATTGTAATGGAGTTTTTTAAAGTGTCTGAAGTCCAGCTTTCAGGGGTAAATGGCTGGAGTAGGTTATTGTGCAGCTGTACCAGCAGCATGAACTAAGCAAGTCCCAAAGTGAATGCAGCCAAGGTGATAGGGAGGTATTTCAATGTCACATGGTGAAGGAGTGTCTGGCACTGACATTTTATCTCAACTATCTATCCCATGCTCTGCAGCTCACCTTCAATAACCACCTGACAGAGGAAAAATGTGTGACCCTGAAGATTTAAACAAAACAGTCAAAGCTTGATCTTCCACTATTTTGCACATCTTTTGATGATCTATGGCTCTCTAGAATGTCCTATCTCAGCTGTTTTAATGGCCTGGAAAGGCTCTGGATGGCCTTGGGGCAGCCTGCGCTCCAAAGGACGAAAGGAGTCTTCAGGTTTTTCGGTCTTCAGTGTTGTTTATTAATTCTTATCTACAATATTTTCCCCCGGCCCAACAGAGGTCCTCACAGCAAGCCAGCCATGAGCACACTGACTGCCCTCAGGGCTGTCACTTATCATTATACCAAAAACTACGTATAAGATATTTACCTTTTCTCCCCAATACCTTTTACCCTTATTGACAAGTGCACATTCAGTAAGAACCAATCTCAAACTGCCACCACCACCATCGAAGATGGATGACAAGAAGAAGAAGAAGGACAGAACACGCCCTAATTCCTCCATCATGTCCCTTTGAACCCCCCTGTACCGAGATTCTAAAACCTGTGTTTCACACTATAATTAATCTATCTCTTCACCATTTATCCCTGTGTGATCCTCCCATCCTCATACAGCTGTTACGTCCTGTGCAGGATCAAAGTCCAACCACCAAACACTTCTGGCAAAGTTCCAGGACCTCCGAGCCCCCCAAGGGTTGTCTCGGTGACTCTGCACATCAGGACTGCTGTGCTGAGTTCCCACATAGAAGAAGGGCAAAGTTGCTCTGAAATGTGGCCTTCCTTGAGAAGAACTTTATACCAATTTTGTTTCCCTGGTGTAAAATGTAAATCACTGCATGGCCTACAAGGTGAGTTCTCCAAGCAGATTTGTCCTCTCTTTCTGCCATTCTGTTTGAAGCTCCTTTCACAGCTGAAGCTGTGAATTAAAGCAAGGGCAGGACTGCTGGAGAAGGTGGATGTCTTGGGGAGCCAAACCACAGTTGCGTGCTGTGGGCTGTCCTGAGTTCCTGGTGCGCACACAGTGCTTTGCCAGGCACTCAAAGGTACAAATTTCAGTGGCTTGTACCTCCTGAGACCACAAATTATAATGGTGTTTTTTAAAGATGTTTGTGTCTCTAGACATTGCCTACATAGCCTTTCTTACAATTATAGATCTGTAATTATGTACTTAATGATGACACCCCCTCTGTCTGATGATAAATATATTTTTTCATAATAGCACTTAAGCATTGCATATTTACTAATCAAAAGGAGATTTGCAGTGCCAGTGAAGAATCACAAATTAATTATACCCTATCTTTAATTATACCATAAATAATCTGGATCATTTCCCAAGAAATTATATTAGAGCTCTTGCAAAGGCACTTACCCTGGGTGCCTGCAATGGTCCACATCTCGTGCTTACCCTGACAGTGTAAGAAACCCAAAGTGCTAAGTTTTCATTACTACTGCCTCTGAAGTAACTGCAGTGCACTTAAAATAGATGTACAATTCATGAAAATGAATCATTAAAAGGCATTGAGTTGAATTGTGCCTGGCAGATGTTGTCACAAACATTGCTGAAATACTTAAACACTTCTTCCAGCAAGTGACGATAGGATGCTTGGCAGCAAAATTACACCATACCCAGAGAAGTAATGCTGTTCATGCTAATGCAAGAAAGGCTTCATGAACAACTTCTTGAGCTCTACTGCACAGTTATGAGGGTGTTCCTTCCTCATCTGTTGGATAGCTCTTGGTCAAGGCTACATCATCCTACCCATGGGGATGTCACACCTCAGCTCTGGAGAAATGAGAAGAAGAAGAAGGAAGAGGCCAGTCTGGCCTGAGCTATTCTCCATCCCCTGGGCTCTGTGCAGCCCTCCCTGCTCACCCATGGCGCTGCTGCACAGGACTCATCTGCTTCTCTCACCTGAAGCAGCTTGATAGAGTTAAATTTTAGCCACACCAGCCTGAGTGGGGCAGAGAAGGACATCCTGGATAGCAGCAAAGAATATGTAGGTTTAAGATGGCCAATGCCCTGAAACCAAGGTTTTGAAAAACACAGTAGTTTTCTGTGTCCTTTCTGCTGAAGAGCTGGGTCAGCCCCAAAAATGCTTTGGCAAGTATTGCAATTGCATGATCTGCAATGGCTTGTTTGCATCATCTCCTTGGGTGCAGACATTTTTTTAAGAGGACTTGATCATGGGCAAGACTGCAGGCCCTCCAAGGCACAGCTGTAAGCTTGATTGAACCCCATTTTTGGTGAGTACATTTTGGCATTTAAACATGGCATGTCCACACCAGACTCTTCATGCCACACATGGTAAATGCCCCAGCCATCTTCCTGTGACCCAGGGAAAGCAGACTAATGGGCAATTCCACTCACATGACACAAAAAGTAATTTTATTTTTTTTCCCCTCATTAATGTTTCCCCAAATAAGACTTCTGTGTGTAGGGGTCAGTTCTTACTGGCAGGAAAATATCTGGGTTGGAGGATTTTTTAACTTCTGGAGCAAAATGGTCTTTTCAGATTCCTCAGCAATTGAATAAAGCATATGGTCTCCCAGCTTACCTAGGATTTGAATAAGATCCATACTAATGCTGATGGCTTCAAAGCACACAGCACCTAAACACAGTTTGACAGATGATTTTTCTTCTGTGTACAACTGAAAAGAGTACATCCTGGTAGAGTTTATCAGTTCCAGCCTAGCTAATGAGCTTAGTCTTCTTTCTGTACTGCTGAAATGATACAAAAGTGCCTGAAGGAGGCATATTGATGAAATTTTGCTTCAGCTCTGAGCACTGAGAAGCTTAATCACTTGGATCTCTCACCAGGAGAGTTTCCCCACCCACTGCAGGGTCTGCCTGAAGGGTGGGCTCTTTGCTGCTCTCAGCTCAGCTGTCAGCACCTGCTGATCCACAGCAGGCTGGTGGGTTAGCTGGGAAGAAGTGAGTGGTTGGGTACCTGAAATATTTTTCCTTGCATCATCCATAGATGATGGGGAGCTGGCCTCCTGACTGACCATCTCTGTTATGATGGATACCCTCCGTGGCTGAACGTCACTGCGTTCATGTGACTTCAAAGATGCAATTGTTCTTGCTATGGTAGCAGTCATTCCTTCTACCTCTGGGCTAGTAAGCTTTCTGAGGACTTGGAAACACTCCTTATCTGACATTTTCTATTTTAGCATTTCAGAAAGTGGACACCCTACTTTGCAGTATTTTACACTATTAATTAGTCCATTTCTGGTACACAAATGGCAAGAGACTTTCCATAGCACATAACCTCTAAGCAGTGTAACCAGTGCTTTACAAATCCTTTGCACTTTGTTTTTCCTTCTGATGAAAGGTCTCTCTGTTTCCTGGGTTATAAATCTCCACAGAGCCTGTCTCATAACACCCTAAAGCTTTCTTCCTTCTCAGAGTTATTGCTGCCATCCTCTTTTACATAACACCATTCAAAAGCAGGTTTTGTTCTGCAAGAGCACATAGTCATGTTTTAGTTCCTCTGGAGCTGTGTCCCACCACCCTCTTCCATGGTTTCACTAATACCCACCAGCATGCCATTGCTGTGTAAAAGCTCTGGGGCACTGGCAGCTTGTGCCCACATGGGATGGGTCTCTGGGCTCATTGCATGTGGCTGATTGGCACAGCTGGTGCTGGGACACTGCTCTGGGAAAGCCCCAGTCCCCATGGAAAATCCACATCTAATGGGGCAGCCAAGGCTTGATATCTGTAAAGCAGCATTTGCTTTCCCTCTTCTTACCTACAGCATGTCTTGCCTGAAGCCTCTTCTGAAGGTGAGAAAGTGAAATTGTGGCAGCCTGGAAACAATGTTTGAAGAATAAGAAAATGTGATACCACTAAATGGCTCTTTTATTCTATTGCTGAGCACACATTAACTTTATTTAAAAATTCCAGTACTTCATGTGTCATGTATGCTAATGTGGTTTTGCTTTTTAACTGAGAGCCCTTCTTTCCTTGCAAAGCTGGCAGTAAGGTGTTGAAGGATTGGTTGGTATCTTGAGCCTATTTATGTTAAAAGATTGAAGTTCCAGTCATTATTGAAACTCTGTAATTGAGTTCTCCAGAGAATAGATGAACCAGAGAGCACTTGTGTTTTCCTGAACATAAAAAAACAGTAAAGATTTCAACAGCTTATTTTTCTTCTTTTTTTTTTTTTTTTTTTTTTTTTTCCTTCCCAGGAGAGGACATATATTTTTAACAATTTTAGTCAAGAAAAAACACGAAGGTGTTTGAGACTGCAGAGTCACTCTTGAAGGAATAACTAGTTCTTCAGGGGGCTGGAACACAAGGCATCACCCTGGGATATATCCTGGTTTCAGGAAAACTGTTGCTGGTTGCTGTTACTTGTGTAACAAAGAGCCCTAAAACATTGTTCCTGTGCCTTATGTAATAGCACATCAAGTTTTGCTTTTCAATTCAGAATCCTCACTAATTGATATAAATCATTAATACAAAAATTTCATTTCCACGTGAGGGTGAATTTAAGATTGTTTATGATTTTATAAGAAAACTGACATCCATGTTTTACAGTTGCCCCATTGCATGTTTTTGGTGGTATTCACCCATATTGAAAGCCCCAGCTCCAAACTCCTGTTCCCTCTCAGCAAACACTTGCAGATGAAGCATGTTCTCACTGTGGAGAGCCAGAGCACACATTTGGCTTGCTCAGCATTTGGCTGCTGGTGCCAGAGAAACAAAACCCTCCAGAGAGAGGGGAAGGATGCATCAGGGCTGGAGACCCACTGGCCAGCCTGGTGGACACCACAAATTAGCAGAGTCTGCAAACAGTTCAGAGCAGGAGCTGTTGTTTCCTGACTTGCATTAAGCCTAGAATGTAATTACCACTGAACAAATAACACTAACAATAACAGTTGTACTGCTGTTATTCAGTAGAAGCTTTATGCTTCTCTCTGCACCGTGCTGCACTGTAGACCTTACCCTGGTTTTAAACCATGAACCCAGATTATTAAAGCACACAGAGAGGAATTGTACCCTCCTACATAGCCTATGCTGCAAACAGGGTGAGTGCCCCAGGTGCCTCGGGAGCGGCATTGTGCAACACACAAACGCCTTTAATCATCCCAGCACGGCTTCCACAGTGTCTTGTTTAGACGACTCGAAATAACCTACCCAAATTATGAATCTCTGCATAAGAAATGATGTGTGTTAAAAACACAATGAGACACGTCCTGCACAGAGGTTGGTTGGGAAGTGGGAGTGAGCCTCTGTGCAAGAGGCAATTCAGCAGAGAACTCGCATTGTCTTTAACACTGCAATTAACCTAAAACATTGTCCTTGTAAATAAAAAGATTTGCAGTGTGGCCACTGCTGTGGAAAGCTTGTGATGAAACATTTAGGACAGGGCTTTTTGAATGTGACTAATTTTCAGAAGGCATATCAAAGTTTCATAGTGGCACTAATTCAATCACAAGATGAGGAATGATTTTATTTTTATGTTGGGCTTTAACAAGGCTGGATGAGTGTGTGGGGTGGCTTAACGAGTGCGTGTGTGCCGAGGGCCGCCTGAGTCACAGCCTGTGGAGAGCTGCTTCCCTCCAGCTTCGTGCTTCCCTCCAGCTGCTTCCCACATCGTGCCAGCCTTAACGGGGCTCTGAGCCCCATGCTGCCTTCACAGCTGAACCTAATGCAGGCAAACCTGGCAATTATGAGAGAACTTCACAACCAGCAGCACAGCCTTTGGTTAAATCCTCATTAAACACCTCTACCCTGCTCCTGGCCCAGTCTCTCCAGCCCAGACTAATCACATTGAGGGGGGCAATAAAAGGCAGCAGAAGTGAGTTTCTGTGAGGTGCTGGTTGTACCTTTTGTAGCGCCAGGTTGTCCTCACACCCCACTGAACTGGCTCAGCTGTGGAGGGAGCTGTGATGGTGGGAGTTTGCAGGGACAGTCCAAGGTGCAGCAACAGCACAGCTGCTGCTGACACCCCCCACTGCTCCTACGCTTTCATCATCGTGCTGCAAAAGATCTGCTCTTCCAGCCTCATCTAAAAGTTCAGGAAAGTAGAAGAAAGTTTTCATGTAAAATTGCAGGAGAGACAGAGTGGTGTGGGGTAGTGTACATAACAAGCCAAAAGGCAGTACCATGGATCCCTTTTCTTGGGATTAGGTGAAGACTACACAGAAAATTCAAGCATGTCATATTTCTCCATGCAACAAGCAATGGCAATTTAATCATGATCTGTAGTGAGTGGCTGGATCTCAGCACAAGCCTGTCCCCCAAACCTGAGTCCCCAAACCTGAGCCTGGCAGTGTGAGCACAGACATAGCAGAGCCTCACCCTTCTCTTTCTTTTATCCTTTTCAGCAGGTGCAGCACTTTTTCATCAGCAGCAATGTTACCCAGGAGGTGCAAGCAGGCACCAGCCTTGCTCAGGGCTGGACAAAGCTGCCCCCCATCAGTCTGCCTTGCCCAGGGTCAGTCAGCCATGGGTGCTCAGTGGGGTTGTTCCCCCAGGGCTGTGCGGGAGAGCATGGAACACATCCTGCTCAGAGCACCCATGCTGGCCACGGGGAAAGGGCACAACACACCAGTGTGGTGCTGGGAAGGGAAGGGGAGAAAGCTTTGCATCAGCTCTGGAGTCACAAGTTTGCCGAGCAGATGAGTGGTGGCCCTTTTGCATGCTGTGAATTTCCAGCACTGCCTCACTTGTCCTGGGAACACAAATATTTTCCTGCTGTGCCTGTGCCAAATCAGTTACAGCATCCAGCAGCTGTGCTGGTGTGTTTTGACTGAAGAGACACCACTTGATGTCAGCATAAAGTAACTCATTATCAACACATTCACCCAAATTCACATTTAGGATCTTCAGAAATTATTACCATTATATTAAGCTACATGTTTAAAGCTTTGCAGCTAATTAATATGCACTGATTAATATGCAGCCCAGACTCAGCCTCAGGTACTGGGAAAGTTTCTGATAATAAAGCTACAAGCAGAGTGACAAGGACATACTACCTCAGCAGATGGCACAGTTTGTTAAAACAAACCGATGCATTTTTTAGAGTGTTCTAATCTCCACTTGAAACACATTTTAATTTAAAATGGAAGGACATTTACATAAAAAGGGTTCAGAGAACAAATATTTCACAAGTTAGATAAAGGCAGTTCTGGTGTAAGGCAATAGAAGGTGGGAAAACATAAACTAATAAAAAACATTCTCAATGATGGAATTTCAAGCATAAACTGTGGTTTGTGATAATTTAGATTGCTATGGAAAGCTTTCCTCTGGAAGGTGACAGCATAGTCTGTGTTCAAGAGTCATCAGCACAACTGAGGTACAGAATTGTGTGAATAATGATTAATCTGATGGGAAAATAAACATTTTATTTTGGAGGACTGAATCCTTTAAAGCTTTTATTAAACTTTAGGTCACCCTTGGAATGGAAATGCTGTTCTGTAATGAGATCCTGAATATGCTGGAAAATAAATTAAAGAAGACAAAATGTATTTTTTTAGATTATAATCTGATTAGGCCAGTTGCTGTCTGAAAAAAGGAATTAGCATGTCTTGATGAATTCACTGTTGGAAGTAAAAAAATGTTACTGGATCTTTGGATGTAGTGAAAGTAGGTGACAAACTCAAAGGTGGGCGTAGGTGGTTTCTCTGATTCACTCCTGCATTGTTCTATCCAATCCTTGGGTTTTTACTTTTTATCTTTTACTAATCTGAGGCCAGTTTAAAGCAATATGGGTGCTCCAAGACCCAGGAAGGATGACCAGACACCAGCATCACACTCCGAGGCTCTCCACGCCTCTGTGAGGAGACTCAGGCAGTCTGCACTGGGCTCCCCAAGGGGAGCATCACTGTTCTGCTGGGCTGACACCCCAATCCTGCAGCATCTCCTACAGCCTTTCCCACAGCTTGGTGTCTGTCCAACAGAGAAACGGGGAAGATGACAGAGATTAGGTCTTTTCTTCCAAAAAGGGGGAAGATGCTTGTGATGGTGTTGGGTGACAATGCCACAGGTGTGGGAGAAGGCGTTTTCCAGCCTGCCCAGACTTTGCTGGGCTGTCACCTCTGTTCACCTCTGATATTTTGGTTTTCTGTGTGTACAAAGTTTACCTCTGATGTCCTCCCTCTGTTCTCACACAAAAGGTAAGAAACTCCTCCTTGCCTCATTGTTTTTTCCCTTCTTTCTGTTGTTTCGCCTTATCTCCCATGCTTCCTCCTTCAGCTGCCCATTTCTCAGGGCAAGAGCTGTCTTCACTGTTTCTGACATGTCTTTCTTTGACTTTCATGGGAGACCTTTAGCACCTTCATACTACAGAAAAGGAGTGAGTGTTTTCTATGGTTTTGCTGAGAGGCAAAACACACAAGACACTGTTAAGAAACATTTTGATGCAGAAACCTTTTTCACTGCAGATAAATTGCAATATTTTATGTTCTGCACAAAGAAACAATGTACAGAAGGATAATTCAGAGAGCTGACACTGCCATCCTGATGCCTTTCTTGTGGAAAGACACAACCCCAAAAGAAAAATTGTAGCAACAAGGTGGAGGCAGAAGAGTTTAACCCATCTCTACTTGCATCAATAGAACATGCAATTGGAAAAGATTCATGGTAGAGTTTTAACCTCATTGACAGGGTCTCACTGAACAAGAGCAGATTTGAGCTTTGCTCTTGATTCCTTTATTAGTTCTTGACATTTTTTAAAACATCAAAGATAAAATACATAACAGTCTTTGACTAGAGCCAGAAACAGTCAGAAATTCAGAGATAAATGGTATTTTGCAGACAAGCAAGGTGTTGCCACTTACTGAATAACACAGGTAACTTTTTACTGCATCTCACCTTCATGACCTCCTCTTCTTCCAGCAACTCAGCATCTTGGCTGCACTACACCCACTTTGATTTTTTTTATATCTCTTACATATTTTTATATTTTTTCTCAAATATTTAGATTCAGAATCAGAACATTCATATGCCGACCACACTTTGTTTTTTTGAGAAGTTATGCTCACGGACCATTATTTTTTGACCTGGACAACAGGCAGATATCCCAAACATCTGCAGTTCTTGGGCCTCATAAAACTCAACTCTTTTAAAAGACAGTGAAAGAAAAGCCTAAACCAAAGCAAGTATTAAATGGTGAGTCCAAAGGTAGCTCACCTGTTATCATCTCAGCCCTCCTCTTAGTCTGCTCACATCAGCCATCCAATCTATACCTGTTTAAATAAAACATGGGCAAATATTCACTGTCTGGTGCATCTAGCAAATTCACTTTCCCACATTTTCAGTAGCTTTTAAGAGCATAAAAAGAACAATGCCCACCTATTTAGTGTGCCTTAAAAGCAGCTAGAGATTAAGAAACACTTCCTCCCCATTCTTTTCTTTATATTCTTTACATCCAAAAAAAAAACCAAGTCACAAAAACCCCAAAAAATAAGTGATCAAAAAGTGAGCTGGGGTATTAAGTTTATTCAGGAGCTCAGAATTATTTCAGAGAGTTGCTTTTCACTCCTATCAAATGCATATGTATAAATTTTAAGTCAATATGTTTTGTTAGCACTGTTAAGGTAGAAAGCAGCCTGCTATCCCTTTTAGCTAAATGCCAGGTAAATAAACAACCAACTGGCTTAAGCAAATTAGGTAAATAGTGTTTGTGGGCAGGTAGTTTTGTTCAGCATGTGGCAAAAAAATGTTTATTAATGCTGTTAACCTGGAAAAATGCTGAGGTAAAGGAAGGGATTAGGCAAATGTACAGATTAAAACAGAAATATTTGTCAAAAACAATGTTCATAGAAGCAAATAGTAAACAGCCACATGAGTTTGCTGAAGCCAAATGCTCCCATTTAATAAATGAGAGGCTTCATTAATCCTCCCTGACAGAAGTAATGCTTGTTATGGAGAACAGATCCAAGAGAAAATATTTTTTGAATTCACATCCCATGAGTGCCTGGCAGCCCAGGCAGGAACCACAGCTGCTCCCAGGCAAGGAGGAGTGGAAGGAAGGCAGCCCCTTGCAGCTCTCACAGCTCCTGCCTGCTGCCAAACATTTGGGGCTGATAACAGAGCAGCTGGAGGAGCTATCAGTTGTGTGGGTTGCTGTGATCAATAGCTGCCTTAGAGATGCTCCTGGTCCCTGAGTGCCGTGCACCAGCTGTGATCCAGATGCCCAAAATATGTCGTGACAGGGTTAGCCCCATGCTGTGTCCTACACTCAGACACCCACTTACCACTGTGGCACTTGCTCTGAGGGCTGCCCAGAAGCAAAGCTCATGGTGGTGGCAAGTCCCCAAACTTCAAGTGAGCCCTCCAGCACTGGGTGCCTTTCTGCAGGAGCACTCAGAGCTCTGTGATCAGCTGCACATCTCCTCTTTACCCTAAAACAATATCTTTCCATTTGTCAAGATCAGGTCTTGAGCCACACATGGCCAATACAGTTGGATTCATCTTGTCTGAGATCCAGGCACGATGGAGGTGCCAGGTGTGGGGCAGGATTTTGGTGGGAATCCATCCACACACAGCACTGTTGTCTGAAGGTGCATCCCATCCCCTGAGCCTCAGCTGCAGCACTGCTCCTGTGTTTGCTGACCACATCCAGCTCTGCAGCAGTGCCTAGGAGCAACACCCTCCTTTTCCTTCAGCAAACAGCTTACACATCATTGACTTGGCCTCCATAGCTTGGACCTCTCAGCTTGCCTAGAGCATCACAACATCCCTGGAATGAAGCCTAAGGCAATCCCTGCACATACAGAAGGCTAAGGCATGGCTTGCCACCATCATCACTGAAATGTCATCCCATGGACTTGCTCATCAGCTTCCCAGTCACTGTGCCTCAAGCTGTTCCATGTCCCCTCACATGAGCTGGAGGACCAGGACAAAGAGCAGACAGTGACTGCTCAACTGAGGCAGTCCATAGCACCTATGAAAGAATTCATGGTGTGGCAAACTCTCTCTTTTGCCTGGCCCCTGTCAGGGCATCTTGTCTTCAGGACTGTTGTTCTTTTGTAGAGTTAGATCAAAAGTGAGCAGATGCTCTGGTAGTGTCTGAGGTGGGGAAATGACATAAACACTGCATTAGAAAAATCAAGCTTAAAATAGATGGGCTCAAAGCCAAGATACTCCTTTGCACACACTTCCTCCCCAGGGCAGAGGAGGAAAGTGCAGAGATGTGACAGGTGCCAGTCACTTTGCTTCATGTATTTCTGGAAGCAAATTAGATACTGCAATGAGAACAACAAGGTAAGAACTTGAACTAAATATTTAAATCCAGTGCCCTCCTGGGAGATGGGCCAAGGGAGAACCATAAGGAGAGATCTAGGATGAGAACAGGCCACACACCTTCCCTTTTGTCAGCATGGAAAACATGAGGTGTTTCTGTACTGAAAATGCAAGATCAGCAATGAGTTGTTCTCCTAGCATGGGAAGCTTGAGGAGAAAAAGTGTCTAAAAATGTGCAGACAAAGGAGTGCTGAACTATTGGCTGAAAAATGGATCAGAATAAGTTGTTCAAAGGAGACAGCTCAACTGAGGATCCCAGGAAAAAATTTTTTAAAAAGGAAAGTGGGGGAAGCAAGGGTGTTTGAAAGATAGCTGTGATGCAAATAGTATATAACTGGGAGAAGCTGGGGAGAGGAGCTGTGGACCCCATCCTTACCCAGCAGCCAGCCAAGCTCCTGCCCACACTATGGTATGTGTTGTGGTGCACATGGAAGCACCACATGGAAATGTCAGGAGAATGCTTTTCTTTTTGGGTGAAGGGGCTTTTTTTAGATCCACTGACTTCTTATATATTTTGTACAGGGGAGTGAAAAGTAATGTAGATACCCCAAGAAACCTTCATGCCAGAGCCGAATTTGCAGCACATGAAAGCTAATGCCACATGGCAGCTGAGGTTGAGCTTAAGCTTCCAGTATTTTTGTGGTGAAGAGAACTTTGAGATGGTCAGTGCTGCAGGAACTGAGCTGCACTGAGTCCCTCTGAGTCTGGCAGCTACATTTTTTCCTTTGTGCTGCAACATGCAAAGAGGATTTGCTTTGCCTTCTGATGTTTATCTTAATTTTGCATGTGTTCACAACTCACAGGAGAAAATGACAAATTGAGAAAATATTTGTTTTCACAAAAGCCAAGAGACTGTGGCAGCAGACAGCCAGACAAACACAGTGTAAGTGCCAAAGTCTGAGCTTTTCTATACAGTGTGCCATGTACATGATCAGTTTTACCTGCCTAAAGGGCAATAGGAAATTCAGTCTGTATGCTGCCATAATCACTGCAGTGTCTCTGCACAAGGAGCACTTGTTGCATCCCACTGCAGGTTTTTGGAACACCACCCAAAAGGGAGGCTGAAATCATCAGCCACATTTCATTTGGCTACGCCAACTGAATCTAAACAAAGTGAAAAATGACCTGCCTGTAGCACTTTGAGACATACAGCAGAAAATAACTCTGAAATAGCTGCTTATGTTCACCACAGAAAGATTTATTTCTGATTCTGAGCTTGAGCAGCAGAGGTAAATAGAACCACCTGTAAACCATTACCTGTCATGCTCCACTGCCCCCATGTGAAAAAACAAGAACAAGCATTGCTTGGAGTGGAGCTGGTCTAGCAAATGATGAGGAAAATTTAATGTTTTCTCTCAAAAAAGCAGCAAATGAAGAGGAGCTGCTACATCTGAAATGATGTTTGCCTGAAAGGTACCAGCTTTTGACAAAAGGCCCCACGACTCTAGTATTTGCTTTTTCTCCTGTGGTGCAACATGAGACATTTTGGCCTTTACTTCATACTTCAAGAGGGATTTTGGTGGTGAAACAAACTGCTCTCTTTTACAAATGGCTTGAAAGGCTCTGCGCTGATGGATAGCCAAAATGGAGAAGAGCTCTCTATAGCAGTATGGCTAAATGTCTTTTTACTTAATTGTTATGTATTAAGTTTGGGGGGAGTTTTGTTTGTTTTGTATTTAATAATGGATTTTGGTGCCATGATATTATACATTCCATCTAAAACCCTGAAAAAAGCAGACCTTAAAAATGTTTGCTTGTAATACCAAGTTTTTTAGGTGCATGGTTTGCTACCAGCAAGCAGCAGTGTGATTTCCAAACAATGCCAAGGTTCCCTGGTCCGTGACATCCTAGCTCTCCTAGACAAACACAGCACAGCACAGCCTGCCTGAAGCATTTCTCTAGTTCCACTGTGACTTTATCCCAGCTTCCTAAGGAAACAAAACCCTCTGAGCATGACTTCTATCTTTCCCTGTCCTCTTTTCTCTCAACTCCTGAGCCCATTGACTGGTTTGGCCTCCAGGAGACAGATGGCTGGAAGCCTCAAAGATCAGTTTTCCCTGTGAATTCTGTGCAAATTGGTGGGAAGGTGTTTACAGAGCCTTTTAAAAAGACAGTTTTTAGTGCCTCCACCCAGGAAAGAGGTCAGAAAACTTTGGTATTTCCCATTGCTTGTCAACCCCTAGGCAATCAAGCAGTAAGTGCAAGGCCCCAGATTTAGTTTGGACTAACCCTAGCCCATGTTCTGTCCTGCCAAGTGGGAATGCCACAGATGACAAGAGAGGAATGGAGGTTACTTAAAGAAGGAGAATGTTCTGGGGACAAAGGAACTGTACTAGTAGGACAATATGTCCTACTGGCTTGGCTGCCCACAAATCTGCTTTTCAGGGTATTTTTTAACTTTCTATCTCTTCCTTCTCTAAGTTCCTGCAGGCAGCAGTTGGTCCTTGGAAGATGTGATGACAAGGAGAAAGCTCTTTGGTGCCTATAGAGAATGTAGAAGTGAAAACACACCTCCACATCTCACCCTGAGCTGAAAAGAATTGGAAAAGTAAATGTTTCACTTTGTTCCTACATCCACATTAGCTACTGGAAATAGAGTACAAGTCCAGAGTCTGGCCCTGGCAGTCTATAAACACAGAAGGAAAAGAACAAACCCTGAGGGGGAAAGTCAGGAGCGGGCAGTGCCTGGGAGCTCTGTGGTTATCCATGAGGGAATGGTCAGCCTGTGGTCTCACAGAAATCTCCTCCTGAGGATTGCCAGGATGCTGGCTACGGAAGACAAGGTGTTGTTGTTGGCACATTGCTGTACCTTGGTGCTGTCAGCAGGAGCTCTCCATCACTCAACAGCCCTTCTGCTCCCCGCCAGGCCACTCGAGTCCATTAGCAGAGTGTCTGGCATTTGCTGTCACATGCCTTTCCTTTTCTTCTGGCTCATATATAAGCCCTCTTGACCTCAATGCTGGTGTGACATATAAACAAGTTATATAAAAACTCTTCAAGAGCATTTTTGCAGATCATAGGTCCCCTATATTCAATAGTCCAATATTTGAAAGTAGCTAGGTTCAACATGGGGTCAGTTCTCCTTTGAGTGGATTATATTTTATGCCTTTCTGCTACCTCCCTGAACAGGAATTCACATATTTCTTGTTTTGAATGCTTTGTTTTTGTTATGAGATGTAGAAAAAAGCAAGACCCAAAGCGATCTTGGCAAATAAGAGCTGGGTGATGCTTCCATTGTGTTGTGCCACCAGATCATAGAGGGAATTTAGGCACTGCACTTGAGTGACTCTGTCAACTGCTAATTCCAATGCCAGCTTTAAAATCTGGTTCTTTAATGTGGGATACAGTGAAACAGTCTTTGCACTGTGTGCATTATTTGAAATACCTTCAGATGTCTTAAGATGTTTTCCACAATAAACTTGTATTTAGTTGGCAAAGCAATGTCCAGTCTGAGTGCACTGAAGATGCGGCTGATCTTGTCCATTTTTAGTGCTATTCAGACTCTGTGGCTGAGCACAGAAAAAAAAATAAAGATCAAGAAGGGTTCCAAAATGGGATTGGGAAATGTTGATGCTTTTAGGGTCTCAGATGGACCCCCAGACTACCTAAAAATGCCTCTGAGTTCCCAGGGCTGCTGGACCACACCCCAAAAGAACCACTGAAACAAGGCTCCTTACCAAGATGTGTTTATTTACTCAGGTATCTCTATGAAACACTGGAACAAAAACCATGTACATAATTCATTCCCAGGTGCCTTTGGGATGTCTGGTCCTGTCAAAGAAATATCAGGAACACATGGACTAAACCACCTCCCTGTCTGCTCCTGCAGGAGCAGATTTGATCCCTGACACTGGCAAGCTGGTATGTGAATTTTACAGATCCACGAGAATAAATTGATCTTAGTCACTTCTCACCAGTTTTCCACCAAACCAAAAGTATTTTAATTATTTGAGTGTCAAGTAGTCAAATGCTGTACCTCAGACACAGCTATTCCAGGAGAAAATTAGAAGCACAGTGGAGCAAACAATATGCCAGAGAAACTATGATCACAGTGTGATCTGAAGGATAAGTTTAGTAATGCAAGTGTTTCTTTGCTGGATGACTCATGGAAGGAAGCAGGGGCTGGAGCTGCTGAAAAAAGAACCTGCTCCTTGGGAACATGAGTGAAGGTCAAGGATCAACTGTGTAAAACCAACTTTTTGTTTGGCGTTAATAATCTTTAGGAAATGGATGGAGTGAGAGCAAATGTCAGCTCCAGTAATGACTATGTAACTTTGGGACTGTATAGAAAAGTGATAGTCCAGCTCACACTTGGCTGCTGGAAATAATGGGGAGAGGTGAGCTGAGGATTCAAGTCTTGCTTTAATGTTTTCTTTTCAGTTTCTCTGTGAATTCTGATCTATCAAAGGGACAGGCAGCAATCTTCAATATTTATCTCTCTGTATATATAGCATACAGGCATTTATATACATATATATACTATATATATACACACATCATATATGTACTATATAGGCATTTTTACTGTTGTGTTTTTTCTGTGCAACTGCTTTCCAAAGCTGCACAAGAAACATCATCTCAGTGACTGTCACTTACTGAATTTTAAAAAGTATAAATATCTAATAGGTTTTTTATGTTAAGATCCAGCTGGCATGTTATAATCTTTAATTCAAAATATAAACATGGTATAATAATATACATGTTATGTAAGAATATGTGTTCAATTGTTAAATTTTACATATACTGCTCAGACCCACCTTACACATATTTTTTCAGTGGTTATTTTCAGAGTACCTTCTTCAATAGCAGTTTGTTGAAGCCTCACTCCTTCTGTCTCTTGCCAAAATAGCAGCAAGTTTGATTTTGTTTATCTGCCAAATTGTGGCACAGCTGGCAGTGTGTAAACCCAACAGACTGCTCTACATTTGTGACTCTGCTCCTTCCTTCTAGATGAGGGGTGCCAGCACTGTAAATTCAGAGTCCAGATCACATTCTGGCAGAAGGTCAGAGTATTAGGGCAGAAGAATGTAACATGTAATTCTGTCTGTTATTTTGAATTTGGTGGCATTTATTTCTAAATGGAGGCTTGTTGGCTTTTTTTTGGCAGGGCCACCAGCCATGGTGCATCTCTGCTTTGCATTGATGAAAGAAGTGAAAGGAGTATTGGTTCCTCAGCCATCCTGCTCATGGTTTGCTGTCCTGTGTTGGAAAGATTTCCTGATAATGACTCAAATGCCACTTCCTCTGGCAGGTCCATGGCTGTTTGTCCCACTCATAGCAAACGTGGAAGTCCCAGCTGGGAAGTCTCCAAGCTGAAAACAACTGGGAGCTGGAGTTCTTGGGGAAGGTATTCTTCATGTACTTGCCCTGTTTTCCTTACTTCCCCAGACATTCACTTGGATGCTGTCAGAGATATGATCCTGGCAGGCAAAATTTTAGTCTGATGCAGTACAGATATTTTTAGGACACAAAATCCAGTTTATTGCGTTCTTCTTCACAACAGCCTTTTCTGACCTCAAGGAGTGTTACTGATTCTCCTCTCCTCCTGGCTATGCAATTCCAATTTTTTCAATTTTCCTTCAAAGGACAGAACCTCAGACCTCTCATCTTCATCCTCTTAACTCCTCCTGCCTGCAACACATCTTCCTGGGGACACATTACTCACAGCTCAACTCAGCAGGGCCACCAGCAGTGCTGGAGCCATGGAAGGGTTAATCCTCATGTCTTTCAGGACAAGTTTTCTGTTCACCCTCAGGATGTGTGCCCTTCTCTGCAGTGGGTCAGCACCAATGACTCATGCTGCTCTCTGATTCAAAATTCAACAAATTCAAAATTTGTTTGTGGGTCTCCCAGCATGAAGTAAAGTCTCTGTTTCTAGTTTTGGAATTTGTTCATACTTTTGTTTTTACACTTTTTTTATTCTGCATTTTTTAATTTGACCCCACCTTGCAAATCCAGTTTCTCTCACACCACTTGTGAATGCTGCAAATCAAGGTCTGAATTAATATGTCTCCTGGATTCAGAGATATATTAGACTAGAGAAGCCATAATACTGACCTCTAAGACAAGTACAAAAAAGAAAGAGGAAATTAGGTTTCATTTCAGCTGGAATATTTTTAAATGAATGGGCAAAAAAAATGCCCATTCTTTCTATCAAAAAGTGCAAAATAGATCTACTTTTTGTAGATCTAGTGCTCAAAGATATAGAAGCAAAGTGTGCTTGTGACTTTAGGGAGAAGACATTTTTGTACTAGCAGCAAGGCATATAATGAAAGTGACAAGTTTGGATGTAGGGAGGAAAGGACCCTCAAAATGCTCAAATATTTTTGGTTGAGCCAACCTTGGAATGACTGGAACAGTGGTCCTGTGTCCAGCTTGCACTGTGTGCATTATTTGAATTGCCTGATTCTGTTTAGGCCAACCAATGTGAGTATTTCTGTACCACACAACATTGTCTCTCTTTATCTTTCCAACATGATCTGCTTGACTCTTGCCAAACAGATTAGTGGAGGGACAGGACAGGACACGACAAAATAGATTAAATGGACTGTGAGCTGCTGGGGTAGAAGTGATTTTCCAAAGGATATTTTTCCAGTTGTGCTGTTTCCACTGAATTTAACTGATTTTTTATTTAATTACAGGGTGTCCATTTTCTCTTTAATCTGCCTTCTTGTCTTCTTGAAAGTTCTATTAATTTTTTCAATCACTATTGGACTAATATGAAGTGTAGAACTGCTTCCTTTGGCTCCCTTATCCTAAGGTAAGTACAACTCTATAAATTTCAGGGATAAACACAGTTCTGCCTAAGACATTAATATCCCAGACTAAAGAAGTTGATCTCCTAGAGGATGAGACTGTGGAGATGGCAGTCTTGTGTTCCACACATGTGGGACAATGCCAGAATGGGTTCCTGCCATTTGAATTTTGGATCTGTGAGATGAAAGACTTTGCCTTAGTAGGAAGCAAAACCCTAAAATCTAGTGCAAGGAAGAAGGGGATACATGCCAATTTAACAAGTGAATGAAGAGAAACTTGACCACCAAACTTGACCTCTGGCCCCAACTGGCAGTGGGCCACAGGAATCTGTTTAATCTGTTGGCTTGACAGAAAAGCTGTATATGATGTAGTAGATTATATGATTCCCATATTTTTTTCCAACAGTTTTAGAGATTTCCAAAGATGTTTACAAAGATGCTGTTTGGTTTCTACTATATATTATGTAAGCTTTGAAGCAAACTTCTTTACAAGTCTTTTCTCCTGCTATTTAGTCCCTGAATTATATTACTTCCATCATGATTCCTGAATAAATATGGCATGAAAATAAATTTAAATTTTAACTTTCATTCTTGTTCCTACCCTTCTGAGAGGTTCTAAGAAGACTTGAAGATAATATTAAATGTTCTTCAAAAAAGCAGAGCTTTTATTATCTTTATCTACTGCTGGATGCCATGGAAAATCCTTAGAAATAAAATGAAACATAACGCATAGAACCCACTGAGCTACCATCTAATCAAATGAGTCGATTCATAATGACAGAATACCATTAAAATGCAGGCAGAAAACTTCTCAGTACTCTTATTCTGCATTTCTTTTTGTTACTTTAAGTCTTCACTTAGGGAGTAATGGAAGCGAGCTGAATAATGAATACAGTTAATACAGTCTCAGGGAGTCTCAATTTCTTTCTCTTGAGCCGAGCTGAAGGTCAAATAACTTCACTATAGTAGCAAGCACCAAGATGGTCCTTTTTAGACTCTTTTAATGACTACAATTTAATGGTGACAAAGAATAATAATGGATAAGGAGATATTTTAAAGCTTTACTTTGCTTACAGCAAAATAAGAGAATAATGCATTTCAGTTCCTTGGGCAAATGACAATAAAATAATCACTTTGCTAGTTTTAGGTGGTGCAGTGAATAGCTCAAATCAGAAACATAGACAACTGCTTTTCCCCTAATGAGTTTGTTCCACTGATGAATGAAGACAAGTCAAATGATGCAGTTATTTTTCCATTAACTGGGTAATCATGGCTTGTTACTGAATTTAATCAATGGATATTTCCATATATCTAGACCCTGCTGTGGAACCCTGCCCTGGACTGAGCACCTCGTTCCCCTGTACAGTACCTGTATGATGATTTTGATGATTTTGCATTATTTTGCAGTATGAGTGCAAGTCAGCAAGAACACTGCCAAAGGAGACCTGCAGTGGAAATGTACACCCAGCAAATAGAGGTGCTTATCGGTTTTTAATATATATACTAATAAATGTTATGTTATGTTATGTATGCATGTAACAGTTATAACTAATGACCATAACTAGCAGCTAGATCTGCAGGGCAAATGCTACAGAAGATTTCTTTGTTCACAGAATCACAGAATGGGTGAGATTGGAAGGGACCCCAGTGGGTCATCTGGTCCAACCTCCCAGCTCAAGCAGGGTTATCCTAGAGCACATTGCACAGAATTGCATCCACAAAGGTCTTGAATATCTCCAGTGAGGGAGACTCCAAAACCTCTTTGGGCACTCTGTTAGAGTGCACAGTTACCTGCACAGTAAAGACATTCTTCCTCAGATTCACTTGCACCTTCCTGTGCATCAGTCTGTGCCTGTTGCATTTTGTTACTTGACACCACCAAGAAGAGCCTGGTTTCATCCTCTTGGCACCTTCCCTTCCAATTCCCTTACATCTATTGATTATTCCTCCTTCATATTTTCCTCTGTGCCTTCAGCTGGACAGAGGGATGCTCTGCTGTGGGTGTGAGCAAGCGTGGCCAAGGAAAGATTCATAAACTGGGACACATGGGTTTGGTCGTGCTAAGTTCATGCAAGCAGGGAGCAGGGGGAGGCTTGCTGCTGGCACTGCAGCTTTTGAACCACTGAGGCAGGACTGTGAGGAATGGACAGGAGGTATGGAAGGCAGCCTAATTTGCAGCCAGGATGAACAGTGTTGCAAATCTGAAGGGAGACAATTCAGTATGAATGGTTGTATGGTTGTGAAGCTGTTTCTGTATCTCCAAACCTTACTGCAATGCCAGGGAGACTTCTATGTGATCAAGAGCCAAGGGAATACCATGTGGCATCATCCAACTGGACATTATTATGTCAAAGAAGGTCATCTTCATGGTTAATACAAATTCATGAAGTTTTTCACTTCTTACATTTTGACTAAAGCAAGTAAGGTGTTACATTTCTCTCTCAAATTGTCCTGTACTTTGTGCCTGATTTGCCCTCATACCAGTATGTTCACATTCCACCCTTATCATATGAGAACTGTGCAAGCCTTGGAGAGCTTTCCTCCATTACTCACTCCTTCAGCAGATGTTCATGTTTACCACCCTGTTGACCTTGTTAGCATATTTACCACTGAGTAAACAGTTTGTACTCTGCTCAGACTGTGGAGTCTATTTCGGCCAATATTTTAACAAAGGCTTAGTGTGAGTGTGTGCCTACTAATCAGTATACCAGAGAAATCTGCATATTAAAAGAAAGGGTGAGGAAATATAAAGCATCATAAAGATAATGAGATTAATTAGTGAGCTTTTCAGTGATCTCATATAGATGGCATATTGAAAGTATACTGGGCTAGACACCAGGGCACACATAAGAATAGTGCAGGCATATAAGGAGAAAATTAGGAAGTCTATGCATAAAATGTCATACATCTAGCAAGGGACATGAAAGGTAACAAGAAAATACACTAGGTTTAAATGAATAGTGAGAGGATTATGAAAGGAAAAGTGGGTCTCCTACTCAGAGGGAGACAAAGCTATTTGTAAATGATACTGAGAAGACTGTTCTGTTTCTTTTTTGCCTCAGCATTCCAGGGAAGAAGAGTGAAAAAGGCTACGAATTCAGGTAGAAATAGAAAATCTGCTGAGAGAAGAAATCAGTGAATTGATTTTTCTTCCCCCAAAATTTCTCTGGAGCTAATGAAATTTTACAGGCAATTTTGAAAACCAGATGAAGCACATCTGACAGCAATTAGAGGCTAATCACTGGAAACCAGAGGATGGGTAGAGTTGGGAGCCTGCTTATCTTTATGATGGGGAATAAAGTGAACTGGGGAATTGCAGTCTTCTTCTCCCAAAATGGGAAGAAATAATCTAACCATCAGTAAATACCCAGTAGATAATGAAGAATAAGTAACAGCTATCAGGGATTTGTCAGGAACATAAGATCTTTAACAAAGGTCATTTCCATTTACTGCAGCATGAGAGGCCTTGTGGGCTGCAGGAAGGAGGTCAGCACCACATTCCAGAAAGGCTGTGACACAGAGCTCCTGTTTCTGCACTCTGATGAGCTGGCTTGGACCAGGCTCCATGGCCAACACAGACACACCAGTTGTGCTTTCCATGGGCGCCTGTTCTGGGCCCCTTGGAACCAAATATTTTTGCCAATGACTTTGTGATAAACTAAGAAGTGCATTCATTCAATTTTTAAATAGCAGAATGCTGTAAGAGTTGTGAGTATACTAGGGGATGGGGTGAGGTGTGAGAATGTTTCTGACTGATCCTGCCAAAATCAGATGTGTTTTCTGTAATGCTTTGTAGCTGGCTGGGGTGGCCCATCTGAAAGCCCAAGCACCAAAGGTCTCCTTGCTGGGCCCTGCCAAACCGCTTGTGGCCTCAGCCCAGGCTCACAGACAAGGTGCTCTCAGCACCTTGTCCTCCCCACTCCTGTCTCAGGGATGGGATCCAGCCTGGCTGACCTGGGGGCATGGAGACTTTCACCTCCTGCAACACAGTCAGCATGGAACAAGGAATGAGCACTGCCAAGACCAAACATGATCTTCATGATCTACTGCTCAAAGCTCACTTTGCTGCACAGGAGGTCCTGTGGATGGGGAACACCCAGGCAGCCCCAGAAGGGGCTATTAGCCCCCCAACATGTTCCCCAGCCAGCCTGCTGCCATGGGGACAGCCTCAACACTGGGACTCAAAGCCTAAAAATCAACTCAACATGCAGATTTAAATTGCTTTAATAATGATTTTCACTTGGGCTTGGAGTTGCATCTGTGTTTTACAGGGACATTTAGTGCTGTCTCCTCTGCTGAGAGGCAGCTTTGTGTGTGGACAAGCCAGTGCCCAGGCTCATAAAAGGAGACTGCACTCCCAGACCTGGTAAGCCTGCTGCAAAGCTGCTGCTGTCAAAATCTAGAGGAAGGAAAACTGGGCTCTGCTCCACCTGCCAGGCTGCTTCCTGCTCTCACAAAGCCCTTAGAAAAATGAAACCAGTCAAAAATTTGCAACCTGCCCTAAAATAAACTTTCTAAATGTGATTCAAACTTTGAAAGATTTCAGTCTTGAGTTGCCTTGAAGTAATTTGTTTTTAATGTTAATTTTATACTATTGACCTAAAAAATCAGTCATTTAGACAACCCTGCTCTGTGCAGAAAGGATAAAGCTTATCACAGAACCAAACACAATTTTTCAGGAACTGTTGGGAAGAGGAAAAGGCCATACCGCTTGCCATTATAGATTCAGAGCACATTTCTTTGACCTGTCGTCCTCTTAAGATAAGCATAGTGCATATGCAAATAACTGTAATAAATGCCATCAACAGGCAAGTGGAAAATAAGCACCTCAAGCAACTAAACTAGCAGCTTAAACTGAAGCATGCCTCTCTTCCTGGGAAGAGATAAAAGAACAAGTGCCTGACAGCATGTTGGGCACCTCACCTTGCTTTTTGAAGGGTAAGTCATGGTTAAAGCCTGGGAATGGTAATGGCACTTTTGTTGTCCCCCATTAGCACTGGTGCTCCCTGAGGTGGCATCCCCTGGTCACAAAGCACAGCAGGGCCAGCACAGCCACATCCTCTTTGGGGACATGGATGAGGAGGAGACCAGCTCATCTCTGCTTTGCTGTGAGCCCAGAGAGCCCAGCACCACGGAGTGCCAGGAATGGGCTGCTCCATCAGCATCATAGAGTGCCAGCTGTGGAGATGTCTTCTGGACATGTCTCTAAGGGGGGACGTGCCCCATGTCCAGAAGACATACTTCAGTCATTTGTCACTATTTCTGTCCAAAATAAGATTTATTCCCTTCTTCCTTCAATCAACAAAACACAGTTAAAGGTTATTTTGGGCACTCAAAAATCCATGACTGTGCTTAGTCTTTGTTAGGGGGTAGCTATTAGTGACAGCCATCCTCACTGAAAGCATTGCTCAGTAGTGTGCACTGCCAGAGCTGCAGGCATCAAGGGCCTCTGATACATCATCCTGTAAAAAACTACAATTTTCCTTTGTGCAAAAATGCTAGCAAGAGGCCATCTAAAATCTCAGAGTTATATAAATGTTTGTAATCTCCCAATTTTTTCATGCCAAATCCCCAAGGCTGGAATTTGATGCCAAGAGACTGATGCCTATTCCTGCTGTTCCCAAAAATAAATCTGTGGGCTAAATATATCCCATGATCTGAAGGAAACTTGTCAAGGTTCATTTAAAATAAAAATCTGATATCAAAAAACTAAGGGAATGGCCTGCAGTATCTGACCCAAAACTAAACACTGTACTAAACACTTAAGATATGTTAACACAGGAATGTACAGTGTGCTATCAGCTTTTACTGAGTCAGGAGAGACTATTGTATATGGGCATTTCTGCATGGGGAATTCCAGTTCTGTCAGAAATTTGCTTCTGTCACCATCTGAGCTCTTGAATTTTTTTTTTCTTCCAGTAATTTTAAAATGTAATTACAAAAATGAAAATGCTAACATATTTGAAATCACTTCAGGACATCTTGCCAACTAGAATCATGTTGGCTTTTTAAACAAATGGCTTGCTTTCCCTGTAATTAATTTTAAAACATTCATTTTTGCACTGACAGACATCAAGCAGCTATACTGCAGCTGTCTCAGGATTTCTGAGCTTGACCTTAATAAATAATACAAGGTTTTCTTAATTTGAAGACTAACATATGCTTTTCTTCTTCCCCATTGAAGTGGATCCATTTATGTTTCCTGCAGCCAATGTGTTTGCTAGGGCAGCATATGCCTTTTGCACAATGTGATTACCTTTATGTGGGCAAGTAGGCCACACCATTAACAATTAAATATTTTTAGAACTTTACATTTAACAAGAAAAAATTACTGTCTGTCCCCTTTCCCCTTATGTGGCAGGGGATGTAAGCTGTGAGCTTGGAGTCCCTGTTTCTCTCTGGCCATGGAGGTTCTGCCATTAGCTGCTGATGGCTCCAACCCCTCATGTGCACATCCTCCTGGGCAGTGCTGGGAGGGGCAGCTGGGACACCAACCCAGCTGTGTCCTCAGGGGCAGAGGGTCCCTGGGAGGCACTGCCAGCTTCTGGGCTGCTTTTGGTGGATCCCCTCAGGGAGCCCTTTTCCTCAGCAGAGTATATGCTGTGGGTTCTGTCCACAGAAAGCACCTGCCAGCCTCCTGCAGACTGAGGAGCACAGACCACTGGTGAGGCCAGCATGTGCTGGTGGCTTTGTGTGCATGCTGAGTGTCCTGAATTCACTGCATCTGTGGGTTCACCAGGTTTGTCAGTCTGCAGAGCCCAGCAGTCTTTGGGAGCACTCCACAGACTCACCCTCCTTTGTCCAGTCTTTAGACTGTTGTTTTCTGGTTCCAATTTTCCTAAGAATGTTCACAGGTACTTGCAGAGGCCATTCATCCAAACTCACACAAGGAGGATCATGATACAATCTAGTGCCTTTTGTATATGCTACTTTGAGGGCAAAGGAGAAAGGCCCAAGTCTGTGGCAGACACTAAGGAGTTAAAGAAACAGGGTGTTTTATTTACCTCTCCTGCCACCATTGCTTGGTGCTGCACCTCCTCATGGCATAACATCTGCCATCAGCAAGCCCAATATCAGTTTTGTGGGAGACTCATTGGTCTGAAGTACGGGATGCATCACGGTATACAAAAGTCCTGTTGTGAAAAGGTTTTTTATAACATGGCAAAACAAAAAGGGCTCCCTCAGGGTCAGCCAACAGCAGCTCAGGATGCAAAATGCAGGATATTTGCCTCAGATAGTATAGTAGGAATCCTAGTAAAATATATGTATTGTATAAGTGGCCTTGCCCCAATCCTAGTTGTTCTAAATGGGCTGCAGCTGTGATGTCCTTAATTGGGTGGCAGCTGTGGCTAATGAAGATAACTGGGATAAAAGGGGTGGGCTGGCTGGTTGGCCAGGAAGAGCTTTGGAGGAGCCCTGATGGAGAAGCAGCACTGCTGTGAAGAGCTGTGTGTGAGAAAACCACCCAGAAGGTATGGGACTCTAGAAATATAATAACACCAGGGTAGTGGGGCTGAGTTGGAGGTGTCTCAGCAGGACACACTTGTTGCCATAATTGGCAGTTAAACATCTGTTCATTGGCCATACAGGTGTGGAACACTTTGAAGACCCCTTTGGTGTTGGATTTTTTAGGTTTCCACTCCCAGGGGGATTGCTTTGATCTCTGGAATATTGCCGGATGTGGTCACAGAGACTTTTGAAGAAGTTCTGAAGCACAGAGTTCCTAAGAGCAGCACCACACACAGCAGTCCATCCCTCCTTGTGATGGCAATGATACAGGACACCAGGTAGAGAAGCACAGTAACTCGCACCAACATTTAATCACAAAAAACTGCATTCAGATGGCTCCCCACTTCCCCCTCCAGGAAAAAGGTTTTAACACCAATGGAAGACATTAACTGATTGTGTGAAATGAAAGATCTGCTTTCATTTCTGTCCCCAGCCACCTGTACTGGGCACATTGTGCCTTGTCAGCACAGTGGCCTGGATCATGCTTTGCTGCCTGGTGCCATCTCTGGGAAATACCCACTTAAGGTATGGAGAGAAATAGCTATAATTTCTTGAGATTAACTTTATATTCTATTTTTCATTCAAGGCAGGATCAGACCCTCCAGAGTTTACTGTTCTCCCAGTGACAAATTCTCTTGGAAAATATTGCTAGGGAAGACTCTGGATTTATTGTAAGCAAAATATTAATCAGCAACAAATACAGAGTCATTATCTTGCTGACAAATCCTATATGTCTTTACAGATAATAAAATTGCTGGTAAAATGACAACCACATAAAAATGTACAAATGACCTAATGGAAGAGAGTGAACACTTTAATAAAAAAGAGGTTTACTGCATTGAGGAAGTATTTTTATTATTAAACATTAGTAAAGATGGGCTGCATTGCTTGGTTTAATTCTTCTTCAGTCACCTAGCAGATTCCAATCTAGTGTTCTGGCCAGCTAACCTGGAACATAAACCTAATATTTCTCAGGAGGCAATTATTCTGTTCCTTCAGGTACCTCCTGAGCTTGACAGCAGCCCAATCCCTCTGGGAAGGCAGGGTAGGAACAGGCAGTCACTACTGTTTGCACTCATCTGTAATTCCTTGCACCTGAGCTCTTGCCAGCAATTAAGGGCTCGTCAATTCAAACCAGGGAGTTACTACGCGTTTTTCTACACTGTTACTACTCCTTTTCTCACTGACCTGCAATACAACACCCTGGGATCCTCCCTTGCTCTCTGTGACTCCTCTCCACTCCCCTCAGGAACTGGAACCACAGCTGTGGGGCAGAGATGCTTGTACACAGCTAGTGCCCGCTCAACATTGTAAACCCTTGGATACAGAGGGTTGTGGTATCTGTGAAATTCTGAAGCCAAACTGAAGGTTAGTAGGGAGGACACAACACTGGCCTTCCCTCTGACTTCTTTCAGCATCAGAAACCTTATTCTCCTTCTTCCCACCCCTGCAGCTCCTGCAGTGGTTAAATTCCACATGATACTGAGGGATCTTGACCACTAATAGTAATGGTAATGATAGTAATAGTAATGAGGATAATAGCAATGAGGATAACAACCATCAGTATAATAATATGCTAGAGAGTAACTGGAGATAAATTCAGGACCTGAGCCAGAAAAAGACAATCGTATCTTAGCTGTCAGATACCTTTCCCTTTAGGTTATGCACCAATGTTCTCATTATTAAAAAAAATCTGCAAGCATTCTAGGCCTTCAAAAGTCTGCATTTAAATCTTCTCTGTATGTCTGCAATAACAGCAGACACCAAACAGTTGTACCGGGTAAAGCAATTTGCAATATATGAGAACAGCCACGAGCACATAAGGTGTGATTCCAGCATCAGATAAATATTTTCTTGTGCTCATTATGCCCATCAGGCTTGCAAGAAAGTTATCCATAAGGAAAAATTAGCTGATGCTGGTGTTTTTGTAAGCTAGGAACAGGAGGAACTGAGTGCAAGAGAGCAAAAGGACTGGAAAATCAGATCCAAACTGTTTCTGTGTGCCAGGTGAGCAGGGCAGGTGCTGCCCCACATGGCTTTCAGGGTGACCTTGGCTGCTTCCACATTACTGTATTTCTTCTGTTCTCACATTTCCCTTCCCAGCCCAGCTGTGTGACTGTGACCTGTGACTGTGACCAGGAGCCTGACCTCCCCACCTGCTCCTCATTTGTGTATTTGTCTCTCTGTCTAAGGATGAGCATGCAGCCCTGCTAGCCACCCACACCTCACTCATCTCCTGTGGTAGGAGAGATTTCATGGCCAACACAAACTCTCATTTAAGTGGATTAAAAATCAGCAGATGACCATGGGATTTGCAGGACAAAGAGGCATTTTGGCAGCACTGGGAGTGTTGCCCAGGGAGCAGCTGACTGCTGTGAGATGGGGAAGGCAGTTTTGTCACCTGATTGTCAACTTTCACATCTAAGGTGGTCTGGTACTTCCCTTAAACCAGCATGCTCTGGGTTTGAAGGAAGGATCAGGAAGTGTCATTTTTGATTAAAATAGCAAACTATTTTTGAAAAAGATCTTCTTTAAAGAGTAAATGTAGCCAATAGTCTCAGTGGGAGACAAGAAATACTGACAGGCATAACTCCAGCAATAAGGATGGAAAGATTCAAACAGCAAATTATTTCCTAGGAAGCTGCTGTATCCCATTTTGTGCTTTAGCAACAGTTAGGCACATCTGATTCATGATCTGACTTTAAGCCCAGTGATGGCTTAGAGGCTTATATAGATGTCTTTGTTACTGGTGGCTGCTGTCACAGGAGATGTAGAGGTGACATTGTTCATTAGTCTATACAATGGTAATGGTGTGATGCTGCATCTCAGCTGCAGAACTTGGGTGTGCAACACCTTGATCATGGCTCATATGAGCTCTGTGGAGATTTGAAGAGCTGTTGTGGATACTCTTCTTCCATTTTCTCACTTCCACCAAGCTGGAACATTTAGGTTTGTGTCTGGTTACTTGCTCTGTTTAATGAATTTCAGTACCACTGATAGAAGGCTTTGGAGGGAAATTGCAGGATGTTGTGGGTACTCAAGTGTTCCTTTCTTTTCTGTTACTCATGCCCCTCAGTTTCCCTGTTCTCACTCTGTTCTCTGGGCAAGGTGGAGATAACAGTGCTAAGAAAAATGTATCTGTGGTAATGGAGAGGGTTGGAGATTGCAGCAGTGAAGACAAAAACTCCAGTTTTTTCTTTTGTCTTAAATTCTACCACAATTCACTAGCACAGATTTAGCTGCATTTTATTCCTTGTAGGTGTACCTATATCTAGATTTAAGAAACAATGGAGGAATGAAATACTCAAATGTGTGCATAAGGAGTTTACAGTAGAACAAAATTCTCAAAAATTTATTCATGCTTTAAAATAAATTTGGACATTTGGTCCACCCCTGTTTTTATTTCCAAAGATAGGCATTATGCAGTACAACTGAGCTATTGCTGGAATCCAGTTTTTAGTCACCATTGACAAGATAATAATTGACCCAACTTTAGGATCATGCACAGCATGGCTCCCTCCCAGCCGCGGCTGCTGCCGGTGAGTCAGAGCACAGCGGGCACTCCTCCTCTCAGGGAAAGGGCCTCCCCCCACTCCCTTTCCTGTTCTCCGTGAAATAAAATGTCTTCAGTGGCAGAATGAAATAAGGCATTTTCTTATCCTAATGAAAAAACAGATGCCTGAGTGCCTGGGTGCTGTTGTAGTTCGTTTGGGGGCCCCCTAAGCTGTGTGTTCACTGGCAGCAGCAGGCAGGCAAGGAGACTCCACACAACTTTTGAGGGTGCTCATTAGAAGAGGATTTATTGGGGGTGCCACCCCTGGGAGCAGCATGGTGTCTGAGGGAGAAGGGGGAGGGAAGAGAGGGAGAGCCAGGGAGAAAAAAGGCCAAGAGAGAGTCTGGTCTCCCTCACACGGTTTAACAAGGAGATTCAAAGTGGGCGCAGAATAAAATTTGGTCCCATGAGATTACAGATCCATGATACTTCAGGGGAGGATCACAGGCCTGGAATAAACTGTCCATTTTCGAGGGGGGAGACAGAGCATACCATTCAAATAAAATGTAACACCACGGGGTGTGAGTCCCTGAGGTGCCCCCACTGCTGGAAAGCAGGTGGGAGGGGAACTCTGGATGAAGCTGGTGAAGGACTGGAAAAGCAGAGGCAGGACGAAAGAGCCTCAGCCACAGAGGGAGGATGAGGAGCCAAGAGTCAGACCTTGCCAAGTGTCCTGGTGTAGGGCACATTTGGGAGAAAACCTCCAAAAGGAGGCCCCTCCAGAAAGCAAACCCACACAGGCACTCCCACCAACTGGCTTGGGAAGGATGGAAAGAACGTGTTTATTTAACAGGCAAAACACTCCCAGCACACAAAAGGAACAATACTGGATGACAACACTCTTTCACCGCTCTGAAAAAGATGACAAATTCAGAAAGTTTCTCTCGGGGGTGGTCGCTCTGTCCCTCCGGCACTGAGGCAGCTACTGCAGGCCAAACCGTGCAAACTCTTGGTGTTCCCAGGTCCCAGTCCAGAGCAGCCTTGAGTGGTTCCAAAAAAAAGGAAAGAAAAACAGTCCAGGGAAAAATTTGGACTGCTTAGCTAAACTAACTAATGAGCAGATGCAAAAGCAAGAGCAAAGCAAAAAACAAAGCAAAAGCTGCACTATGTACTGCCCTGTCTCTGTGTCCCACCAGCCACGGGGGAGCAGGCTGATAACAAAACCAAAACAAAACTTCACTCTTCAGAGCCAATCTTGAAGGCACAAAACATAATATCCAGCATAAACAGAACATATGAATGGGGATACAAGCATCATAACATCACCCTAGGACACCAAGGTTTCTGCATGAGCCACCTATATGTGAACCTGGGCCAAGAAATCCCCACAGACATTTTCTCCTGTGTGTTGTGGTTTAACCCCAGCCAGCAACCAAGCACCAGCAGCTTCTCCTTGACACCCCCAAACACAAAATTGGTTTCAGCAATGAGCACCTCAGAGAGCAGAAGGGTGAGTGATGGAAATGACCATTTGGCAATCTAAAACCTCCAGAAAATAAGGATGTCTCCTAATGGATTATTAACCACAAGGAGTTTGCCCAGAATTCAAAGGAATCCTCTTGGCCTCCAAGGTATGAGTAAGCTCAAGGGAACAGACTGGAGCATTGCACCAGGCACCAGCCAAATGCAGCAGTCAAGAGGTGGCTGGAGCCTTGTAAGACAGGGCACTGAGCAGTGAGTTCAGTGGAAGCTCCCTTTCTGCTCACACTTTTGGGGAACTTTTAAGATTGTGGAGGAAAATTACTGAGAGAACTGACTTCAAATTTTTGCAGCACTATCATTTTAGGTCAAGAAAAAACAGGAAACTAACATTGTCTCTTAAATCTTTAAGATGTCAGTAAATAAATGATGTGGTTTTCAGAACTGTAAAGCATCTCATTTCTTCTGCTGACTTCAGCTGGTGCCATTGGGTGCTTCAGCATTTCTGGAAATAAAATCATTTGTTTGCCATGCCTCGAAAGGAAAAGCTGAGCAGGCTGACTTGAAGTTCTTGTTCTTGCAAATATGAATATGAAGCAGGAAATAAAAATACAAACTGAATATGAATTGAACCAGAGTATGGAACTTATATCAGTAGTGTTCCCTCAGGAAAATCATTATTTGGAAGAAAAGAAAAAGTGCATGTAAAGACAAATTGGTAAACACCTTGGAAAGGAGGAAGGATGGCACTTGTTTGGCATTATTATTATTGTTTGCTGTTTTGGAGCTGGTCTGCCTCTGCCTTTATTTTGCAGTATTTGTTGTAGTTCTGCATTGAACTAATTGCTTCCAGCCTTGGGGTCTGTCGTGAAAATGTAGGCAGTGCTAATGCCTTGACTGTTAATTAATGTGATGGCAAAGCAATTGAGGAACAGACTAAAATGTCAAGCAGTAGGAAAAAAAAGAATATGAAAAATGCCAGACTTCTGTGCAGTGAGAGGGGCAGGGGCAGGCTGGCACTGCTGCCAGTGGGAAGGGGCTCTGTGGAATTCTCCCTGTCCTGGCCCACTGCAACCATGTGGGAGCCTCTGCCAGGCTAATCTGCACAGGAGGGGTTACAAAAGTGTTTCACAGCAAAATCAACACAAAATCCTTTGGTCAGTTAATCTGAAATATTCTTGGTCCATTTCCTTTCCACTGCAGTGTCCCAGCAATCAGGAAAAGCTTGAAATGGGACATGAGGGAGGTAATTCCATGGTATGCTGGTGTCTAAAGGAAGCAGAAAGAGTATGAGATCCCAAAATACGATTTATCTAATATGATGCTCATTGGTGTCATGGTTTGGGCTTGGCACAGAGCCAGTGCCCCAATGAGAATACCCTCTCCCTGGTGTCTGCTGTGAGATGTGACCAGGAATAAGCAAAGCAGGCTCCTGCTTAGAAATAAAGACAACTTTATTAACTAAACTACAAGAAAAGAAGAAAAAACTATAAGGGAAAAAAAAAATGAAAGCCTTACAAAAAGCACTTTCCTCCTCCTCCCCACCAAAATTTCCCAGTGCAATACATTCCCCCAAATCACCAACTCTCAGTCCGGCACCACCCTTTAGAATACTCAATCTTCAGTTCATGAAGAGGAAGAGTCATTCTTGTACCATAGGCTTCCCCTGGAAACACATTGAAACAAACCTCCTGTGCTTCCATGTCACTCAGCACCGCCCAGAAAGTCCTTTGCCATCGTGACACCTTCCTTCCATGCCCAGTGCTCTCACCACTGTGAATGGACCAGAGCTGCTTCTAGGGTTGTCTTTTAAGGATGCCTTGTCTCACTCCAGAAAAGGCACAGTCTCTCCTTTGGGTCATCTGTCCCAGCCAAATTTTCACCCCCTGGGGCCAAGAGGGGCCCACACTGAACCCTCCTGGTTCTGAGGCACTGCCTCCCCCTAAATGCAGTGTCACAGGAAAAAACTGGTTCAGTCTATGGCCACACAAGAAAAGTCCAGCCAAAAGGCCACTCCATCACCTCTCTCCCCCCCACTCAGCCAGTCTTCTCCACTTCCCTCGGACCTATCCCTTGTTATCTCAACTCTTATCTCTCTTCTTATTCAGCTCCAGGAGGATCAACATTTTGCAAGGTCTCAATCATGCAGGAAAAGGGTTAAAAATTTCAGTCTCTGCCTGTCCCAGATCTCCCGAACTCCCACGCTGCCTTTGCACTCCCCCCCTTCTCCTTCTGGGCCAGCACTGCTATCGAATTCTGTCGCTGGCTCTCTCTCTCTCTCTCTTCCCTGGGGGGGCAATGGCTGCCTGATGTCTCTTGGTCTCTTCCACCCTTCCATCCTTGGGCTGGGCCTACCTCATGGCCGCGTGGCTTTTCCCCTCTCCCCGCCCAGCCAGCAGCTGGGACAGAGGGAGAGATCCGAATCCTTTGCCGACGGAAGTCCCAAGAGAAACTCCCAGGGCTGAAGCTCTGGTTTTTAACCCCTGTGTGTTCTCAGAGGTGTGTCCAAACCCCACTGGCCACATCAGGTGCCAATATCAAAATCTGAGCACCCATTGGTTTGACCACAGCATCCCAGTATTCCCACTTCCTGGTCAAACCAGCCCGATTGGGAAAGCCAAAAATTAGTGTCTGATGAAATGAAAACCTTTTGTGGTGGCAGCATTAAATTAGGTTCAGGAATGTTTAATGCATTGATTCCTCAGTTATAGTTTGAATAGAATGGAAAAAAAGCATCAAAAGAACAGGACCATACAAAAATATTAGAACAAATATTTGTGTCATTTTTGCAAAAGATTAGTGTTTAACTTCTTTTTCTGAGCAGAAACTCACACATTTTCATTCAAACATCCTCACACCAAAATATTTATATAGATAATAAATATTTATACAGATAATAATTTTAATAAAGGACTTCAAACTACTAAGCTTCTACTACAGAGAAGGGATCCACTACTTAGAATCCCTCTATTATATAGTTTGCCTAGCAAGGCATTTCATCACACAGAAGGGAGAAATGCCTTAATACACTGTTGTGATGAAAAGAGAGAAAGATAAGATTCAGAGGCTGAACAAGATGTTAAGACTATAGGGGGAAAAAGCTGCTAAGAAGAATCACAGACAATGCAGTTGAGACAATCTTTGATTATATGTAGTTTCCTCATTAAAGGCATTGAAAAAAAACTTCACAAAGGGAGGCTGAAAGCAGTGTTACAGGCAGGGGAGGTAAAGTGGAGGATGGTGAGTGGCTGTCTGGCTCACCCTGCGAGCCAAGAGCAGAGCCCAGGTTTGTCAGACACAGCTGAAGGAACCTTTTACAAGGCTGGGTCCTTTTCTTCTGTGATATGACATGAAGCCCAGAGTGGCTTTTCTCTCTGGATCCTCACACAAGACATGAGTCAGAATAATGAAATACAATGAACCATCACGTGGAGTTCTCTAAATCAAGCTATGCATTGTGTTAATATTCCTGAAAACCTGTTTGGCAGTGCCTTGTGAAGCCTTGACATGTGCTTAAGAGGTAAGTCACACAAGCCATGGGCTCTGTGCTCCTTGTCCTAGAGCACTGTCTGCAGTGCTGTGTTGTGTGCTGCCGAGTTACCTCTGGGATCACTGGGCTTTAAATTCCAAAATGCAAACCCATCCGACCTCTTCCAGCCTTCGTCAAGGGAAGAGGGATTTAATGAATTTGAGAACTGGATGCAATAAAACTGAATTTAGGGACAGAAAGGACCATTGTGATGTTAGTTGATGCAATTTTTAATTGACACAATTTCAGTCAGTATAAGCCATGCATAAAAATGCCCCTCTTACTCTAACTGGTCACCATCAGACCAATGACTTGCAGCTGAGCCAAAGGGCATCTTTGGGAGTAAGGCTGCTTAAAAATGCCATGCTAATCTATTTCCAGCACTTAATGAACTTTTAGTTTTTTAGACCTTAATATTGTCTTATTTAAACTGGGATTTCTTCGTAGCAACCTCCAGATGAAGATGACACTATGAAATATACTTTTATTTCTATCCTCTGTAATACAGCATAAGGTGCCCGCCCAGAATTACAAACTGTGAAACATCGCAATAATTTCTAAAAAAATTTTATGTGTATCTGTCTATTTTCTCTTTTGGTTATATATGCAAAATTATGCTTCTAGGCTGAAACTGCTTTCCTGAAAGGTGCCAATGTTTTTCCAGTATGTGTATCAGCAGATCAGCTCCTGACTCACACTTTCCCTCCAGGACTCCTCAGACAGCAGCTGCAGCAGCCGGGCTGACTGCTGGGGCACTTCCAGACATCTGCCTTGTAAGCAGGGATTTGAAGATGCTCCACTTTGCACAACCTTTGCCTTAGGGTCAGAATTCTTCTTTTTTTTAAGCTAGCTGTGGCTGTCCTTCTGGGGCATCTCTCACACTTAAACCTCCCACTTAGGAATGTGTTTGGGTTTATTTTGGTGAGCATAGAGTTTAGCAAAAGTTGCTCATTAACAAATAACTTTCCATAAACCTGTATTTTCTTTTTTTCCTATTTCTCAATGCTATTGGATTTCCCATGTGTGTTTTCATGGGATTAACATCAATGTGACATTCTATATCCCTAATATATCTGAGCTTCATTTTGTAAGAATGTCTTTTGTCCTCTGTTCAGAAGAGGTACCCTTATGTGAGTCACCATTTGTAGGCTGTTCTTGACCACAGAACATGGAAGGATTTTCCTGCTATTTAAAAACCCCCACAAAAGTGACACCTCTTATACCTCCATGCTGATATCTTTCTGTTAGATCAGCTTGTGGTGTGCCCAATGTACAAAGCAAGCTGAATTCTCTGCCTTGGAATCAGACTGTCATTAATTGTTTTTATGTGTTTGCTATGATTACATTGCCCTTATTTCCAGTATCTGTTTTGAAATGCAATATTAATTCATTTATTTCCTGTGTCACAAACCAATCTCATGGTGAACATTGCTTTGCAAATGTGTTGATATAATGCATCTCTTGAGAGCTTTGTCCTGCTGTTTGTGCTATTTTTTTATGTCAGAAGTGTCACCCTTTCATAAAGTAAATTGCTTTGGTTGCAAATAGAAGAATTTGCCCCTTGTGCCAACTACATTTGGATCTTATTCTGACTGTTGTTGTCTTGTTTACAGCATCTGGACCAAGCTGTGTGCTCACCCTTAACTCTTTGTTTCTTCTTAGGTGCACATCAGCCCTGCTGCTGTCTGCTGTCCTTTGTGTTTGGGAATCACAGCACAGCTTTCCTTCTGCAGTAACTCAAGACAAGTACCTTTCTGATAGTACCCTGCTGATTCTCTCAGTTCTCTCAATTCTAATATGGTAACATGACTTGAACTTGTGCACCCCTTAGTATCAAGCTCAGCCAGAGTGCTTTGCTTGCTTTGGCTTCCCAGGAGCACAAACAATGGGAAACAGTGGGAATGCAGGGACATAAATGGGGTTGTTAAAAATTAACATGAAGAACCTCACTGCCTCTTCAGATGCTTAAATAACATTTGAAATCTGTCCTCTGATATTAGTTCTTGTCATTGGATGGTTTTGAGAATGTAGTTATTGCACACACAAGGATTTTAATCTGCCAAGTTTCTCTCCTGTCCCTCTCAGAGGCTGTGAAAGCTCACAGTCCTCTCATCTGCTCTGCCTGTGGCTTTGGGCTGAGCAGTGCAGAGCACCTCATTGCTTCCCTTTTATCTGAAAGCCAATCTGGCTCCAGAGTACAGAGGAGAAGTGACTCACAACGAGCTCGCTGGACACTGAACTTCATTCCTTCCCTCAAGCACTGTCTGTGTTGCTCTGCTCAGTTTTAGCACTTGGTCTCAAGAAAATCTCATCCTTCAAGGCCACAAGGGACCTTTATTACCATGGGTAATGCTCTTCACACACAGCCATAGGCTTTCAGTCAGGAGTTCCTGCACCTGCTCTGTGTCCTTCATTGCACTAAAACTATCTAGACAGACACTCACCTTTGATTTAATGCTCTCTGCTGCCAGGGAAATTCCTGTCTTTCTGGGTCCATGCTGCCAATGGCTAATTGTTTTCACCTGAAGATTTACACACGGCGTCTTGCTTGAGGGCATGCCAGTATTTTAAAAGGAAAGTTTTGGGGCTAAGCCCAAGAAAAAGGCACTGAGAGAGGTGACTGATCACATTGCTCTAGGGGTGTCACAGGCCCTTGATCCTTTTACTCTAATTGTTGTTGATCTGGGGAAAATTCCTCTTGTGTCCCACTGTTGGAAGGTCTTCTCTGGGAGCAGGTGACTGTGCCACCCCCTCAGAGGTACCTTGTGCTCTCCAGGGATTTGACCAAAGCCAATCTGCCCCTCTCTGCAGATAACAACTATAGTATGAGGTTTTTCCTCCCATCCCTTTCAGCAGCTGCTCTAATAGATTTTGCTCAAGGGAAATATAAAGGAGCCAAGGAAAAGAAGAATCCAAGACTCCAAGCATGTTCTTCCTTAACCTTACAGCACAAAATTTTTAAAACTGAACTTCTTTAAGCTCTCATTCATATAGTTTGGGGGGGATGGGGATGTTTTTTAGGTTTGAGATTTCGTTTGGTTTGGCTTGGTTTGTGGTGGGTTTGTTGGTTGGTTGGTTGGTTGGTTGGTTGGCTTTGGTCTGGGCAGGGGTTTGTTTGTTTTTTGGGGTTTTTTTGGTGTTATCCTCAGAAACATATTTGTGATTTTCCAGTATCTTTTAAAAATGCTGAACCTGAGATTTCACTAAACGTATGTGATGGTAATCTAGCAAGTGAATTTGGGCTGTCAGAAGGTGTAATGAGCTCTGTACAGCTCCCCTGTGGCTCACCAGACTGGAGTTAACTACACACTTTCTCAGGAACACATATTGTGCATATTTTTCCACTTTCCAGGTTTTTGATGTAGATATTGAGTGGCACTAGGCTAGGCAGTATTCACCTGGGAGGCCCTGAACTGTGTGTGCTTCAAGCTGCAGAAAGGAGCTGGTGGGTTTTGAGGGTCTGTATGGTCAGGGTTATGTTTCAATTGACAAGTGAGAATTAGTGACAGAGCAGGTGCTGTATCTGGATGGGCACATCTCTCTGTGTGCTGGGGACGTCCCTGTGCCTGTCTCATAGCATCTCTGCCAGGGTGCATCAGAAACTGATGCACAACATGCATGCTCCAAAGCTGCCAAGTCTGGAAGAAATATGGGCTGAGAGTTGCCCTCCTTCATCAAATTGTAGAGCAAATGGTGCAGGTGACAATGAAAGTGCCCCATGGCAGAGCCTGGCCTGTGCAGTCCTTGCTGTAAAGCTCAGTGTGGGATTGTTCTGGCGGGTGTCTCAGCCAAGCATCCACCTAGACCTGGGGTAGCTGCTGGTTCTGACCCTGCCTGCAACTCTCTGCTTCTGCCTGGGGCTTTCTGACACCAGTGGTCCCCTGGCCTGTCCCACCAGGCCTCAGCAAAAGGTGAGAAATCACCACATGACATTAGCCCCAGGTGAGGCTTTGGGATGGAGGCAGCTCCAGCTCCACGCGAATGAGTCACCTCCCATGTCACAGAGTGTTTCTTAATTTAGATGTACCATGCTGCAGTTCCTCCAGACATCCATCCTGAGCCCTTGTGCTCACATTTGCTTTATTGTTGGCTCTCTGTTGGTCTCCTGTGACTTTCTGAGGGTGACTGGCATGGGCACTGCTGGGGAAGGAGGAGCTGTGCCATGAAGGGAAACATTTCCTCAATGTGACCAAGCAAGCAACATCAATTGCTTTTGAAGCCTCATTGCTGTACTAAGCTCCAGAACTTGGCCCATGTGTCATGCTTGTATCACAGAGGTATTGCCCAAATGATTGTGGAATCAAGGTCTTTGAATGTGTCCCACCTCAATTAATGCACATTAAGGACTAAGAATTTACTCGTATTATTATTAAATTTTGTTAATCTAAGTAATGGGTCTTCTTATTGAGGTCCTTTGTGCTAGTCATTGAGGCAAGAGGTGATGATTTTCTTTTCAAAGTGAAATCTTTATAGTGTCCCACAAAAGGTGTGGTGGAACTCCTAAAATAAACTTCCTCAATCACTACTGGCAATGGGAGCATGACAATAATCAGATGTGCACCTTGTTTGGCTCACCTTGTCTCTGGCTGTTATCTTGCTCAGCTTCAGACAGATTAATAGTGAACCTACAGCGCAAGTAAGGGAGAGGAAGAAATGATATTTTATTATTGTTATTAATTATTTTCGCTATTCTGGCTTCTAGCAGTGGAGGCACACAACAGGTCCCTACTGGGGAAAGCACTCTGCGGGTGCAATGGAAAGGCAGTTCCTGCCCCAAGTAGCACAAACATTAAATAAAAAGATTATGAGAGAAGAGACTAGGTCTCAGTGTTAAAAACCTCTTATTTCATTCTGCAGTGGTGAAAACATGAAAATCAAAGATTATTGCCTGACAGATGTTTCCATAAAGCAATAAAACAAGCAGGGAGAAGAGCAGTCTTCCATGAAGACAATAATTTCCCTTTGGATGCTTGACTGCTGCTTCACTGGGAAGTTTTCCATGTCCTGCTCCATCCCCCTGACTAGCAGCCATTCTTCTCTGTGAGCAATTTCTAGAAGCCATGAGGGAAAGCCTTGGGACAAGAAAACCTCTGGAGTGGCAAACCTCCAGAACACACCTCTTCAATGCTGTGTGCTCTCTGCAACCTCCTGCAGAGAAACTTCTCCCAGGGGCTGTTTCAATACTCAACAGAAATAACTTTCCTGTGTTCTCTGTGAAGTCATGTGTCAGAATTACTCCAGATATTTTATTAATGGGATAATGCCCACATGCAGTGTACTGAAGCCAGCTCTTGGCCCCTCCAGACCAGCAGCAATACCTCTATAAGGGTGAATAAATAATTCCCCAAGCAGCTAAAGCTCTCAGGTGCTGTTTTATCCTCAATACCAGTATGTGTGAGTGAGGGTCTGGTTTTGGAGTTGAAACTGCTTACTGCATCCCCAGCATTTCTGTGGCCAGTGGGGAAAAGGCAGTAATGCAAATTTGTTTTGTGGTATGATCTGAAGAAAGCTTCATTTAGTAATACCCATGTGTTATTTAAACATTTATCACTTTGCTCTTTCTCAGAACTAGTTCTCATCAATTTATCATGTGCCTTACATTTGCTACCTACATTTTCTTCCTTTTTGTAAATCTTTTAAAGTCAACCTGGAAAGTTACAGCACCAGCCATGAGCCACTTTGCATGCTGGTGGCTGGGTGCCTGAATTATTCTGCTGCTCAGGGTTCAGAAAATTGTGCCTGAAAACTCCAATCTCACTCTTCTGATGGTAACATCCCACTGCCAGCACCCTCCCTCTCCATGAAGAAACCCAACCCCAGACAAGGCACTGAAATAATTCCCTAGGGATGTGGAGGAAATCATCTTTTGGTATCTCTCTCTGCCTCTTCTGCCCACCTTGGCGTCCAGGCCCTGGGCAGTGCTGGCTGGGGCACAGAACTGTGCCCCTGAGGGCTGGAACCAACCTGCAGCATCTGGCTGCAGGGCTGTGGTGAACAACTGCAGCAGTGGTACCTCCTGCCTGGACAGGGCCTTGGGGTCTTTGGTAAGTGCTGTGAGTGCTCCTCTGAGTCTGGGCTCACAGTCTGGATGGTCTGCAAAAACCTGGCTGAACCCTGGCCATAAGAAGCTCCTCAGCCACCCCACTTCACCCATTATGGATAAGCAGCTTCCAGATACCCTGGGGGCAGTGAGCACCCAGGAAGTCAATGTGGAAAGATGGAATCTCTCCCTGCTGGAACAGAGGTCTGGGGCAGCTGAGCCCTCTCCCCTGCTGGCATGGGCAGAGCTGGGACTGGCATGCTGCTTGTGCCCATCACCCCAAAGTGTTTCACAGTGCACCAGATTCCAGCTTTGAACATTTAAGTGCAGGCTGGCTGCTTCGCCCCATCACAAAGGAGTTGTTTCTTTGCATGTTTTATTTATAGATGAACATTAGCATTTGCAAGAGGAATGACTTGGGCTCTGAGTTATCACTTCCTATTAACCTGAAATTATTGAGTGTCTGAAATTCGTGAGGAAACCCAGTGAGCAGAAAGTATAAGGAAAATGTTCCTCTCCTTTCCTTGGAGCACAGAGAATAAACAGCCTCCCCCCTTTGGAGAGCTGTGCACAGAAATGTCAAACAAAAGTGACAGCAATTGCCTTTTAAAGAATCACAGACATTATCCATTTTCCATCTCATATGTATACAGCTCTTAATATATATTGCATAACATGCACATTATCAGATTCCTATTTGCCATTAATAATTGATTTTAGATTGCACAGAAGGGCAGGTCCTGCAGCCTTCTGTTGTGCTTTACAGCCCTTGCTCCTATGAAAATGTTTCCCTCTAGCAACAGTACAGCAGACTTGGGGTTTTGTTTAAACAGGATCTGTGGGGGCTGAGGAAAAAAAATGTACCTTTCAGCTACACAGGGGTGGGCAAGGGGATGGGGAAGGACTGAATGGCTCCTTTGCCCCACTGCTGTGGGGCCAGACCCATTCCCATCCCCAGCAGTGAATTTTGTGTTGGCTTTTGGGTGGCTTGGGATACAGGGCAAGGCTCATCTTGGCAAGTTTAGATACCCACAGTTTAGGCACCTTAATCTGATTGCCTGGGTCCCTCCTCCATCCTGCCTGGGGGCCCTGCCCCACACAGAGGTGGCCAAAGAGGCAATCACAGACGGCTGAGCTGCTCTGCCCTCTTCCCCAGTGACAGCAGGGAGCACTTCCCCAATTAGCTCACGAGAGATGTTTAACTTCTTTTCAGGTTTATCAGTGATCCAGCAGGAAGCCTAGGCTGTGAGGAGGAGGGTATTCCTCACACCCCTAGAGCAGACCCTGCAGTTTTGCAGAAGCCCCTTGTGGTCCCTGAGCCCAAATATCAGGGCAAGGCTCGGAAATGAAGCCCTTATCTTTTAACCTCCACATCTGAAAGGCAGTATTTTTAGTGCCTCATTTTCAGGCATTCTTCCTCTTCATTCATCCAAATAATGAATAATCATTTGCATTTATCTAGCAACTTTGAGGCAGAACTCTAAAATGCTTTACAGATCCAAGATGGCTCTTTAAATTGCTTTTTTTAAAAAATCCTCCTTATGTTCTGGATAGGGACAAGCTGGTATCAATCAATTCTTTCCGTGCTTATGAACTTCCATGATCTGTGACTGACAACTTTAATAATCATCTTTATAAGCCTAGGCAGCATCCAGAGTAGCACCTAAATGGCCCCCAGGAGCTGTAATTAAAATTAAGCCGCCCATGGGTTGCTTTGATTACAACGGGGCAGGCCAGCTTAACCTTCAATTTATGCTGACTTAAAAGATGGCTCATACAGAGAACCTGTTTGCCAGACATAGATTTGAATTAATTATGCTGATTCTCTGGTTTTATTTTACTATCTGATTAGGCTTACAAATGAAATCACGGTCCCATCTTTTGCAGAGGCTTTGGTGGAATGCCACGTCCCAGCAGGCTGCTGTGGGTACCTGTGGGCTTTCTGTCCATTCCCCAGCACAAGGGAGGTGTTTGGGCATCTGTGGGAGCTGGTGGCCTGTCATGTACCCATTGTTGAACTGGCAGACACAAAGCTTCTAATTTGATCTCAGAGCTGCTGGGCTGGAAATGTGTACTGAGCATAAACAACCAAGCCTGGCAAACCTCAGCTCAGCCAGATGCACTTCTTCCTCCTGCTTCTCACAAATGGAACAGGTTTTCAGGCATTTCTTGTCTTCCAGCTGCAAGGAATAGACTCTTAATTAGCAGCAACGGAATCTGGAAAACTAATCAGAAAATATGATTTCTTAGGTAAGGTTATTTTCTAACTCCTGTGTACCAAAATACAGCTTCATATAGGGCATTTTGCATAAATTAAGCTAGGTGTCTCTCACGTTGTGTGGTTTGAAAAGCCAGAACTGAAAGGTGGTGGATGCATTACAACAAGGCTGTAATTTTGTTAAAATAACTTTTTGAAAATGTCAAAATACAGATATGAAACCTCCCCCTCAGCAAATTTACCAAACCCATTGCTAACAGTTGAGCAGCATGTAGCATTGCTTCTTATCAAACTTTTTTTATTAACTTAATAATTATATTTTTATTTCTTTTTCTTTCCTAAAAGTCTGTATCATATCACCAGCTGAGCTACAGTATTGCTTTCCCATAACTTGACAAAGTACATGGAATTAGGGAATTTCTTATGTTTGTTTTCCTCTGTGTCGTGGTTTAACCCCAGCCAGCAACTCATCCCCACAAAGCCACTCACTCACTCCTCCATGGTAGGATGGATGAGAAAATCAGAAGGGTTTAAGCAAGAAAAATTTGTGTGTTGAGCTAAAGAGTGTTTAATAGGTAAAGGCTGTGCACACAAGCAGAGCAAAACAAGCAATTAATTAATCCCTTCCCATGGGCAGGCAGGTGTTCAGGGGCCCCATCATGGATAACAATGACTTAGGAAGACAAGCACCATAACTTGAACTGCCTCTGCCTCTTCTTTCTTCTTCCCGCATCCCTACATGCTGAGTATGATGCCACATGGTCTGGAAAATCCCCAGGGCCAGCTGGGGTCACCTGTCCTGGCTGTCCCCTCCTTGCTGGTAGGGTGAGGTGATGGGCATAGAAGGCCTTGACTCTGTGTAAGCTCAGCAGGGACTAAAACATCCCTGAACTGCAGCACTGCTTCCAGCACAAATGCAGAACACAGTTCCATACCAGCTACTATGAAGAAAATTAGCTCTACCCCAGCCAAAGCCAGCACACTGACAAAATATTATCCTTTTCCAGCAGCAAAGACATTCCATGCACTTTTCCTGCACCTGTGGTAGATCCAGACTGCATTTTTCATTGGCAGTACAGATTAATGCAGTACAGATAAAATAAAGCTACTATGTGCCTTTCTTAGTGAGTATGGCACAAAACAGGCTTGAACTCCTCTTATCAATCCATGAACGGATGAGTAGGCTGAGATAAGAAAATACTAGAATGGAGTGACTGCCAGTGCCTAAGAACATGCATATCCCTGGGGATCTCTAGGATGCCACTGTCCACAGCTGCCTACCCCCAGCTTTCCAGGGCAGAGCTGGCACCCCCACCTCTTGTGGGACAGCAGCCAGGGCTCCTGAGTTGGCTAAATGGGGGAGAAATCTCCATCTGTCCTTGTATCTGCAGGGGGAGATGGATCCCACTTGAGGATGAGGGCACCCATGAGCAGACCACAGCACCAGCCTGGGCTCTGTGCACACAGGACCCTTGTACAGGACAGGAAATATTGACCAAGCACAGCTTATTTCTCACATGTGATTTTTAAAGTTTCAAGACACTGCTTTTGCAAGTTCCGGTGGTTGATGTGATAATTTCTGCTGCTCTTCTGTTGAGGATGTCTTTGCAGAGAATTTCTTCCCATCTTCTATAAAGTTATTGGCTCAGCACACAAGCAGCTTCTTCAAACATCATGCTAAATATTCTGCTATCTTTGCAGTGGATATTTAAGTGCTTTGGTAGGAAGGTTTTGGAGAGTTTAAGCCTAAGTTCCTCTCCTCTGTCAGCTTCAGGCACTCAGCTCTTGCAGTGAGAGCCACAGTGCTGCAGTTGGAGTAGGTCTTACTCTGAAAAGAGAATCAAGAATTTGCCAGATACCAGGCTTATCCTGCACTGTGTTCCAGATGTTTTAGGAAGACTTTAAATACAGGGCCTGAGATTTACTTCTTCATTTACACAGATTATTAAACCGGCAATCTTCATATTGCTGGTGAAACCCTCTTGAAATTGTTCAAATTATCATTACAAATTGAATCTTCTCCCCTGTGTCTCATGTACTATGAGTCTTATTTTCTTAGCACAGCAATATTTCAAGTCTAGAATTAAAGCCAGAAGAATTGGTATAGTAATTAGCCTTTGAAAAAACTCTATTTGCAGTACTCTGATGCCTTTTAATTGGTCAGTTTATGGCAGAGCTTTTCCTAGCAGCAGTTCTGTCTCTGTATTTTTGTAATGCCATTTGAAATGGGAATTGGTTTAGCTGGGAAAGGGCTGGGTCCAATCATCTGCAGTAGCTGAGAAATACCTTTGGATGGTGACTGTAAGGACAAGGAAAGGAGAAGGACCAGGTTTTGCCTTGCTTTCAGAGGCTCTGGGGACACAGCCTGGCAGGGATGTATCTCCTGTGCCCTGCAGCAGCAAGGGAGGAGCCCAGAGCCTGCCTTTGCCTTACCTGTATGTGACCTCCCAAAGATGTGTCTCAGTGACTGGGTACAATCCTGCACCTCCTGGGACCACCTTACCTGCATATGTCACCTTCTGCTAAGTCCTGATCTGTGGCAGCCCATTTCCAAGGCAGCTTCTCAAAAATGTTCTGCTGACTTGACCTATGTAAACCTCAGCCACAAAATCACACAGAATTGGTGAACAATAAACTTCAAAGAAAGTTTTAAGCAGGACTGGTCAGGGAGGAGAAAGAAGAACCACAGCCACACACAGATTTTGCCCAGTGGCAAACCCATCACTAGCAGCTAGCTTCTGGTGTTTCTGGAGTCAGGCAGACTCCAGCCCATCTCTCTGCTTTAATTCCAGTCTTGTGATGGCTCAGGGGGATGGCAAACCGGTTTAAAAGTTTCACAGGCATGGTGGTTGGAAAGCCCTTGTGCAGGGATCCAGCCCATCCTTGAGAAGAAAGTGGGACAAAACACAGGCACAGCAACTCTTATGTCCTACCTGAATACTGAGGATCTCCACAGCCTCTCTGGGCAGCTTCTCTCACTGCCCTGATGAAGGGGAGTGCAGTCTGACCACAGCTGATGCGCTGGGCAGAAAGACTTGGTGTGTCCTCTCCCAGCAGCCTGGAGCCAGTCCCACTGCCAGGGTGAAGGCAGGGGTTATCCCACAGGGGATTTTGTTCCTCTGCTTGGAATACAAACAGCTGGGTTTGACTGCCAAAGCTGCTCTGCATCACTGCTGGGAGGCAGTACTCTTGAGACACAACTGCTGGAGGTTATGTGGAGATAGCTGCTTTTTCTCCCCTGGATGTCAGTGGAAAATAAAGCTGCAGTTGTGACCACTAAGGACATGAATATATCTCTAGTGCAGGTAGGTTAAGTTTTAATTTACCTCCTGCTGTGTTAGTCAAATGTCAAGAAGAGAATGTGCATCGTAAAGTGCCACAAAGAGCCAAGGTAGATATGGGAGGTCAGTTAATAGTTCAGGTCCTTTAAAAATCCTTTAGGTTTCCTTTTCACAAATCAAATTAATATGGCCATTTTCATAGCTGCTTTGATTATATTGCTGCTTCCTTCCTAGAGCTCTGGAAGCATCATGAGTGTGCAGATATTAACTGCCAAGGGACAGATTATTAAGGGTAACAGCCCTTAGACAAAGAATGTGGGAGAACCAAACCAAGCAGAATTAAGTCAATCATCTTCAAGAAAGATATTTCAGTAGCCAAAGAGAGATAATAAATAATAGTTTGTAGAAAAACAATCTGCAAGTCAATAGTTCAGGAGAACTGTCAGTTCCTTGTACAAAATGATGTTAAGATACAATTCTACCAGTATGTAGTCACACTGGAAATTGCAGCAGGAGACCAGTTTGGACTACTTCAGCTCTTCAGTAAACTCATACAAGAAAGAAGTGCAGAAAAAATGGGTTTGAGGTCAAGTGAGCAAGGATGGCTATCAAAGAACAGTATGTGCTGGAAGTGAGAAAATCAAATTCAAGAGAAAAAGAAATAAAGAATAGCAAACCCCACAATGTGTGGAGGCATTGGAAAGAGAACTATCAGATGACACATTGGTTCAGTACTCACTGCAGAAGGAAAGTTAATGACAAGAAATACCAAGGAGACAGAAGGCCTTTTTGCGTCTGTTGTTACAAGATGCTTTGGTAGTGATTGAACAGCTACTCTGACAGAGGGGAAATGGTTCAAACTCAGATTAAAAGAACAGAAACATGAAAGATGTTACAAAGTACAGAAATAAATAAAATATTTTCAAATTGCTGGCACCTCATGGAATTTGAAAGTTGGATGCTCTCCAAGGATACTTCGAGAAGTGCATGTAAAATATCAGAGTAGAAGTGGAGAACCAAGAAATTCCATAAAATAAAATTGTATCTCTAGGTGAGAGGAGGCAAAAGGAGGGCACCTTATTTCTGAATCTCAGAAGAGGTCTTGAAACAAAAGCCATCCTGCTTTTAAGTGCTTCAACTGTGTCACATATACAAGAAATAGCCACTGTAGGTTTGTCATACACCAGCAGTGTGTACTGATGGCTTGGGCTGTGATCTCCTTGGCACCTCACAGATGTCATGGGGTGGCTCCTGAGACTGGACTGCAGGAATGGAAGGATACAGGCTCCTGAGGAATAACAGGCAGGAGAGATGAGAAGGGGGTGTTACCCTCTGGGTCAATGGGCTGTGGGGATGTGCAGCCATGGCCTGGGAAAGGGCAGTGGGAGTGGGTCAGACCAACATCCCACCCTGATGTGGGATGGCCCAGCCTGCGCGAGGGCGTACGCAGCCCTACATCCGGCTAGCACGAGGGGTGAGAAGGCCAACGCCCCTGCGCATAAGAAGCCAGCCCCCCTCGGCATCTTGGCCTCAGGCTGGGCTGGAGGAAGAGCTCGGAGTTGCGCACGCGAGACGAATAAGGAGGTGACCACTTGCTGGGGGTGAACAGTCGGTTTATTGGGTGATCCGGAGGCACCAACAAGGAGGGGCACCAACCAGCAAAATGGCCCCGAACAGGGGGAGCGACAAGGTTTTATAGGGAAGGGGAGGAGAGAGGAGGGGAGCCCAGCTATCCAATGGGGAAACTCAAAGGGAGGTACTGAACATAACTGACATACACCAGAAACCAACGAATACAAAGTAAAGGAGGGGCCCCGGGACCACAGCCAACCACAACCCCCAGAGAGGAGAAGGTTCTCGAAACCTGGGAGGAGTGGGGGCTGATTGACTGCGCCCAGGGAGGAGAAAACATCCACTTATAAGGTGGGATGAGGGAGGAGCGGTTCTACAAACTGTAACATTAGCAACTAAAAATAGCATGGTAACCAGGCAACTTAACTGGCAAGGAGGCAGTGGCGGGAAAAACTGGGGAGAGAGGAACCATTTACAAAGAACAAAGGAGGGTACAGTGCATAAAATGGGGGAGCAAACTGAGAAACTTAAAACACACTACAACACCAGCCTGTCCCTGGGGAGTGTGGGAGAGATGCTTCTCTGGTAATGAGCCTGTGACAAGCTGTTCCAGGCACCTCTCCTGCCCTACGGAGTGGGGACCAAGATATCCACAAGGGATTCTGGAAGCTCTTTGATTTCTTCAGCAGCTGATGTGGGAGGGACTTTGAAGGGGCCAGGGCCATTTCCCTGCTCCAGCATGTGCATCCATGGGCACTGCAGGGGGATCCCCAGCCCTGATCCCAGCTGTGGCAGGCACAGGAGGAGCTGCTTCCCTTCTCTGGAGTGGGGAGGAGCAGGATGATGGTTGCAGGTGACCTGACCAGTGTTGTTCCTGGTGACACCAAAGAATTAAAATGTAACCAGTTCAACATGGATGAGGGTGACACTGAGACAAAAGCTGTCACAGGACATGTAGGAATTAATTCAGGGGATTGTCAAATGCCATCAATAAAATGATGAAGGAAAAAATGCATCCTGCTTTAACAGGTCTCAACACTCTGGCCTTTCCAGTTGATTGTTAAGAGACACACAAGGAATTTTAATCCTATCTAGAGTTCTGAACAGTGTCCTTCAACTGATTTTAATTACCATAAACACTGTCACTGTTTTTCAAGTTTCAGTATTCAGATGCAATGAGCAAAGCCTGCTCCATAAAAAAAAATCAGACTGCACAGTGTGAAGATTAATTCATGGTCGCTGTCAAGGAACTTGGATATCATAAAGGAGAAATAAAGTGTTTCTTGTAAACCTAATATTAAAACATTGTTTCTTTCTGTTCTTCTGCAAAGAACATTTTAATGGGACTCTGTAGGTGAAAACTGCATTAAAAACAATTATCTCTGTAATTGCTATCTTGCTGCTCTTGACCTCAGAACACACAATCCTGCACTCACTGCAAGGGAATTATTCCTGGGATAGATGCCTATGTAAGTGGGGTCAGATGTGTGAGACATTGAAGATCGATGGAAGCAGGAAAGCAGAATGATCAGAGGCTACAGGTGAGTTTTCACTTGTAGAGGACTTGTGCAGAGGCTGAGCTCCCAGCATTTCTCACCCCTGCTGCTCCAAGCACTCCCACAATCGCTGCTTCTCTGGCACTGAACATCCAATATTGAAGGTGTCTGACAGCAGCTGTACTCTGAACTGCTTCCAAACACTGCACTATTTACAACTGCAAATGAGTGCCCACGAGCAACTGAGGCTCACATTCCATCCTACAATGGTACCTGGCACTCTGTCAAAAAATATCCTGGCAATTGCCTTTGCGTCAGATGATGAACCTCAGCCCAGATTTGCTGTGCAAGCCACAGATTTCCAGTGGGAGATGTATTGAAACAACAACAAAAAAAGTTTCGTCCCACCTTTTTACATATGACTAGATTAATATCTATGGCTCTTGGCTGCTGAATTAGGAGTCAGGATTCTGGATTCTGTAATATCTGTCCTGTGCTGTTGGAGAAGGGCTCCCCAGTAGCCCTGATGGAAATCATCCAGTTGAGTTAAAATGAAAGCAGCAGGTTTCTTAGAAACCTGTCCCCTTTCTTCTTTTGCACTGGAAAGTGGGGAAGCATCATCACATTTGTTTTATATCAGTCCCTCTGGCAGGATGGCTCTCAGACACCGCACCCTCAGTGCTGCCTGCCAGCAAAGGGAGGGAGAGACAGTGCTTGTGCAGCTGCTCCATGCACCCTGCGTGTGCGAGGGCTCTGCTTTGCCCACTCAGCTGAGCTGTTGCTGACACTCCTGACAGCAGTGTCCAGGGGCTCAGGACAGCCCAGCACCTCATGGAGCATGGATTTCTGTTGGAAAGATGCAGCTGCTCAAATGCTCTGACCTAGAGGTGTTATGGGGTTAGGTGTTATGATGAGCTATCCCCATCACAGACACTACTTTTAATCACTTTAACCATTGTAACTAATTCAACAAAAGGCCCTAAAATACCCTTTCATTGTGCCTGACTTATAATGTTCAACTGGGGAATTTGAGGATTAAAAGCATTTTCCCCCATTATAAAAATGGGTGTCAGGCACCCTGCTGCCATAAATGGCATGGGGAATTTCTTCCCTACCTTTTGCACAAGACAAATGATGTTTCTACATCTTTTTGTCTGCAAGGCAAACATGGAATACTCTGAAACAATGTCCCTGAATCTGCAGAGACCCAGAGGCACCAGCCTGGGACAGTGAGTACCACATTTACCTGAATGGAACACTAAGTGTCAGGTCTGGCCATGCCACAAAGAGCTGAGCTGAGAGGACTGGCAAGGGTCCCCTGTTTTTGTTCTCAGTGGTTAGAGTGTTAAACTGTCCCTGATGTGCTGGAGCAGACAAGACTGAAGGCCCTAGGGAGAATTACAGCTGATCACACATGATCAGGGAGCACACAGGGAAGGAGGGACACTTGGCCTCTACTTTTGACTTAAACTGAGTGCAGATGCCTGAACACAGCAGGTGAGTCAGGGTTTATCTGTGGGTATGACAGCTGCCTGCAAGTAGCTCTGTACTGGTGAGTGTGTCAGCTGGACACAGCACAGTTACAGCAATCTCCTCTGCATGTACCTAGACCAGCTGTGGAGGAAATGCTCTGCCTCTAACCATAACCTTGTTATAAACAACGCTGTACCAGAATTGAGTCCAGACTCTTCAGAGGAAAATGCCTGCTGCCTCCTCCTCAGGAGAAAGAATGACCTCCCTGCAATGCCTGTGCTGCCTCCAGCTGAACCTCCAGCTCCCAGGCAGAAGGCAATTAGATGGCCAAAGCTACAATTCCTGGGTCACATCAGCTGTGAAGCTACTCCTGGATGGTGTCAAGTGAGTTTGTTCAGTGATACAAAATGCAAATTTTAAATCAGTGGGAATTATCAGTTTTATTGGGTTGGTCTCACTCTTTAAAGCTCAAAAGGAACTTTCATTTTATTTCTGGTTACGGTTTCAATGCCTCTTGCATTCAGAAATGGTTGTTCTTTCTCTCTGCCTGGCAGTGTATTAGTCAGAATACTTTTCACAGGCTCCTTTATATACTGAAATTGGTTTTAGAAGAGGGCACCTTGCCAGTTATTTTCCTTCCATTTTCTTGGAAAAGGATCAGACATATTTATTGTCCTTGTATTTGTAACCATGGCAAAGTATCTTATCTTCTCTGATGCTTATGTGGTAACGCTGCTGTTTTCCCCTGGAAGTGTGTCAAACTGCCTCCCAGAGCTTTTAAGTCCATTAACATTTTCATAGGTACCTTTCTTACAGATGTACTGGAGTTGAACTATACAATCTCCTCAGCAGATTTTGGGCTTTGTGTTTTGCAATGGCATGAGTTCTGTGCTTATGTGATCAAGGCTAGAGATCAGTGGTTTTGTTTGGGTGGATATGGAAGAAAAAGGAGGAGTATCATTGTCCTGACCAAGAAATGTGAATATCCCCAAGCAATGCCAAATCCCTGGGACCTGTCTGCTGCAGAGAAAGACACTGACATTTTTTCCAGAAATGTACTAATCAAAAAACAGATCTTTTGGGTGCAGAAAAATGACACCAAAGCATAACAAAATAGGGAAGTACAGGTGTGCAGAGATTGTGTGAAAGAATAAAGTTGCATGAGGAAAGAAAAGATAGTAAGATAAAGTATAAATGTTCTAGATGCATTGAGGCAGTGATGACTAATAGAAATTATATTGGAGGAATATTGCAAATTTCTGCCTCCTGTATTAAACAAATTGTCTTCTATTAAGATCTTCAACACAGAAAATTTTCTTACTTAGATTTTTGACCACTCTCAATTTCAATTGATTAAGGTTTGACTTTGTTTTTAGGGTTTACTACCTCCAGCTTCCCACAGTGCTGTTTGTATCAGCAAAACTGTGGCCAGCAGGTCTAGCACAGGCATCATTCCCCTGTACCTGGCACTTGTGAGGTTGCACCTTGACTCCTGAGATCAATTTTGAGCACATCACTACAGGACAGACACTGAGGTCCTGGAGCAAGTCCAGAGAAGGGCAGTGGAGCTGGGGAAGGGTCTGGAGCACAAGCCCTGTGAGGAGCAGCTGTGGGAGCTGGGGATGTTTAGCCTGGGGAAAAAGAGCATCAGGGTAGACCTTGTTGTTCTCTACAACTGCCTGAAAGGAGGCTGTGGCCAGGTGGGTGTTGTTGTCTTCTCCCAGGTAACAAATGACAGGATCGGAGAAAATGGTCTCCAGCTGTGCCCAGGGGGGTTCAGACTGGATATCAGGAAAAATTTCTTCACTGCAGGATTATCAAGCACTGGAACAGGCTGCCCAGGGAAGTGGTGGAGTCACAATACATGGAGGCATTTAAAGGATGTGGCACTTAAGGACATGGTTTAGTGGTGGATTTGGCAGGACTGGGTTAACAGTTGGACTTGATGTTCTTAAAGGTTTTTCCCATCAATAGTTCTTTGATTCTGTAATATTGCTGCCTGCAGGCAGAGGTAGAGCCCAGTGAGCTGCACAATGGAAAGATCCAGCATTGTAAGCAAATACAGCATTGTTATCAAACACAGCAAACACTTTGCCCTGGGCCCTTCCTCCTGCAGCTTAGCTCACATCTTCATGCACCTGGAGAAAAGGTTCAATCCTCTTACATTATTGGGATGGTTGATTTAAGAGTCACGATATTTAAAGTAGAATTGGAGATGAAAGAGAATGACAGAGTCTGTCTCAACAGGGATGAAAGGCCCAGAGGTGTCAGAGGGCAGCCAGAGCCTGCGTGTGTAAATGGCCACATCTGAGCTGGCCTTCCTTTATAGTCACCAGAGAGAAACAGGCACAACCTCTGTGAAAACTCACTGCATCCTAAGGAAGGTGACAGAAACAGTCCAGCTTAGTCACACCCCATGAGAGCCCATTTCTCACTCTTCACAAGAAAGGGAGCTCAGGGTGATGGGCTCATCTATAGATATTTGCACCAGAGATTTCTAACATTAAGGCAGATGGATCCTTTGATTCCTTCCTATCTGTCTTCAGTTCCAACACCTCCTTCCTCTGTGTATTTTTTCCTATCTTCAGAAGTATTATATGACTTACAAGACAAGCTTCTTTGGGAAAGAACAAACAAAATTTATCAAAAATGAACTATGCCCTCTTGATACAGCAAATAGACTTGGATGAAACGAGATAAGAGAAAAGCCTGTCAATATTTGAAGGCCTTGTAAATTAGAATTTTGGCACAATTGTGCTAATTTGCAGCCTGTCTACTGCTGTAGAGTCCAGAAGTGACCCCTTGATGCTGTTATTAGCAGTCATTGATTTCTATGGTGCTACAGACATGCAAATTTCTTTGCCAAAGAAATTAATCTTTGGAGGTGTGCAGGGTTCAGAAATCCTGTTGGCTGCCCTGAAAACTGTGGCCACTCATGTAGGACATAAGGCAGGCCCCAATCTCTCCACGGTCTGTCTCAGTCCTGATGTTCAGAGCTTTCCCACCAGCTCCCTTTCCCTGGAGGCTTGAGTCAAATGAATACACAGGCTGATATTAATGATCTCATAAAAGTATTCCTGTTCCAAATACCCCAGCCAACAATTCCTCTTTAAAAAGGTAGGCAGTAACCCAATACAGCAGAATATCCTATCATACAAGCGCTCTCCTATATTTGATTTTCTTCCACCGTTTGTTGGCTTTCTTCTTTTGTCCAGAAGGACATTTTATTTGGTGGTTCTCCATCAGCCCTGTGCTCTTTAACTCTGGATGTTGGACTGCTGGTGAGATCAGTTTGACATGATGGGACTGAAAGGTGAGAGAGAAAGCAAAATCTGTGGTGTATCACCTAAGGTCTTTAGCTAACACCTTCACAGTTGTTTTACTAACAAGTGGTCTGTGCTCCTTGGTTCGTTTAACCCACAAGGACAGCTGACAGGGCTTTGGGATCCCAGAAAGAGATTAGAGCAGATTCAATCAGCAATTTAAAGCCAGGCTTGAGAGGGGAAGGAAAAGCCATGTTGTCCATGGCTAACCAAAAGCATGAAAATTGAGTTCACAGTTGACTGGTGGCACAAAGGTAGGATAGGAATAGGTCATTTAGTGCAACACTTGGCAAGATCCAGAACCAAAAATTTTGGCTGGAAAAAAAATTTCTAACATTAATGGAGTCTTCACAAACCACCCCCTCCATGCTTGTCAGTCAGTGGAACTCTGTTACAACAGTCTTAGAATCAAAGAATCACCAGCAAAGGCATTGGCAAAAGCAGATGCTGTTCATCAGGGCTGAGGCCAAATGAGCATTTTTGGAATCATGGTGCAGCTCAGGGGCCTGAAGGAGCCTTCCCTGCTCCTGCAGGGACAGCCACGTGCCTTGGTGAGGGGCAAAGCAGGCATCACCCTCAGCTCAGGCTGCTGGCAAATCTTGATAGCACTTAGGGAACTGCAGAGATTTATCATCTAGCCTGTAATGCCTATTTTATGTTATCAGTTTTAATTTGGCCAGGGCTTGCGTTATGCTCTTTCACTGTATCACCCTGCTCTTGGGGGAGAAGGCTCACAGAAGTACCTGATTTATCTCCCTTCCAGCACTTATTGCTTTTTGGTTACTGCTGCATCCTCTTCTGTGTCTTAGCTAAAGCCTAATACATCCAACTTTCTTGGTCCTTTCACACAGCAGTCCCAAGACATTGCTAATGAGAATAAATTATATTTTGGCATTAAAGTTTTTGAGATCCAAGGGGAGGCCTAAGGTACAAGAACCCAGAAGATATGTACCATCAATTTGTGCAATGACATTAAAATGGGGCTCTAATGACTGGAAGCTGATCCTGGATAAATTTAAGCTAGCAGGAAAACAATGACTTTCAGCAGAGTAATTCATCAGTAAAATAGCTGGGCTGGGATGATGGAATACTCAATTTAATTGAAGATGAGGTGTCCATTTCTGGAGAGGTGATTTGCTTGAATTTCTTTTCTGGTTTTTAAATCTATGTGAGAATTCTCTTTTACTGGCTTTTTTTTTTCCTTTGCCCAGGTTTGCATACTTTGTAAATCTTTTTGTCTAGTTGAAAAATCAATAATCACAGGGAAGTCCACAGGAAAGTACTGTCATGTTGGCCATGCTGAAGGGAAGAACAGATAGCTGGTATCTCCCTCACAGACTTGTAGGGCTGGTTTTGAGTTTAAGCTCTTGTCTGCAAGCACCCTACTGCTCTGTTTGCATTTTAACCTGAGTGTCCCAGGGAAGTTCATTACTTCACAGCCAGGGTAGTCCAGAGCTGGTGTGTTGGGTTTCAGCAGCAGCAGGGGCTGCTGTAGACACAAATGGATCAGGCATCTGCTGTTGAAGGTCCATCTTCATGTCCAGGTGTAACAGATATGTGACCCTGCCTCCCTGTGTGCTCCCCAGCTTTGGTTGGTGCTCACCCAGGAGTCACCCAGCTCCTTGGGCAGGGGCAGATAAAAGCCCTGCACTGCAGTGGGTTTGTGCCTCATCTGCTCAGAGGATACATGTTTGTTAACATCACCTGGAGAACTTGACATGCTTGTGTTGGAGAAGCAGGGAGGTGGAGCAGTGGGATCTGGTACCACATTCTGCCACATCCCCCACATGTGCCAGAGCAGCAGTATTGCCCCTCTCCAGACTGGGGAAAGGATCTGCTCCCAAACACTCTTCTGCTCTCTGTTCCTCTGGTAGGGAAGGTGGTTTGGAGGAGAAGTCACATGAACTTGTATCAGGTCCAGCTGATGGATATTTCTCATGTGTTCCAGTAAAGGACTCCTCCTTAAGACAAAGGATCTGCCTTGTGTGAGGCTCCACAAAGCAGAACATCAAACACCTGCACTCACTGACAGCATTCAGAAAGCTCTGGCCCTGAGCTGGAACTAATATCAGGTGTCAGGATTTCAGGAGGCCATGGCTGTACTTGGGAAGAGTGATAGAGCACTTATTCTTTGTGTAAGGATTTTTAATCTGTCTTCTGAAAAATGCAGGACACTTCAGCCTTCGCCTGTTGAGGTTGTCTTAGAATGTTATGAGAATTTCTCTGACCTATGTTAAATGCAGATCATTGAGTCTTTTTGCTACAACAGTAATGTGTCTTACAGGAACTTCTGACAGACAGTTATACAGGTGGAAAGAAGACAGGGAAAGGCCCCCTGCTCCAGCTGGAGATTAGGCAAATATCCTCCAGGAGCCACTGTTGGTAGAGTCCTCATCATCTCTGCAGCCAGGGGCTGGGAAGAGCTCCTTCTGCCACACAAACACTGCTCTTCGAGGCAGCCAAGCACAGCAAGGTATCCTTCCAGTGTCTAATACAACTGGTGAAGAAAAGAGAATTCCTAAGTCCTTCTTAGCTGACAGTAAGATTAAACCTGGCCCAGCTCACTAGGCTCAACAAAATATGAAATATGTGGCAATGGCCAAAGCCAGCACAGCAGTGTCCCACCTGAAACATTTCCACTCCGGGGGGACCCCTGGCTCTGCAGACAGAGCTGTGGCTCTTGCACCACCAGCAAGATATTGGAAATTCAACATGGTTTATTACCATCTGCCTGTTGTCTATTACAGCATTTATAACAAAAGGAAGGCAAATTTTTCTCTGACAGTAAATCTACACCATGGAACAGAAGAAAAAGCTTTGTTTTGACTTGTAATCTGAGCAAACCTGACAAGGAAGGAACAAAAAAAGCAAAGGAACAAAAGGCCATTTTTAATAGCAGTTTTTTACAAAATAGAAATCATGAAGCTGAAGTAAAACAGCTGAAATGTTCGAAGTGTTCCTGCTAGACCCATTTCCTCTCAGTATTTTTCCAAAGTCACCTTCTAAACAACTAATGCAACTATTACCTCTGTAACCATGTTAAAAACATTTGACCACTTGTTTGCAAGTATTAAGGATTTTCAAGGAAAGAGGAGTTGTATATCTGAAATTCATTCTCAAAACAGTTAAAAATAATCTAGCTCAATCTAGGGATTGAGGATTCCCTCTGAAACCAAATGAGCAAGGCAGTAAAGTACAACTTGCTCTATCTGCTGTATCTCATCTCTTTCTCCTCAATATACAAGGAAATATACTTTTCAACATGTGTGCACCCCAGACTTGCTGTCTTGACATGCTTTTGAGCATGTCAAACTCCAAATCATTAAAACTTCAAATCAGACATGATAATATATGTGACTTTTCCCATACATGATGCAAAAGTAATACTGAATTTTTTACTTTGGCATTCAGTGGATGAAATGCACAGTTTGAGTATAGCAGAGAAGACAAGCATGAAGTTTGAATGTTGTCTTTGAAGATGGCAAGCTGGTTCCTCTCCAGTGCTCAGGTTACCCAGTGCTTAGTGTATGGCCTTTGACAAGGGCTGCAAGAACCCAGGAGTCAGCAGAGGTCCGTGATCTCCAATGTGACATAACTAAACAGGTACTCCATGGAACCACTTGGCTTTCCCAGCTGCAGCAAAAGAGACATTCATCACTGAATATTGCTCCAGAGTCATGGCATTGTTATCTCAAACCATCCCCAGCCCAGACCTTCTGCATATGTTGGTGGTGTCAGAGCCACGTTTGGCAGGCTCAACTACCCTGTGAAGAGCTTCCAGGGGATGGAATTTGGAGAATGTACCCCATTAGGGTTTCTTGTATTTGGCTGATATGCATAGGGCAATCTCCGTGTATTACCATTCAATGCTTCTCCCTGCCTCTCAGATGCTGTCAAGCAGATTTCTCAAATGCACAGAAGAGAGTTTGGGAGCAAATCCTTCCCCCAGCCTGGAAAATGAGGATGCTGCTATGGTACATGAGAGGTGTGTGGTCCTGTTGTAGCAGACACCACTGCTCAGCCCTGAACCTGCCTCCTTCAGCAGGAGAACAAGGCATCCCAAGTGTTGTGGCACAGGTGGAGCCTCAGCAGCCCTGGCTGCCATGCAGCCCACACAGGTGAGAAACTGTGTGAGCAGCCAGGGTGCCTGTGGGAATCTACAGAATTAGAGGGTTTTGGGAAAGCTGCAAGATGCAGGCCTCAGACACAGCAGAACTGTGAGCAGAGCTAAAGCAGCAGTCATGAGATAGGTCAGCAGAAAAAGTATTTAAACTGTAGAAAAAGCAAGGGCAAATAGAACAATGGTCTGTGTATTAACGCTTGCCTGAATAGCTTTCTAAGCTGCAGAAAGTTTATCTAGCAAGATATTAGGAAGATTAAAGCTTAATAATGGAGCTCTGTGCATTGTGTTTTAAAGCTTACAAGTAGGTATTGTATTTGAAATAAGCAAGCATTGTTTTAACCAAAGGTACGTGTGCTTATGGTGATTGGACAGAACTACTGTCAATGTGCTTTCGCTTTGTGTGATTGGTCAAGAAGCTTATAAAGTAAGTTGTAACATTAAGTTTTTGGCCTGCTGCCTGGAATGTGAGCTGCTAGCATCTTCCCATTGTCATAATCATGTAATGAGACTGATGTTGAAAAATAAAACAGCTCAAGGCGCTTTCAGCAGCAGCCCCTTCTTGTTCGTGTCTGTAAATAACCCCCCTTGCCGGCGTCAGGTGCCCAGGCAGATGTCCATCTCCACAAGCATCAATGACTGCCAGGATGACACTGAAATGATGAAATACCCCACTTATTTCTTGGAAGTCAATCCAGAGGCCACTCTCAGTGGGTCCCCATCATTGTGCTGAAGCAAATACTCTCCTACCATCCTTGCTCTGTTTTTTCTAAAGCAGCACGGTCCTGTGTATGCAGCAAGGAGCACAGAGCTGAATGCACCAGGAGATTGCTTCTGAGAATGTAGATCAAGCCATTCCCTTCCTGGTGCTCACTTCACAGACTCCATTTCCCCAAGCTCGTGTTTTCACAGAGGGCTCTGTGATGGAGGGGGTCCCTGGATGAGAGCTGCTCCAATGCCCAGCTCAGCTTACATCAGATTTCTCAAGGTAATTCCCAACTGAGAATGCTGCCAAGAGAGAGGCTGACTGTCCAAAGGAGACCTCTCCTCTCCTCTCCTCTCCTCTCCTCTCCTCTCCTCTCCTCTCCTCTCCTCTCCTCTCCTCTCCTCTCCTCTCCTCTCCTCTCCTCTCCTCTCCTCTCCTCTCCTCTCCTCTCCTCTCCTCTCCTCTCCTCTCCTCTCCTCTCCTCTCCTCTCCTCTCCTCTCCTCTCCTCTCCTCTCCTCTCCTCTCCTCTCCTCTCCTCTCCTCTCCTCTCCTCTCCTCTCCTCTCCTCTCCTCTCCTCTCCTCTCCTCTCCTCTCCTCTCCTCTCCTCTCCTCTCCTCTCCTCTCCTCTCCTCTCCTCTCCTCTCCTCTCCTCTCCTCTCCTCTCCTCTCCTCTCCTCTCCTCTCCTCTCCTCTCCTCTCCTCTCCTCTCTGTAGGGTTTGGGTTGGTCTGAAGAGTCGTCCCTTGTCTGGGCGGTGCTGATCTAGGGCTGAGCTCTGAGTCACGCCAGCAGTACCTGAACTGCTCTGCATTGCCAGCTCACTTCCCCACAGCCTGTGAGCCTCTGAAACCATTCAGATTGTTTCCTCTGGTTGAAATATTGTTAACCCACCTTAAGAGCCTTGAAAAGTGAGATTCTGCCTCAGATTTTTTTTTCCTGTGGATGAACATACAAAGGAGAGAGGAATAAAGAGATGGAAGAGCTGTGAGCTCAAAATAGGACATGACTGTAGGGTGAAGCACAAGAGGGACACATATAAAAAGTTAAGGCAACATGAATGGTGAAGGAAGACAACACACAGAGGCCAGTTTCATTTAATAGCTCTCTTACCAGGAATGGAAGTCACATGGAAAATACAAACTTCTCTCATACAGAAAGCTCTTACATCATCACCTGGTTTTTGTCCTTGTACCTCCAAATGGAAAGGGCTCTGCCTCACACACCAGGGAGGATTGCCTCAAAGGCACAGGCCCAAAGGGAAATGGCAGCAGTTCTTCCTCCACTGCTTCTCTGAGGGAAAAGTAGAAACTCCAAAGCACAGAGTAGCCAGCAAATGTAAGGAATGTGGTCATTTTAAGTTATTTATTTAGAGCCACATCCAGTGTCTGAGCCCTGCTCTGCCTTAGCACCCACCTGCCCTCAGTGGGGATTGCCCCATCACCCTTTTCTCCTGACAGGGAAGCAAGCAGAAGCAGCAGTGATTAACAGTGCTCTTCTTGCCATTCCCAGCTCCTACCAAGAGGAGTCTGTGTGGTACAGGGGCCTCACTGCTGCCCAGGGGAGGTAACTGCAAGTCCAAGTTTAAGAGCAGAAGCTTCACAGCCTCTGTGGGTGAAAAATCAAACAGAGCAGACTAAATGGATTATACTAATTAGGAGATGCAATATCCAGAGAAGAACAAGACAGTGCTTTCTTTGGGGGTATTAGCTGTTTCACAGATGAAAAATAAAGTCTTCCCAGCTGATCTGTCCTGGCTAATGTCCTTGCAGATAGGCTTTGGAATATATTTGCAAAGTCATTGGTTTGGATTTACATCTTCAGTTATCCCCATCCTCTAAGACTTTTGCTATTGAAGTTCATTCATTGAAAGAATAAATAAAAAATATGTTTAGTAATTGAAAGGGAAACTAATGCTGTTTCCCCAGCACTTGGAAACATGTCACACTGTCTTGCATTCAGCTACCTGAGAGCAAAGTCTTGTTATGTGACTGTAGTTGTGAGAGGATTTCTCCTGCACCCCTCTGGCCAGGAGGCTGCCAAGACTGCCCCAAATTCACCACTGCCCAATGTGATTCATGGATTGCTGGTGCAGACCAGGGTTCAGCCCTGCACTCAGGAGCCTCTCAGAGCTGCACTGCTGACAGCTGTACCAGGACAGCAGCTGCTGCTGCCAGTGACATCTGCCACACTTGTGCTTAAAAGGGAACAGCAGGACCTGGAAGCAGGGTGGGGTTGAGCATTGGAGCTTGGGAATGAAACAGAACTATCAGGAGTAGGGCAAAGAGCTTGCTGGTGCATCCAAGCCTATTTAATACATCTGGGCAAGTGGCAATGCAGTGTGCTGCAAGCAGATAAACACTGCTGAGATCTTTGGTTTGTAAGGTTTAGTCACATCACACTTGCCACAAACAAATGCTACACCCAGGGATAAGTTAGTGAAGGAAGTATCTTTTCTGACTGAAGTCTAAATGATTTTTATGCTGCCACCCGAGCTCCTCCAAATATTACAAAATCAGTCCTAACCCTAGCAAGTCATCCCTGTGGATAAGGAGTAGAAGGATGCTGCAGGCAGCTCCACTGCTGGGCAGTGAAAATGCTGAGCTCTCCTTTCCCCTCCCTGCTGCCCCAACTCTGGGCTGCAGGCCTGGAGAGCCCCAGCCCCCTGCCCACACCAGCTGCCCTGGCAGTGCAGGGCTCCCCAGGCTTGTTCTGGTGCCTGGGCTGCACTGCAGGCACATCCTCAGCCCGAGCTGCCTGCCCCCAGCCACATGCTCCTGGTGCAAATTGCTCTTTACAGAAATGATCTATCTTCCCCTTTGGTCTCTGTTTTCCCTTGTGCAGAGTCTCCCCAATTAGGGATAGATTTTTGGCTGTTTAGTAGATCAGTCTCATGTTTATGTATTAAAATTTTCTTCGGCCTGTTTATTCCTCATCCAAGGGTTTAATCAGCAATTGTGCTTCAGGGTAGAATGTGTTTTTATTATCTACTTAATCAGATGAAAGAAGGCTCTTTTGTCTTTATTTATTTATTTATTCCTAATTAAGAAAATGGTGATACTTGTTCCATAAGAGGAGGGCAGCCCTGTAGCTCCTAGGCAGGAACAAGCAATGCTGCCAGGGGGAATATTTTGTACACAATCTTCCTTTCAAATCTGATTATAATAAAGTTGTGGCATGGATATGATCAATTTGATAAAAACCAGCTGCTCACTTACTGAACCCTCCACCAACCTTGGACAACTAAAAGTGCACTTATTAGAACAGCTTATCTATATTTATTTTTATAGATAAATATATGAAGTTTAAACATATAAACTAACATTTGTAGTCAATACACAAGCACTTCTTTTCTTTGAGGTTAGTATTGATTCCAGCAAAGCAAAATTATGCTGAAAGATAGCAAAAATATAAGAAAATACTGAAATTCTAATCCCCTAGAGCAGTTCTCTGGTCTTCCCAAACCATCTGGTGTCTCCTGCCCTTGCAGGAGGAACACATACCTGGCTGGAAACCAGTCTGCAGAAGGATCCAGTGTCACAGCAGCTTCCCCACTGCTGGTTTTAGCTCAGTGACAACTCATCAGTTTTATCCCTTCAATATTCTTGTCACAGCTTCGCTCTTCCCCTTGGGAACCAGCGCTGTGCTCATTTCCCTTCCTTCACTGCACAGAATTTCTGATCTTTCCATGGGATCTCCTTTGGTGAGCTCCTTGTGGCCACTTTGCTGTTCCACAGCCAGGCCTGCTGGGCAATGGCATCTCCAGGGCTGTCCAGTGTGCCACCCGTGTTGTTGTGCCCCGTGGTGACAGTGGTGGCAGGGCTGCACACCCATCCTGTGCTGTGCTTGTTCCTCTCTCCATTCCCCACATCCCTGCCACGGTGCCACTGCCAGCCCTCCCTGAGCACACACCAGCCCAGCACTGCTCCAGCGTTGATTTTTGGCTCCAGCAGCCAGTGCAGTGCTCTGGGGCTGCCCTCTCCTCTGGGAAACACACGAGAGGAGAAGCTGGGTCCCTTTGGCAGGGCGACTGTGTTTGCAAATCCCCTTCTCCCCTAAGCCCAGGGTGAATGCTCATGCACACACAGGGGCCAGCACCTCTGCTCTGTCCTTCTTCTTCCACTAGAACTCACAGCAATAAATGAAACCCTCCAAGACAACCTTTTCTGGCAGCACAGCCAACACTTGACTTGAAAGATTTTCATCAGCTTCACAGAGCACTATCATGGCATTACTTCAAGTGCCAAGTGCTTGAATTTAAACCTGGAGAATTCATTGCAGACCAAGACTCTGTGCAATCACTCCTGGACCCTCCAGTGATAATTGGCCATCAGTCAAAGCTGCCAGCTCTGCAGAGAGCTGTCTCCCAGGACAGCCTGTGCAAGGATGGACTTCCAGCAGAGAACCCAAGAAAGGAGGCAAGAAAGAAGACAGTTTCTCATGGTTATCATTACTATAGAGTCTCTTAATTGAAAGCACCTACTTGGCAAATGCTTTCTTTTTGTGTCAGTTTTGTTGGTTTTTTATTCAGTTCCTTGTGAGGGCAAACACCAGCCTGGTGATTCTGACAGCAGGTAAGATCTAAGTTGTTGAATTTTACCCATTTCACATCTTTGATCTTTATGAAATTTGCCTCCCACTCTTTGATGTGACAGGACAGGGGGTTATTCTTGCTTTTTCTGTCAACTCCTACCAGCAGCTGGGAAAATGGTGATTTCCTTGCAAAAAAGGTGCATTCCAAAAACCATCAAAGCTGTTGATTCTACCTACATTTTGGTCAGGTTTTGCTTAGGTTTAACTGAAGGTTTGTCAGCAGCTACACGGGTATAAATGAGAAACAGCTCCATGCCTGATTCATCCAATACTCCACCACATATCCTACCTGGCAAGAGCTCCTGTTCATCTGCTGCAGCACAGATTTCTTGCTATCAGAAGGGGGCTGAGAGATCAGAGACCCCTTTCAGGATTTTGTTTAAAACAAAAATCTGTGAGGCCACAACTTATGCCCTTTTATCTCCCAGGCTGGCTGTGCCCACTGCCAGAGCCAGACCTGCCCCGTCTCCCTGGCTAGGGGGCTCTGCTGGCACCTGGACCACAGGTCTTCAGACATCAACTCCTCTGCCTCTGCCAGATGGGAACACTGGAGGAAAAAAATGTGCTCCCAAAAATAGTGGCTCCCTTTGTGGCTTTGAACAGCCACATGTCGCTCACACTCCTGCTGAGTTAGGTACAGCTGGCTGCTCTGGGTAAGGAGGGCTATTACTCCTTCCCAGAGCAGATTGTCCTGGTGATGGACATACACATAATTCAATCTTTAGAGAAGCCTAAACTCCAGGAGAAGGGCTGCTGGACCATTCCTAAGGGCCAGGACAGAGGCAGCATATGGCAGTCCTAGAGGAGGTCACTGCCAGCCCTGCCCTTCCCCAGCAGCCCCCACTGGGGTTTGCGCCCTCAGCACCTGCCTGTGGGGCTCATGATGAAACAGGGGTGGCTGTCACTGCAGTGCTCTCACACTGCAGCCCTGTGTGCAGCAGAAGGTGCTCGACAAGCCATGAGGGTGGAGGGATGGAAAGCACAGCAATGGGAAGACAGGGAACAGAGGGAGGTGCTCCTGCTCTGAGTCTCTGCTGAAGCTCAGATTTGAGGTTAAACAGCACACAAAACAAACAGGTGGGAGAGTTTTCAAATCATGCAGGGACTTCTCCCTCTTTCTTAACTCTTGTGACATCTGCCTGGGCACGGGCACAAGCCAGCAGGGAAGGCAAAGCAGTGCATGGCCAAACCCCTGCACTCCCACTCCTAATGAAATTCACACAAATTTTAGAAAGCGATGGAGATGTCTGGAGCTTCCTCCACCTGTCACTGCCTTATTTCTAACAGATGCCATAATGAGGCACCTGGAGGACAAGATCATTTCGTTTTCTTTAGAGTAATCACAATTTGGATGGTCTGTAATTTAATAACAGTGAGAAGGGAGCAGCAACCAGAAGAGCTCTCTGGCTGCTCAGCCTGATGAGCTGCAGCACAGGGGCCCTGCCATGTGAGCAATGCAGCTTTGCAGTGCTCACTTACAATAGAATCTGCCTGCTGCTGTCCCTGGGGGTGGAGCATGCTGGCCTGGGGCACAGCCCCCCAGCAGCTAGGTGCCCTGGGTGCCCTGCTGCTCCTCTCAAAACATGCAGCTGTCCAGCACACAGCAAGAGCCAGCAGCTCCTGCAGAGAAAAGCACATATTGCAGCTCCCGCCTACTCAGGAGGGGAGCACTCACCCACAAAGTACAGTGATACTTTACACATCCTCTTTTTCCTATTCAGTCTAACAGGTTTTAAATAAAGCAACATTTCAGTTGGTTTTGCCATTGTGAAAAAGAGTTTTTGGAAGCCTGGTACTTCCTTGCAATGACAGGTAATAGACAGATCTATTGATAATGACACGGTGCATGCATGAACGAGCATTTAGACTCTTCTGTACCACGAAGCACCCAACAGTGCCAGAAAAACCCCTCACTAATATGGTGGGTGTGTGCTTAAATACATTTCTTTTCTTACTAATTCTTCCAGGACAGTGGGCAATGCTGTGGTGCAGCTGACAGCATTTCTCCAATAATGACATGCTGTGATTCAGTGATTTTTCACACTCACAGCGGCATCACCTTCCTCCTGCCTGCATTCTTCTGAGCGGCTTAGCAAGATGGGAAAAGCTACTTCAGAAGCATCTGTGTGTGTCTAAAACTGAGGTGTAGGTTTGGGGTTTTATATGCTGTATAACCTCTTCCTGTGCTGGAGGGCTCTCAGCAACAGGTGAATAGCCAATTTCATTAGCAGGTGTGATTTCTCCATTGTGTCAGTTCTAGTGATTGAATCACTGAGTAAAATGCTAGAAAGCAGTTTTATTTTAGGCTTTTTGTAGGGTTGCCACAGTGGAACTTGCTGAGATTTGTATAGGTTTGAGTTATAGAAAAGAGACAAGTTTTGAGGAGGTCTAGATAGGAGAAAAGCAGGATGGCTCATGTTTAATACCAGAGGGGTTCTTGTTATGAAATACTTTTCACGGTTACAGAAAAAGAGTGAATGTCTGCAGCTCCAACTGGAGGAGAAAACCATGAGCTCCACAGAAGGTCAGTGAGGGAGAGCAATTACAGCTTGCATTGTAAGGTGATTTCCCCTCCACACAAAGGGGGCACTTATTTCTGAATTTTAACATGATAAACAGGCAAAGCACAGATTTAAAGGCATCTGATAATGTTAACCTAAAAATAGCTTTATTCCAACATCCCTTAGAGATTCTTCAATTCTTTTATGCAAAGATTTGCCAGCTATCAGTGAGTGAATCAGAGATGTGAGGCAAATACCAGTTTTTGTTTCTGAAGGAACTGCATGTTTCAGTACAGCCTAGTGCTATGAATCTCGAGGAGCTGAGAGCATGCTGTGTGCTGTTCCTTTTAAAGGGATCACAGGGAATATTTCTGGGTGTCGCTGGGTTTTGGTTGGTAAGATAGTTGACTGAGTACATCAAGCCAAGGTGTCATGACTGTAGAATTGGCTGTACTTAATTAGCAATAATGGGACACTTTTCCTGCTCTTCCAACATCTTGTTGCAAAACCTCAGGTGTACAGGTGGGGACTCCCACCTTGCTGTCCATTTATATCAATTTGCTTGGCATATCCTGCTGCTCAGCTGACCTTCACCAGGAGATTTTCCCTCCTCATTGCCTTTGGTCACACAGGGGCTGGTTACCTCTCCTGCCCACTGGATGCAAGTCTCCTAAGGGTCTCTGTCTCCATGAGCATCTGAGCCATTACTGTGGAAACAGGTGACTGGAAGCACACATGTATTTCAGACAAGATCTCACCAGGGCTTTCTTCAGCCCTCCTGGTGCCCTCCTAACCACCCATGCACTCCAGTCCTCTCCCTCTGCATTATCCTTTCTTCTTTCTTAATTAGGCCACCTGCCTTTGCAGGACTGACTAAGGGGGCTTCAGGAGGATATTTAACTATTTAATGGATTATTTCCCTGTTCAGAAGGAGGCTGGGCTGCACAATGAGGGAATCCCTAGCAACTCTCCAGTGTGGTCTAAACAAATTTCTAAGACAAAGATGATGTAATTTCCCTGAGATGCACTAGAAGGGGCCTCCAGACAGTTTGGGATGTTTGTCTGCCCATGGAAGCCACCCCTGCTGCCAAAGACAGCATCACCCATCACTGCTGGCCTTTGAGAGCAGCCCCCCTTGCACAGACACAGCTACCACACTCCTCCTGGTTAGCTGCATACAAACCACACCTAAGTGCTTTACTTTTTTCCTCACAGGTTAAAAACCATCTGCTTTTTTTCTCTCCTGGACTCTTTCAAAATTGTCTTTGTTCCTTAAGTGTGACCCAATGGACCAGACACAGCTCAGGCTTCAGGACAGCTTAGGCTGGAGAAATTATTCTCTCTCTTGCAATATGAACACACCTGCTGTCTGCATCTTCCCGGGTGATCTTTGCTTTTTATGCAGCAGTATCACAATTTGATTCATATTCTGTTTGCAGCTCAGCTGTAATCCACAAATTATTTAGTACCAAACTGCTGCTTATAAAGGTGTCTTTTATTTTCATTCCATTTGTGCTTATTTATCTCCCTCCTGCATGTAATATTTTTCACCATTTGTTTCCCTGACCTTCCCTTCTACTCATCAAAACAATTTTTTAATTTATTCAGGCTTCCCAGCCTGCAATCCTGGTGAGCCAATACCTTCATTCACTTTAAAAATGTAGCCTCTGACTCCTTTGTTTAGTGCATTAATGGCAACATTTGCCAGAAGCTGTCATGAGAGACTCCTGCTGGACTCTTACTTTCCTCCAGGTTTGGCACCTATTGATATTTTCCATTCCCTCCTTCTCACAGAGAGTCATCCACCAAGGCTGCCTGGTCACTCCTGTCCTGCCAGAGCCTTCCTGCCTTGTACCAGGGAAGTATTTAATCTTCTCCTCAGTCTGCAGTAGCCCTTTGCTCATGGAAAAGAGACAATTTTCTTCTCCTTGGATTCCCTCTGGCTGGTGATTGTGTGCTGATGGCCCACTCAGTTTAAAGCACAGCATTCAGTGCTAATCACTGTGCACATCCAGTCAATTGCTTTGATTTCATGATCAGCCTGGAGCAAAGCAAACCACAGAGCAGCCTGTGGCACAGGGACATACAGGCCCTCAGCCATTACTGCAATCTTGTTCTTCTCAGAGCTGGGCAGGATTTTTGCTGCCTGGGAAACAAAGCAGTGCAGGAGTGATGGAATTGTTCAGTGCACAGGCACAGCCTGCAGGGGCTTGGGAAGGCTCTCCCACCACAGAATCCACACTGCATGATTCCTGGGCAGGTGTGTCACAGCCCTTGTGCACCTTCTGCAGGATGGGATATCTGTAAGAACACTCAGTCACTTCAATGCCTTCCATGGTTTGCAAAATAAAACCATCAAATAAAAATTCCAGTGATGAAATTTATCATTGTCAAGTGTTCAGCTGTAGGCACATGCTCCAAACTGAAGTACTCCACACCCTTTCTTTAGACGGCCAGCTTGAAAATACCAGACATCTACAGCCACTTGCACACTCATGGCAATGCACAATGCTGGCTGGAAGGAACACCTGAAACCATACCCTGTCAATTCAGTGGCAAAGAAGCAAAAATCCACCATGGAGTGCTGCAGAAAATGTGTAAAAGTGCTACAAGCCAATCTAAAACTGGAGGGCATTTCACATGAAAAAGATGAACAGTATGAAACAGCAACCCAGCAATGGGAATGGTCAGGGTCTGTCCTTCTGAAAATGTTTCTGCTGCAGTGACACCCACCTGCTTCTCCACAGCTCCATTCAGCAAGGCTGGTCTGCCCTCATGCATCACCCTTGCTCTGGGAGCTCAGAGTCAGAGATCACCTCTGGTGGGGAGGGCACCCCACAGAAACCCTCCCTGATCATTTATCCAAACTGTTCTGGCAGTCCTCAGTGTTATGAGTAGAAAAGTTGCCCGTTTTTTTAAAAGGTTACAGAGTTCACAGGTTGGGCCTGTTGCTGCCAGGATGGAGTTCTAACTGTTTGTTGTGTTAATCACCTGTTGTTAATAGTTTTTCGTTAGCTACCTGTTATTGATGGTTGGGAATTGCCCTTTTTTGTCGAGTGACACCCTGCTGCTTCCTGGAGGATGGCACTCGGGATGGTGAAGAGAAGGGGACATCGGGGTTGCCATGCAAATGAAGAAACCCCTCACCAAACCCGGCAAAACCCCCTAAAAACAATGAGCCAACATGGAATTAAGGGATCGAAGGGATGTCTAGATGTGAGGAACAGAATCCAGTATCCACCAAGACCCTTTTACCCCTTACCCTAACCTAAGATGTTGGCTAGAAAGAGGACCTCGAATGTCAAACCAGAAAAGCAGGAATCTTCTCATGCTCTTGTGAGGACTGAAGCCCCAGCTCTGTCCACAGACCAGCGGACACAGCTGCACTCTTCCTCCTCCTCCTCCTCCTCCTGGAAGCAGTGGCGGCGTGAGCGCGACCTGTCGGTTCTTCCACCCAAGCTGATCTCTAATAAAGGCATCAGAAAGAGAAAGATCTCGTGCCCTATTTATTTCACTCAGTGCCCCTCTGAGTCTTTCCAGTTGATCCATATCCAGTGATATCTGAAGCCCCAAAACTGCACCCAGTACACGAGCCAAAGCCTTATTAATGTGAGAACATGGATTAACTCAGGTGGCCATTATTCAATGTTTTACTTATGACACACCTTCCCCTCACTCTATGTTTTGTGATCCCTTACAGCCTCAGACACTGTTCTAAGGAGCTACAAAAAGTGCTGTAGCTGTACAGGGAATTTTTGTTACTCCAGTACTCTTACCTATTTGTCCTGATTGAATTTCCTCCTCTCTTTTAGGCAATTTTTCTAATTCATAAAAATAATTTCAAGTTTTAATTCAATTTTTGGAAGTGATTAAATTATCTCCAGTTGATATAATCCAATAATTTAATAACAAAATATTATATATTGCTTCATCAATGGAAATGGCCAAGTAATATCAAAAGCAAGAAGGTCCCTAGGGAACAGCAATTGTTCTATTTCTTGAGTTTGATGATGGAAGACTGATAGCATTTTTCTGAACAATCTAACCAGCCTTAGAGTACTTCACAGCACTTCAAACAAGGCCAGTATCCTGCTTTGCTTTTAAAATGTCTTCTTAAAGCAGCTGTTTCTCTTTTTTATCCTAAAGCTCATTATATTGCTTTTAAAGAAAATTGTTCCACAACTGTGTAGTAGTAGCAAATTTTTATTGGTAGAGGTAAACCTTAGACTGGATGTATTTATTTTTAATTGACTATTTAATTCAATGATTATCCCTCTTCTGTGAAGCTTGAAGGAAAAAAACCCCATTGAGTATTTAGGTTTTCCCTAATGGACTAAATGCTCATCCTTTTGTTAAATAATTGATTTAACTTTCCTTCCCTTTCTAGTAGAGGTTTCACTAGGCTTTTAACAGTCCTAAAATTATTTTCGTTTTTCTGCTCTTTTTTACACATATCTTGCTTTTACATTTATACATAGCTACACATTCTTTCTATTCTTGCTGATTTTTCTTTTTAAAGAACTTCTGGAACAATTACAATGGCTTCTTACTATGCTCCCAGGTTTCCCATTGCACTGGTGTAACTTCTCATTATGTCTCTTTTTATTAGTTCTTAAAGATGATAAATAATTTATTATTCTGTTTGTTTCAACCATTTTATTAAGCATCCTGGAGGAAATTTCATCTGCTCCCACTTAGGTGAGAATTTCCCAAATGCAACTCCTTAGAGAATCCCTAAACCCTCCTGAATCTTCTTCGTTTCCTAGAGACACCTGCCTGTGGCACCACACAACAAACTCTTTTTGTAGACCACTGAGCTGAAGTCCATGTAAATTCTACTCTACAGCTTTCCATCTTTGCCTACAATTATAAAATTCTAGTTTGTAACCAAGATCAAACCAGTTTCTTCTTCCAGATTGGCATCAATTTCTCACCAGTCTGAATCAAACCTAGGAGTCACTCCTGAATTAGACTTCATGAGCCAGTGGAGTCCAATTCAAGAGTGAATTTCCTCATTTGAAGGAAATTTGTACCAGAAAATTTTCTGCATGTATTATGAAGAAAATATTCATTCCAAGATGGATACCAGTGGAAGAGAGGTTTTGTCAAGGCCAACTGTTTCTCTCAGGACAACTCATTTGTCACATAATGTGTCACCTTTTACTTTTTGTAAACATAAAAACTCTCTGCTACTCTTCAGGTGTGGCAAATTAGTACGTTTTGATAGCAGCTAGCATTTCTTGGGAAGGAATAAGAATTTTGTGCTCCATTATTCTTGAGAATAAAGCCAGGAGTAAAAACAGCTGGTGATTTTTTGGAGAAAAATCTGTAGGTGATTTTTTTGAGAAATTCAAGCTCAGAGCTTTAACTCTCGTCCCAAAAAAACTGGAATGAGAGTTAATATGTGAGATTATGTAATGATTCCCACATGTTACAGATTCAAGATGCCAAGCATAGAGACAGGGAATCTCACAGGTCTGGAAAGAGCCCTTTGCCACTAGAGTCCTCAGACCCCTTATCACAACTATTTCTTTCCATTAAACATGTTTAGAACCCAATACTAAACAGAAGAAAAAAACCCCGACAGTGTGGAATAGAATAGACTTGTGCTTAGGCTGGATAGACAGAATAACTTTGATGGAGTAACACCTTTCTTTAAAAGTTCTTTCACTTGTTAAATGAACTGCTAGATTAGTTTTGAGATGAATCTTTAAATAATAAAGGTACTGGCTAAATGAGAGCTAATAAATTACTCTCAGCTGAGTAAGTTTGTTTTCTGGCCTTCTAGTGATATGTTGAACACATGTCCCACTGGGAACCAGCACAAATATCAGCATAAAGATTTGCCTAATCAAATGAAACAAGAGAAACATAGTATAACTTCAGATTTTTCAAAAGTGCCAACACTGATCGTGCAAAAAATAAATGTAGAAGATGAAAGGAGAACACCACCACCATATATTAGATTTAAACTTACTCTTTATGATGCACTTTCATCAAAATTTGTAGTTGCCAAGTATCAAATTTCACTCATGCAACATCAATTCACTAAGAAATACATATTTTGGTGAGAAAATTAAACTCCATATTTATGTAAAAACTGTTTCAAAATAAAAATAAAACAAGATTTTTTTTACCAAAAAAAGATTTTTTTTTGTTTTTGTTAACAGAATGATTATTTGGAAAACGTAATTTCCCACATGAAATAGTTAAAGGAAGTTAAATATATTTAAAAATGGAAGATTCTGCATTTACATAGTTATGCCATTAATATTGAAGATATGTTTTCTGGCAAAAAACTTCTCATGCTTAAAAAATGCACCTTAGTTTTATACTGTACATTACAACATACAGTAGTAAGAAACAGAATTAGTAAACAGGTTATATGCAAAGAAAAAATTACGTATACAAGACAATTACAACTGTGACACAAAAAAAATTAATGTTCAGTTTAAACAGTATCTGAAGGCAATTCACAATCATTTCAGGAATTCTGTGAAATTTAAGGCCATTAGTTCTAAATAAAATGTATCTGACACAAACTCACAAAACTGTGTATTTTGTACAAAATATACATGCAAAACCATTTTGTAATTATATATCAACAGGCATATAATAAATTCTTTTGGGTAGTTCCGTACACAAAATTGTGAACAAAGCAACATAGTTGTGCAATTTTAAAACCATTTAATTACCTTTATTATTCATGCACCCTGAATGGAAATGTGATTAAATGACAATATTAAACCCAAATATTATTAAGCCCAATATCCCTTTGAATGGGCAATCTAGACAAAAAAAAAAAGTAAAGATTTAAATTTTTTGAGTTTAAAATGGTCCATTATAAAACACCTGCTGTAATCACTTCAAAAGACATTTCTGATGCAAAATTTCCAGTGCTTTAAGGAATGTATTATATGATTTAATGAGCTCAGTGAGTCAACTATAACACTCTGATAGTTCTGGATTGAGGTAATTTTCTTTAATTAATTACAGCAAGTAACTATTCTAATTTGTTTCAGTAGTTAGTTTAAAAAACTGTAAACTTAGATAAACTCACAAATTGGAGAATCTCTGAAAAAAATGCACATACCTCCCCCTCAGTCTGGAGCCAGTTATAAGTCATATGCCATTATGTTATTTACATTTAGGAGTTGAAATTTTCAATACATGAGATGAATGGATTACTAAGAACTGATTGAAGCACTTCAGTTACTTTAAAACACATTGATATATTTGTCCTTAGCTTTCATTTGTATTTGTCTGGACAAACATTCAAAGAGATATTGCTTCTCTTGTTATCTTGTGACAAACTATTGCAAGCCAGAAGACATGTGAGTCAATATTCCAAACTTTTATTCTTAAGAATAGTTATAAAAGTACTGAAATTTAAAAATAGTAACATGTAAACATTGATACAGAGTAATAGCATTCCTATACATTTATATACACTCAGTATTCAGAGAGGACCCAATCTTCTGAGTTGAAAACCTGACTTGTGCTTCCCCCCTCCAATAAATACATCAAAAAAGTTTTAGTTTGGACTAAAAAAAAAGTCTCAGAACATCAACATTTTGCTCCTAGCATTTAAAAGCTTTCCAGTTGCTTATGCAACTAATAGGAGAATTTTGGTATGTGAAGAGAACTTTTCTAGCTCCAAGAAGTTATCAGAAGCTACTGCTGCATCCAGAGACTTGTGATAAATGCCAAACACTTCAGAGCAGTCATATCTGTGTCTGCAACACGTGCACTGGGGGTGTGTAGGGGGGTGGTGCAGGGGATGGCTTTATTCCTCTGACTCTCATGTAGGACAGAAACTGCTCTGGGATTTCAGCCAGTACATCTTTGGCCAGTCTTGCCATGCTCAACACGTGGTTTCCACTTCTGTCAATGTAATCCCGGAATGGCACAAACTGCAGCACAAAAGAGATGCTCACTCAGACACAGAACAGATCTTACAACATTAAAATAAGAAAGCTTAACCTAGGGGGTTTAGAGTATATGAACATGTTACCTTACACAGTTTTAATGTACCCATACATAAGTTGCATTTTATATTATATATTTTATAAATGCACATTGTATCTCAATTATTACAGATCTGCCTTCTAATAGAAATAGTGTGACACTTTCACTTGGGTGAACCCCTTCACATGAGCCATGGTGAGCTCAGGTTGGTGATTAAGTGCCTCACTGATATATTTGGGTTATCTCTCAACCCTTTCCATGCTAGAAGGTAATTTTGTCTCAGAAAGCCACTCTCAGCTTCCATTCCCTGCTCCTGCACCACCCGCCAGACTGCCTCCACTCTGGCACTTGCTGAGTTGATTTTTTTGACCTCTGAAGTGAACAGAATAGAAAGGATGACTTTAAATTTTTGACCATTTTGCATTATACCTAGTAGAACTCTGAACCACCTGAACACTTTTAATAGGATATTAACAAATGCATAAAGAAGCTAAGCAAAAATGATTGGATCAAAAAAGAACTTGTGATGTGATATGCAGATGTTCAACACCTGAACCATTTACCTGCCCAGTCCTGGTTTGAATTTTGTAATACTTAATGAGAATCTTGTGCTACTGGCATACCAAAAGGAAACAATCCAGGCTCCTTGATTTTTTTTTTCCTTGTGTAAAAAGGACATGCAGTCTGAGTCAAAAAACATCCTAAGAGATCCCCTTACCCATTAGTCTGCAGACATGAAATCTCAGACCCCTGTTCTGTAGCAAAGTGGGGCTATTTCAACAGTGTAATTCTTGAAATGCAATTATACAACATATTTGGCCTGATTTAGCTCTTCTCCTCTCCCCACACTGCAGAGATGCCAGAGCAGCTGGAGGAACTATGGACAGGAAAGCAAACCTAGAGATGTACAGGGACAGCTAACATGGAGATGGCAGAGGAATAGAATGAAAGGCATAGGAGAAACCAAAGGGAAACTGATGGAATGCCAAGTCATTTTCTGTAATTTAAGAGTTTAATTAAAAAGGCTGATATGCAAAATTCTCAGGAGAAACAGCAGGTGCATCACTATAAATAAATATTCTCCTAAAATGTCTTAAACAGCAAAAGGATAGGAAAGGAGCAGAAATTAAAACTGAGGAAGAACTGGTACATACGTAACACAGAGTCCCACAACATGTATCCACACTAGTGAGGAGGAGACAGTGAAGAACATGCCTCTACATGAGGTGCAGCCAGTAGCAAATATAACACATACAAAGACTCACTGTTAACAGACAGCCTTTTCCTGTACTAACTTAATCAAAATATTTCACAATACTTATAGAATTAATAGGTAATTTCACTAGTTAATTTTAATTAATCTAATACACAAAAAAACCCACTTTTTAATTTGAGTAGCTAGTTTTATAAAGGCAAATCAGTTTCAGCTTGCTAGATACAAAATAAAGGTCAAACCAAATTTAGACAGTTTGACAGAATTCCTTTTTATTTATTTAGTTAGCCTATAAAGTCAATATTTGTTAGTATTTAGACAGAAAAAGAGCACAAAATAATTCTGTCTTTGGGTAGGTTCAATATGGCATGGGGAAACATTCTGATTAAAATATATTAATAATAAATAAACATTTTAATAGAATTCTGATATGCAATGAATTCCAAAGAAATACAAAAGGGTATTCACTGCATTTTTTTTTCAGCACAAGTTAGTAGTCACAAAGCAAAGCATTTTCACAAATCTTGTTTATAATATGCTAGAACTCTATCCATTTATGCTCTTTAAAGATTTTTGGGCTGTTATTATTAGAGAAATTATGTTGCTTATATTTAAATGCATTTAAACATAAGTACAATGCTTGCCAGAAGATACCTGAATTAGCTTTGAAAATCTGAGATGGCACAGAGGGCTTTGCAGAGCTTGGGGTCCTCCCCACACACTGCTCTGCTGAAAGCACTGACATTTCCAGAACAACACACTACACACAGCCCCTCTCCAGCCCAATGTGGACACCAAGGAACACTACAAAGACTTTGACAAAATGCGAAACTATTTCTTATATCCTGTTCAGCCGTCTTACATCATCCCTACCTTCAAAACTATCTGACAACAGTTACCAAAGAAACCAGCATGTTTTACTCTTCTAAGAGTTTTGGTATCTCACTTTCTCATCAGCTGTTATCTCTATATGTTGCAAAAATGAAAAAAGTGTCTTTCTCAACTATTAGAATTCAGGAATCCATGACTTTCTTTAATGTATATCCATAGAGAGTATGAAGGTAATTTAATTTCTGTCTTATGCTCACTTCTGATCCCCATTTAAAAAAAAATAGAGGGAATTTTAATGTAGTCTGCAAGAAGATTGAAGAAGACTGAAAAAAGAGTTCTGATCATTTTCATTTCCATATATTGATGTAGCTTTCTTTATTTTTCTCTTCTGATAAAACCAAACTATAAAATCAGGTGTCAAACACCTTTTGAACACGTCCTTGGATTGAAATATTACATCCACCAGCAGTTATCAATCAAATCAATCCTTAAACATTCATGTATCAGTATTTGTAACATTAAACATTTTGAAGTTTCAGTTCCCGCAGATATAAATGGAAACAAATAAACATATCCCAAAGTTCATCAGCTGCTATCTGACCTTAACTATCATGCAGCATGAGCTATTGATATGGCTCACTTATTCTCCCTCTACATATATTCTATTAAACAACAATATAAAAATCCAACCTGTCTTGTACAGAAATAAGTGCAAATAAGTAAGAGGAAAAATAGTTGAACAGCATGAAGTTTGACAAATAGGAGGAATAAAGGAAGAAGAAGAAATGGCAGTTCTAAGGTGAGGTTTGAATCTGTCAGTGTTTAAGAGGCATTTGGACAATGCCCTTATTAACAAGCTCTAACTTTCAGTCAGCCCTGTACAGAATGGCCAGGCAGTTGCACTAAATGTCTGCTCCAAGTCCCTTCCAACTTAAACACACTACTTTATAAATGTATTCAGGCACTACCAGGAAATATGGCTTCCATAGAAGATTTACTTTTAGCCAGAACCCATTTTTCTAGTAACATCATGTTTCTCCAAATTCTCAGTAGCTAACTCTTCTCCATGGCTGTATAACACCAAGACTTTATAACAATGCCCTGTCAGTTAGGGGTCATTTCCTAACAAATGCAGATCCACTCTTGTGTGTTACAAAAAGGTTTAGAGCTGTCACAGAGAGTTCTGAGCTTGTTATAAACACCTCAAGATAAAGTATGTCAGTGCTAAGGTAAAATGAAAGGTAGGAATATAGATAGAAATGAGAATTCAAAACAAAGAGGAACAGTAAAATCTATCTATGAAAATATATTTTCTCTCCCACCTGCACAATGTCTCTTTCTGCAAATCTTCCTCTTGAAGAAATCCTCACTACATCCCCATCCAGTTCTTCCATAGCTTAAAAAAATAAGCAAAAAACCCTTATGAGTTCAGGTACACAATAAAATCATCTTACTGAGAAAATGTTCAGACAAATTACACTTTTGAGCAATAAAAAACCAACAAGTCGTCTTTAGGTAACTCTGTTAAGATCATTTGCATCAGAAAATACATCATGTTTTGTAGCTGTTTTGCACTTTTTCATGGTGACAATACATACTTCTATATTTATTGCCACCTTCAGAAAAGAACAGACTATGACAAAGTTTTTATCCTTTCATCTCTCAAAACAGCAAGTACATCTGGTTTTGTAAGGCAATATATATATACTTTCAGAGGTGGAGAAGAATTCATTTTCAGCAGCTATTGTTACAGAAGATATCAGAGGAAACAGCACAGAGAGGTAATAACTCACATTCACACTGAAAAATCAATATCTTCTAATGCTAAGGAATGAGGAGTGCTTAAAGAAATATTAAATTTATTGGGGAATTTTTCTTGTTTCTTCTAAGCAGGATACAGGTAAGCTCTGTTGTCCAGATACCTGGAAGCCATTCCAGGTGGAAAGATGTACCTGCTCTCTTGTCAGTGTTGAGATGGATGGATTTGGGATCTCAGGTTATTGCTGAGATATTGGATCTGCAGTTCAAAAACCTTCTTTTGGTGTGTGCCATGAAAACCAAAGCCCTGCACCTCAGCTTCTCAGGGGTTTCCAAACTGGGCTAAATTCACTGAAACCAGCACTTCAAACCTAGTTCTTCTGAAGCAAGAGCTAAAAAGTGTAAACGACACCATCAGGAGCCAAGCTAACAGAGTTTATTTGTTCAAAGAAAAAGTCAGTGGGTCTGCAGAGCATGTTGCCTGATGATTCTGTTGCAAAAATGTACACGTGTTCAAACCAGGACACTGAACAAGTGTTTGAAGGAGTTTCCCTAAAAAATATCCAAAATAGACAAAGACATCCTACCCAGGAAACTCCAACCTAAAACCAGTATACAGGGAAAAATCAAATTTGCTTAGTCTGTTCTTAACATTCTCTAGGAAACTAACCATGGCCATGTCAGATACAGAACACTGGGCAGAAATGCTTCTGATGTGACCTGTTACAGTCACCCCCACATCCTTTAAGTGAAGCTCTGTCAAGTGTATGTGTCATCTACCCAAACTGCAAAGTTCTAAGAACCCCTCTGGTATTCCCCAGGGGCTGGGAGATGTAGGCAACAGGGAGATCTGAAGAGGAGCAGCTTGGTCTCTCCAGGGCAGAACTGAAGCTCCAGGGGCACTGGAATGTGCAGACACCCTGAACATCACCCTCCTGCAGGCACAGCAGACAGGGAGTCTGTTTATTCCAGAAGGAATTTCTGTTTATTGCAGAAGGAATTTCTGTAAATGGAAGTAATTCCTCTGTCCTCGTGGGCACTGAGGGAGCACAGATTTGGCATACAGCTCAGGGTGAATCTCCCTGAGGCAGCACATGCTGAGGCTGTGGCTCCAAAGATGGAAACTGCATCCTGCAGTACAAACAGAATCCCGACACCCCAAGAACATGTCCTGACTGAGAAAGGGAGCCTGGGAAAATCCAAGGACTAGACAAACAGGGAGAAAGGGAAAATGCAATGGAGGGGTCAGAGAATGGTAAGTAACAGAGGACTATGTTGGAATTCCCTGGAGTAAAAATGAAGTCTACAAATTTCCATCATATGTATTTATGAATATAAACTGTCCTTTCTCACTGATTGTGGCACACAATCATTTGGAGTGCAAGTGTTCACCTAGACAATTTCTTCATGGAGTAAGATACTTAAAATTATTACTATTATACCACTTGCCAAGCAGCACAATAATAATGTTTATAATAAAATAAAATAAATTTTATATAAAATAATTTTTGTCTTGTTTTTTCCTCTTTTTTCCTACATTTAGAGTATTTGTACAGAAATTAACATGTACAGTCATTAGTGAACAGTAAACATCTGTGGTAGTAGTGCTAAGTATATTTCATGTACAACAGAAGGTATACTGATGTACTAGAATTAAAAAGAAATTATTTAGGACTTTGAGGAACAGACTCACACAATGTCTACACTTCATAGGGCAGTGATACACACTTAATAAATTAATACAAATAATGGAAGCAGGTTAGTTATTACAACAGAGAATGGTGTTCCAGAACATCACAGAAAGAATATATAAATAACCTGGTAATTTCTCTCTTGCTGTAATATTCTGTCAATGCTGCTGCACAGCAGGGCTCACTCCTGTCACCAAGTGAAACCCTGTTTAATCCAGACCACCTCAAATGTATTTATTTTTCTCAAGATTTTATTACTGCAGTAAGATCAATATTTCCATTCAACTGACACTTCACAAGGCATCTAAATATTTGTGCTGAAGAAAGGGAACATTTCTTGAGTATACTTACTTTACTGTAAATGCTGAGCTCCCATATGGCTCTGGCTTGAACAGAGAGCCTGAGGGGCTACACAGCTCCACATGGTAGCTTGTAATCACACCGAGTTATCAATCAATCAATCCAGCTGGAAATGCCAGCAGCGCTCACTCCTCGCTTCATATAATGTTCTTTTAAAGACCAATATTTGTTTGAACAGCTACATATTACTAAATTGTAAGCAAATCTAAAAAACAATTAGAAAAACCACTAGAATACTTACCATCAAACTCTGCTGGTCCTACCCCCACTATAATTATGGACATTGGAAGCCTTGAAGCCTTCAAAAGAAGAAGAAAAAGAGGTTTAATGCATTACATAACCTCTGCCAGTAATAGGAGATCTGAGAACAAAGTGAACAAAACCACACAGAAATTATGTTTTCAAGAACAAATTTTTCCCCCTAAAAAGTTGAGTGGTGTAAACTGTCTGCTTAAGTGGTACAAAACATCTTGCATGAAGACAGAAAGGCACATGGTTGTTTTATTTTTTCATTACCAAGTCTTTGAATCATATAGGATGCTAATTAAAGACAAGAAACTATGATAGCATTTAATATTAATATAACAACTAAGAGGACAAATTTCTACTAGAAACTTTTGTAAACTGACAGTAATTGCAAATATGTACCTAATAACAGTCTGACATTCATTTAAATGTGCTTTGCTGTTTCTTGATCTTACACAGCTGCTTGTAACTATGGGACACTATTTTGTACATTGATCTTATGCCAATTTTTAAAAGGAAAGAAATAATCTATTTGAGCAATATGTATATTACATTTATCCCATTAATGAAATTTTACTCTAGTCAATCATCCATGCCACAGACAAGTAAGATATAGAATTGGCCTGTGGTAAGATTTTTCATTTTACTTTATATTAACCATTCAAAGATATCTGGCTTTCTCTGAATAAACTCTGTAAAATCTTTAAAATTGTGAAGACACTATCTTAAATATTGGACTCTCCTGTCCTGATAGTAGCATCAGTTTATAGAAATAATGTGAATCTGCCTCTGATGAAGAAGGTATCAACTAAAACCAAAGAACATTCAGCAAATGCCAGGATTGACAACTTACTGAGATAATTCTGGTAACTCTGTTGCTTATTGAGATACTGTGATAAACTGTAAAATGTCTACAGTCATTTTAAACATTAAACAGGAGTATACACTGCTACTGTAAAAAAAAATCATGTAGACCTTCAGATCTACAGATGTGGACCTTCTGATCTCTTAGTACAGAACCTTCTGTTTTCTAGAATGTTATTTTTTGATTGTAAAGAAAGTATCCTTTAAAGAGATTCCTACTCACACAGACACAGAATCATGTGATATAATGAAATATGAAACAGTAAGTGGCAAGGACAGCATAAAGACAAAGAGTTAAACTTCTGCATATAAACCCAAGTGCTGGCATTTCCTGAATGACAGCATAACCTTTAAACAGTTTGGTAAAACAGAATGTGTCTGACATATATGCTGTAATGAGAAAGATGCCTAAAAGCACAATTAATGTTAAAATTGAAATATACTCTGACTTTTATATACATCAAGTTGCATTGGACATCACTGCCCTTTTTAGTATTATGGATATTATTAAAACTAAAAAAACTGCTATTGAATAGCATTTAATTAGTTCTGTCTTGGTATACTGTGCTCACACTTCAAGGATTATGCAGAAAAATGAAGGCAACTTCATAAAAAACCCAGACAGCAAATATTATCAAACTTCCACTTATTCCAAGCTAACACATCTGCTGTGTTTCCAGACAGTTGCAGACTAACAACCATTATTTGTTGAAATGAGCTATTACTGAAAACAAGGGCTGTCTGTATGTCTTGGTGGCACAGGAATTAATCTTACAAGGTATCAGCCAACTGCACTCGCTGCTCTCTTATGCACAGCCTTCAAATGGGAGGGTGAGTCAGAACCAAGAGCTGCTCCTTCTTTCTGCACTGAGTTTTTCTGTCACCTAAGAGCAGCTCATCTAAAAGAAATTATGTTTCAAACCTCTAGTCTGGGCTGGAGAATGAATTCCCAAGCTTATTACCACACAGATTCTGTGTCTGTGCTGCAGGCTGGGACTGAGGGCATCTTGGTCCCCAGGGAGAGGCAGAACACTGGGGCAGAATTTTCATGTGCACCCCACAAACTGAAACAGCATCAAATCTCTACAGGAGGCACTGTAAGTGGGTCTTCAAAACTGTGCCACCTAATTCTGCACTATTCACTTGGACATGATGCTAAATTACTTTAATGTAGGCTTTTCAACTCACCATTCTGCTGCTAACTAGATCCACTGTGGTATGTTAGAAACCATTGGTAGAGATCTTTTCCAAACATGTCTAGAAGTGTTTCTGTGAGTACTTTTATCTGAAATTTCCCACAGGCAAAAACACAATAGAACCGGCTCATAATACAGAATATTACCTATACCCATGGCAGTTTGGAAGAGAAAAATACTGAAAATAATGCAGAAACTAAAACAGAAAATACAGAAACTAACAAATAAGGAACTTAGAGAGTTTTAGGGACTGTTTTGAGGGAAATCAGATAATTGGTATGCTTGCCATTCAGGATCAGAAAGTTGGGGGCAGTTTTTAAAAAGTGTGGGGATCAAAACTGTCAATTATGAGAAAGACAAAAAAGAGTTTACTGTGCAAAACTGCTTGGTGGGATGTGCATGAGAAAGGAGAAGGCAAGAAATAAATGAGTAAAATCATACAAATACACAGTGTTAGAGAGAAGAGTATCACCACAAAACACTATCTAATTAGGTCAAGTTCAACTTTTGCTTTCTTTTCATTTTTATGCATAATAAACTTCTCCTATTTAGTAAAAATGGGTACTCCTGGAACAAATCTAGTGCCTGAACTATTAATCCACTTGCTTTATTGCCTAAAATATGAATTCCTACAAACATTATTTCAACACTTTCAGTAAAACTTACATTCACTATGGATTCTTTTGTCTGAGCCATATCAGATATAACTCCATCTGTAATAATGAGAAGAACAAAATACTGGGAGCCATCTTTTACTGAAGCAGCATATCTAAGGGAAGAGAAACCAATATTATAATAGTAAAAAAACCTTTATAAAAGGAATTAATATGAAAACAAGCTGGATTTGTAAAATTTGACTACCAAGGACTAAAAAACACAGTGAATTTCAAAAGTAAAGACGTTCATAACTAAGTCAGACTTTATACTTTTAAATGAGAACATTGAAAAAACATTACTAATACAATATTGATAATCTGCATGTGTTGCATCAGTGAAAAATGGGAACTGCACCACACCAAAAGGAGCAGGGACAGAATGTGTTTTATAGAATGATGAGATGTTAGAAAGCCTAAGTTGTTTAATAGGCATTACCTATGGGGTACAGAGCTTTGTATGAAGGGTATACATGAATACTGAATGGTTGGGTTTATAGCACAAATAAAACTTAACAGGAATCAACATATTGCATATTTTTCTCTTCTTTTTTTTGTCTTACAAATCCAGGTTATATACTGTTGACCATGACTGCAGATTTATAGTTCACATCTATGTACAGGCTTGTAAAAGGCTTGAATGTGCACCCTGCAACCCTGGCCTCAATATTAATTTCTGTGCACCACCCACAAATTGCCTTTCCTGCAAGACTCAAGCTTCTCCTTGTGCTGTACAGGAATGCAAGATAAAATACACCCAGCGCCATTCCCACCTCAGTGAAAGGGCCCAAGAAGCAACTACTCTTTGAAAACGAGCAGCTTTTGAAGGATTGCAAAGTCCTGAAAGAGAGTGAGCCCAAAAAGCCTCACTAAATTCTATGGCCTGAACTGAAGAACTTTTTGTGGGAAGCTGTTTGCTGCTTCAGAGCCACTACAGTTCCTGCTTTTAGGAAGGTTCTTGGTGCTGTGAAGTCAAGAAGTAGAACTTTGTGCAGTGAGTTGTAGAGAGAGGAATAAAAGAAAAAAATTAGTTGCCTCAGGAATACTTTTGAATACATGCCCAAATACCTAATATGACTGTGAAATAACTCACTATTTTATTGGCCACTGAATCTGAAAGGCCTGGCTCACTGAACAGAGCATGTTCAGTGATGGCCACAATGCTTACATATACTTACAAAACTCTCTAATGATAACACAGTGCATTGGCAGGCAGCTACTTCTGATAAATACAATGCTGCAGCCACAACATTTGTAAGAGCTTGGAGAAAGCCACAACTAACTCACAGAACATCAGCATATTCCAGCCTCTCCCCAGGATCCAGATGGGTAAAAAAGCCATACAAGCAGTGACCCTGTTGGATGTCACCTATTTGCATGCTGGAAGTAGGGACTGATAATTAAATATTGAGATTAGCAAGACCTACCACGGAACACGTTTTTGCTGCCAAGCAGAGACTTCTTTTATCTCACTTTTCCACACGGCTTATAAACTTTTCAATTATGATTGCATTGACAAGGTATGATGAGAGAGTAAAATAAACATTATCCTACCTGAGCACTTGGCACTGCCTACATACCTACATTGAAGAAATGGAACAAAATTTGGTTCTTTCAATTTTTTTCACAGATTAAAATGCTCCAAAGCCTTTTGCAAGAAAGATCTTACATGAGGAAGGGAGATGGGAGATGACACTAAGTTGAATCTGATGTCGTTTCGGTAACTCTCTGACTGGGGAAAGGATAAAAAACATCATTATCTGCCTAAAGAGTTTCCAAAGAATACCAAGATCACAACAGGACAGTAATATCTGACATTGGTTACAGAGATTTCATCAGAGGCACTCTTTTAAGTAGGAGGGATGTGGAAAGAAGAAATTTCTTTGAGGATGAAAGTAGGTTCAAAGAGTAACTTCAGGGCAGTACCATGTCAATGAGAGTCACCAGAATAATCAAGAAATTGAACCTTGAAGGAAATGGTGTTACTGAGAACTGGACTGATACACAGATTGCTCTAGGGATGATCATGCAGGAGAAATCCTTGTGAAGACACTTAGCTTTCCCACTATAATGTAGTCTGATTTGCTACTAGGAGGAGCTCCCAAAGTTTGCAACAACTTGGTATTTAGACAAAAGTTCAGTGGAAGGACTAATAATTCTGGTGGACAGTCTTCTGTTATTCTGCAAATGTTGGCAAATATTCCTGAAAAACAACTGGTGAGGAAAATAACTAATTTTATGCCAATACTTTGATAAAACCGGATCCAAAATTTCAATTTTTGCAAGGAATAGCAGGCTTGAGATAAATTGCCAAGTTCTGAGCCAGGCATCTCAGGTGCTATGATCAGTTCTGAAGAAAAAGAAAGAGCCAGAAAAATTGTTGGGTTAGATTTCCAGATAATGTGGCCAATGCAGACACTGAGTGCCACATCTATGGAAAACTGCTACTGAAGAGATCATGTCAGAGGAAAGATTAAAGGAGACAGATACTCTCAGATGACAAGTAATGTAAAATACATGTACATAATTTTAATGGTATGATCTGAAGACAAAACAATTAAACCCTAATGATAAATAGCTGAAATCAGCTATCTAGCCATGCTAGGGCCACAGAAAATTCGTTGCCCCACAGAATTTACAAACTATTTTCTGCTGGTCTATAGAACTAACAACAGCAAACCAGATAGTACATAAATATCTCTTGCTATTAAAATCAGCTATTTTGCAAGCTCATAAATAAAACATTACCAGTACAATGATTTACACATCCCTGCTTCTTTATTTTGTAACCAGTAGCTCTTTGTGTCTATAAATAAAATAAAATCTGTTCAGCAAATCACCTAAGCCATATCCCTTTCCTATATAAATTCATGGAGGTATTACACTGCCAAGGTCTTGAGCTCAAGATTATAAGTCAAGATCTTGTCTGCCAAAATAAGGCAACATTATCCTTCTTAAGAAACTTTCTACAAACACAGGGAGGTTTTTACTGTGAGGAATTAGATGAGGTGTTGCATAACAGGACCATGGCTCCCCAATGGTGACAGCTGTCTTGAAACTGCCACTACCAGCTTAGAATTGTTGGTACAGAGAGACCTGGAAGATTCTGTTGACATGTGGGGCATTCAGAGATTAGAGAAACTACACGTACATAAAAAAACTCAGAGCTTATAAAAATTTTTGATAGATGCACATATTTTCTATGAAGTAATAATTCTGCGCTCTAAAGGACAAAAAAGGAACATGACATGACAAAAATTTTATTTCCTTATGATTTCTGCTAAGATTTGGACTCAGGCTGGTCAACTGGATCACCTGTATTTCTTTTTAAGCAGCAATTAAATTCTGCATAATACCAGCATATGGTCTTCAAACCTACTCAAAGTCACAAGGTAATTAATTATGGGACTGAATAAACAAAACAACTGTCAATAAATATCTTTCTCTGTAACTGCAGCCTTTTATATGTAGCACTGGTTCTGACACAAAGAAGTTTCTGCCCAGCACCTGCTGTGATGCTTACCTGGCTACATGATTAATTACAGGAGCAAAGTTTGTTGGCCCATACAGCTGTACAGATTTCAGACTCCTGTAGTATGCCTCCATTACACCATCAATTCCATGGCAGTATGGATTTTGAGGGTTTCCATTCTAACAAAAACAAGAGATGATTAATCAGTATAAGTAATTATGCAGTAAAAACTACACAGGTTAATGAACACTACCCTGCGCAGATATGTAAAGGGCAAAGACCTAAGCATTCTAGGATCTACTCAGAGTTTACCACAAATGCCCAGTGTATGTGCCAAGTCTGCTTGTGGTGTTACCTGCTGAGGTAAGGAGGTTCCACCAGCCCCAGCAGTCTGGATCACTGGGGCTGGCTCCTGGGCATAAACACCACCTTCAGTGTAATTAAACCCTCCTTCATACATACAACAGTAACAGGCATTTCCCTGTGTGGATTTAAGGTATGAATTACAGGTCAGATGTACGCCTGGAAGCATGCTTGGGAGCACAGTTCAGGCTCAATGATTTATTCTGTTAAAAATGTGAGAAAAAGAAATGGTAGCCAGACCCTGAGTTCATACACTTAGAAGTGTGTAAGGTAAGCAATAAACTTTGCATTGTTTTGGCCTGATATTTCTGCGCTGAAAAAATTATTTTTGACCTGGTATAAGCAAAAGAAGAAATGAATTTACTGTTTGGGAGCCCACAAAATGGCTGCTAGTGTAAATTCTTAGGATAGGAATTTTACTACCTATCTCCATAATGAGTCTTTAATGAGGATATCTATTAACAGATGGCAATACAAACACAAAAGCAGAATTCCAGACCCATGTCAGGCCAGGCAAATGATCTATGATCTTTCAAATAACTTTACTCTCCTTCACATGCCAACACCTCATTAGCTTAGTGTGCCAGTACTCATTCTGAGGTAAAGTGTACTTGCCTGAGAATCTAGACAACCAAAGGGGATTTTGGACAGAATTTGTCTAAAACATTAAAAGGGAGAGCTGAAAACACTGCTAAGCATTACATGGGAGACACCTATATAAGTTTATATACAGAGGAAGGAATAACACACACACACACATATATATGCATATGTGTACGTATGTATATATGCATGTATGTATGTATATGCATGCATGTATGTATGTACATATGTGGTGCTTTTTCTTCTGTAAAAGTATCACAATGGCTCATAAAGAAACTGAATTAATTTTAGAAATATCCTTAAAACTGAAAGATGCATCAATATATTTGGATTTGCTATACAAAGTCCAAAGTCTGCAATTTAAATGAGTATTTGCAATTGCACCTGTTTTAAATTAGATCTATGTGGAAAACATTTCCATGAGGGAAGATATGTTGTACTCTTTTCCAGCACAGGCTGACAGAAGAAATACACATCCAGAGTCACCAATCTGCTGCCATGTCTTTAATGCTAACTGATTAGCACTCCCCTGGTACACCTACATTTGCTATAATTCTGACACGTTTATCCTACCCTGAGGAGAACAAAAATCCCAAAACAAGCAAGTAGATAAACCAACACCCATCACAAGCATCACCCTTCGGGCAAATCCTGGTAGATTTTAGGTTGGAAATTGAACTGATCCATGGGGGAATCTCAGATTTATTCTTATCACCTCATCTTTTAGTCCACTTAGATATCCCTATGTCTCTGAACTAGCAGCCTGTAAAGACAGAAATCCCAGAAAATGAGACAGAATAGTAAGAATAATAATGAAATTTTATCTAGGAACATGATTTGTTCGCTTCTTTAGAGATATTAGCTTCAGTCTGAACTCTTTAAAGCATCTGTTTCTCAAGCTGCTACAGCTGAGGTTAAAGATTATTACTTTTCTTTATTACGATTTTTGGCCTACAGGGACTTCTTGACTCCAGATTTCTCTCCATAACTTCAACTGAAGTAACTTCAGTATGATGAAAAGTTTTGAAACAACTATTTAGAGTAAGCACAAAAGATGTAGCACATTCTCTGTTCTTTACTTGTCCAGTAACTGCTTAAGACTACAATCTTAACTCCCAAAAAAGTATATGTTTATTTACTTACCAGTGCAAATTCATGTGATACTCTTCCATCTGGAGGAAGTCTTGCTCCAAATCCTAGAGCTGGGAACATTTTATCACTATCATAGTCCTGAATTATTTCACCAACAGCTCTCAGTGCCATGCCATAGGCATTCAGCTGATAGGGATTCATGTAGTGCAGTGAAGTTGGCTGTAAAGGGTTACCTGTTGAAGCAAGGATCAGATTTACTTTAAAATTAAATCACTTCATTACTTGAATTTTCTCTCTTAAAACAGAAGTTGTATCAGGTAAAAATGCAGTGTTCCAAATAAATCTTAAAAGTAGTATATTTTTAGTAGTTCTAAATACATTTCATCAGAAGTAGCTGCATTTCAGCATTGAAAGGGCAGCAAGAAACTTGTAGATTTGTGCAATTTATACACTTTTAAGACAAAATTTACAAAAGCACTACGACATTCTGAAAGCAGCTTTGGAGGAGGATCACAACTTATCTCTGCTTGGCCCCATTTCAGCCTCACTCTCCCTGGAACTATTTGGCCCTTTTCAGTGGGTTCTTCTAAGGTTTCTCCCAGCAGTTCCAAAAACCAAACAATAACACTGATCAAAAGCTACACATATTTGCAAATGGCCTCTGGCTATTAAATTTTATATGTAGCTTTTCCAACTTTTATCTGTTCTGTTTGTCCTGCTTTCCTAGACAGGAATTGGCCTCTCATCTGATGCTTGGCAAAATGGAATCCTGAGTCCAGGTGGTGCCAGCTGAATACTGTTACAAACACACACATATGTGCACTTAGAACTGAGCACAGCACAAACACACACAAATAAGATGTTTATTTTTATTCTTACCATTGGAGGCTGTGAAATCAATAGCAACTGTGAAATTGATTTGGGTTCTGCAGAAAAAGCAAACACAAATCTTATTAATAGTAGTACTGCTATGGAGACAAATAAACAAGAGATGGTAACATCATTTGTGGACAAACTGTAGGACACTGACTTTCTAATAGAGGAAATAAACACTGAAAATACTCTTATATAAGGTTCAAGCCAAGGGCTACACAAAACTAACTTATTAACACACTGAAAACAGTTACTTGACTCCATCATTCTTTTTTTCATTGTTTATTAAAAATCCTAAATAAATAATTAGTAAGAACTTCCATAAATATTATTAATTCCTTTTAGCAGTAATATTGATTTTCCCATGGACACATTTTAACCCTGGTCATGCAAGATGTTCTCTCCCAGCTGAGGTGGAATACCAAAACAGAGCAATGTGTCTTATGGATTCAGTGCTGCATAGATCACTACTACTTTGCTATAATTTAGTTGGCATAGAAATACATGATCTACTTGAAAGTGATAGGTGATTTTACCCTATCCTCCTATACACCACAAGAAATGAAGAAAGTATCTTTAAAGGAACAGTAATCCTCACCTCACAGCCACAGAGAGAGCAAAGTGAAACCTGTCATCTTTTAATATGAGTTCCATCAGTACTGACACACATAAGGGAACAAATTAAGTCTGAATGTGATTTTTGACTAGGTTTGATTACGGTTTTTTAAGCAGTGCCTTGGAAGGAATCGTGGCTTCCCTGTGGCGTCAGAGCGACAACCAGCTGGTCTGTCAGCAGGGGGGAGCAGTGGAAGGTTTGAGGACCACTTACTGCACAGAACTGTACAACAGAGCTGTCACAGTAACTAATTCTAACAGGCTGCATCCTCTCCATGGCATACAAACCCCCAGTGCCACTTACAATTTCCCCTTTGCAGATGCTTGTTGAGCCAAATGCTGTAACAACATACAGAAGATTTTCCCGATGAAGTCTCTTCAAGATCTCCCTCTTACATGGTTTTATTACTCCTTGATAGTCTCCAAGGATACAAGAAACACATGGCAAAGCTTCTAAAATACTTAGCTATGGCAGCCCTTGCTTTGTAAGTTTCTCATGCCAGGCCTCCTGCAAACAGCAAATATGCCTCCCATTACAGTGGAGAGTGTGCTGCCTGGATTAAATCAGCTGTCAGAAAAGGAGATCTGAATTCCCCTTTTGAACATCAATGATTCAATAGAGTTCAGTTAAAAATATGTGACCAAATCCTTTTGAATGCAAAAATGTATGGGTGTTCATTTCTAAAGACCTGGAGGAAGGTAAGGCTTTTAACATGATGGAGGAAAACATTTCCCCTTATCTTCCACTAATCTGGGATAGAAGAGATGACCAGATATTTCAGTTGCAAAAGGATGCAGTTCCTGAATTTTACTGATTTACAAATAACTAGCTCACTACCTTTTCCAATAAGTCAAACCAGCTAGAAACATCTGCACAGAAATATCTTTTCTGTTCACTAAGTCTTGGAGCTTTGTGGCTTCTGGTCTTTCTTCCAGACAAAAAAAAATAAAGAGTAGACACTAAACTAGGTTTGACAGACATTCCTGTCAATTCAATTGCATTCCTTTACAAGACTGTATCCCTTACATTGTTGAACTTATTAATATATTTGGAGGGGTTTTGACAGGAATATATTACTAACTGGGGGCTGTATTAAGCAGCAGGAGAAATTTTGAAATATACATTATTTTTAGCACAACATGTGGGTAGGTCAGTGTGGCAAAATTTTGATTAAATATCAAGATGTAAAGAAAAGTCAGCTATTAAGGAGGTGTTATTTGATGTAATATTCAGATGCAAAAGAGACATCCTCCTCTTTTCTGCCATACTGCTATAAAATCCAGTCTTATGGAGTAAAATGAAATCTGAGTTTATGGAGAAACCTCTGTTTCATTCTCCAAACTTCTTTAAGAAAACAACAGTCATATAGGTGATACTGGTAATGGAATATCCCAATTAAACAGATGCAGACTCAAAACACAAATACATTTAAAAAACCCCATAAATAAATACTGTAATTATAATTTGTTAAAACTGTCAAGATTTCCATGATATCTCCATTAATTCTAAACACCTCGAAATACAATGGAAGTTTTGAACATGAAGTATTTTATTAGCACCCATTTATGGAAGAGCAAATAAGCAATTGTGCCTATTGCAGAATCAGTGCTTTCCACCTCCTGCCTATCTAAATGGAATAAAAACAGGGAACGTGAAAAAAACCCAGTTTTGGAGGACATGACGGGAAAACAGACTGATTAATGACAAAATCTTCTCTTTCCCCTTCCTTCAAGTATTTGACAACTGGAATTTAACTGACATATAGTCATAATAAATGAGACAAACAAAGGAAGGGAGAAGCCTAGAAAATAACTGAGCCTCCTGACATGAGCCTCATGTCATGTTTATGTAACTGCAAATATTGCAGAAAGAAAGGTAAGATTTTACATAAGTACTTCTACAGTTTTCAGTGGCATGTACATAGAAATAATTGCATGAAACACTAAAAAACATTCTATCTAAAATAATTAAATAGGTATCACTGCTCATACTTTTAAACACAGAGCATTCTACTGAATGATATTGTTCTTTTGTCAAAAGAGCAGAAAAAAAGTTTAGGTTGAATTTATTAATATCACAAACCTTCTCTGACTTGCAGTTAATGGGATATACTTGTATTGCAACATCTCAGTGAGGAATGTGACAGACCACCCTGGAAAGATTACATAAGCAGCCCCTATAAAATTTTCTTTTCAAATTTAGACACAAACCTCAACTCCTCAGTTCCTTATACCTGCTCCTTCTGTAGAGATGAATTTTGGATGAATGGGGAATAGGATGGTCATGGCATATTTGTACAGCACACTTCAAAGGAAACAGCTGCACTAGAGGCAAGACTCTTTCTCCATGCATTTGTGCATACACAGACTTCAATCAATAGAAATTTCTGGTGAACGTGGATGGATGGCCATTTTCAGCCTCTGCCCAAGTCCCCAGCAGGAATGCAGGACTGTCACTGCTGGGACCAAAGGCAAAGCCCCATATAGTACTGTCAAAACACAGCACAGACTTTTATTGCCACAGAACTCTGGTTGAAGACTTAAAAAAAAACCCCAAAAAATGGAACTTGTTTCTTCACAGATAATCAGTGCTCTTAAAAACATGTGGAATGTATATGCAGGCTTTATGCTCCAAAAATCCAAAAATAACTGCTTAGGAATGGACAAATTTCCATTATTTTAAGAAAATCTAGTGTCCTGGGATGTTAAGAGCCAAGAATTTTTCAGATTTGGTCCCATTTTCAGGTATGTTGTAGGGTGAGACATTTGACACTTCTGTCTCTACATCTCTTTAGAAAAAATGACGATAAATGAGAAATCGAACACGTTAAAAATTTTAATTACTATTGAAAAAAACGCCTTTGAAGGGGAAAAGGTCTAAATAAATGCCAATATTAAATACACCAAATCTCAGTATAATTGGAAGAAATAGGCAGCATTTTAATAATTTAATATATATAGACAATTCTCTTTTGTTTAATCAAATTTTCTCTGGCTGGTCAGAAGTTACTCTTTCTCAGGGTTTTAGTATCAACTCCAATTCCAACAGTATGAGCAAAGTCCCATAAGTTAACTTAGTCACTATCTGCATGCTTTATGTAGGAAAGTACAGCCCCTAAATGAGGAAATAATCCAGCTCCTTACAGATGCTACTGAGAGCCATAAACAAATGGTGAAAACAAGAAAGGTTTGTTGCTAATCACATACCCGCCTTTAATATAGTCAAGGAATGAAACTTCTGTTTCAATTAGGAAGGAAAGCAATGTTACCTGAAAGCAAATAAAAGAGAGTCAGACATGAATTGTGTGTTTCCCAGCTGAACAAGCAGAGACATAAGCACAATGTTTTTCGAGCTCTGTCCTTAGGATGTAATTTCCTACAGTATTAAGGGAAAAAAGAAGATTAAAAAAAGATATTAAATAATTTCAGCAGGCAGCTCTTGAAAGGGAAGAGACAGGTTGAGAAGTCTGCAATTGCCTTCTTTTTTTTTATTTAAGGAGAAGGTAAGGGGCAGAAGATTGTATTCCAGAGCAGGTTACCACATACATATTTTCTGATTTCTGTGTACTACACCTACATCTGAATATTACAGGGTATATGATAATGCATCTGTACCATGAGCACTTCAACACTGTTGAAAGAACTCAATTACAATTATTTATGTAATTACTCATCTCACATTAAAGGTCATACTGAGTATTGATGCAAGCCTAGACTGCAAAAATCTAGTAAAGTATACACATATAGGAAATACATAAGTTTTTTAAAAGTAGTATATAAAGGTATATATGTATTTATGTATATGTATACACATATATTTGTACATATATAAAAATGATATGGTAAGACATTTCAGCAGTCCCAGATTTTATCATTCAGAAATGACAGAGATCCAACACACAAAGTAATCTAAAGGTGTTATGGGCATTTTCAGCAATCGAGTCACAGAGGTATTAGCTCAAGTGGAAAAGATCCAGCATTCAAGATTTTCATATATTGTGCAATATTTATGAAGCAAAGAATTAAAATTTAAATTTTATTTACACAAATTCTCTCATTGTATGTGCAGCAAGCAGGCAGTGAAAACTGCTTAAATAACTGCTCAGAGCAAATCCATGAATAAAGATACAAGGAATAAAAAGGGAATGGAAATCTATCACAAAATTTTGTGTCCACTTGCAGCAAAATATAAAAATTGAAAATAGTCCTATGTTGTAAACTTAGACTGAGATTACATGTAGTAATTCTGTCTTCTATCCAACTTCTTTTGTCACAGTTCTGTGTGACTGAGTGATCAGCTAGGCTTAAAATCACAAATTGCCCTTCTAGCTGAGAACAGAAGACCATTGCAATGTTCTACCAGGCTACCAGTAGCATAAAGAGACCTAAATTTCTTGCAAAAAAAACCTTGCAAAAAAGACCAAAATTTCTATGCATTTTCCCACTGGACACAGTAATATTAATGGTTGATCTGCTCTTACAGCTGAGTCTCTTCTTCCTAATTAATTTAAGCAAATATTTTCACTGCATCTGATTTTAAAAGTCAAAAAATGGAAACAAACAACTCCCAAAGTGGCTGCAGTACTTACTTACATATAGGCAACAACTATCAATGCTTCAAGTTTTATGCAGGGAATTTTTTATTTGTCTATTAGGCTTTGTTTAAAACTAACCATGAATTGTGAAACACTTCTGCCTAGTATGTAATTTGACTGCATGAATTCAAAATGACCCCTTAAGCAATAATAAATTGATATATGCACTGCATGTACATAGTCCTTAAAGGCAGTAGTGAGATAACAGTCAATTATTTATATCCACTCTAAGTTCTCCAGAATTCTACCTCCTATTAATGAAAATTATGGTCTTGGTGCCTGGCTTGAAAATTTAAAAATTTGTGGGTAAAGAATATCTTGGGTAAATTATGAGGACAAGAAAAACAAAACTGCAGGCAAACACATAAGAAAGTGACCATGTGGAGAAGCAGAAGGGAAGCCTGAAGGACTACTAGAATTAAGGGCAAATGGGGACAAAGATGACTTGATATAAAAAAATAAATTACAAAACCAACAGAAGAGAAGGAAAAAGAAAAGGTAAAGAAGGAAAAACAAAAGAAAATTGCTAACCATTTATTGGAAACTCTGATGTAATTGGAAGTAAAGAACAAGACACAGTTGATTTCGTCTGTTCAAATATGAGTAAAATGTTTTTTTCAAATGAAGACAGATACTTGTGAAGATGTTAAAGTATTTTAAACCAAAATTAGCATGAAAATTGAATGTGAAAATACATTTGTTTACCCTTCTGTACCCTCTGCCAGATTTCATACCTAAAATTTAGCACTGGTTGAAAACAACCACTTAACATCAGTTTCTCACTCACTAGTTTAATGCAATAGACTTGCAACTTGATTTTAACATGATACATTTTAGTAAAAGAAATATGTTAGCAAAGAACAAATTACCTAATGAATTAGATATTGCATGGTAACTTTTAGCAGGCAAGCTGCTTTTGCCAATTTTTCATAATTTAAAGCAAAGGTAGAAGAAGAAGTGTTTATTTTCTCACTGGTAAACAGACTTAGACAGGAATGTGAGAATGTCAAAACGTTCCTTCAAGGCTACTTTTCAGCATGAAAATAGCCCTACTGAGCCCTACTCAAGAGTGGAACTGTTCACGTGGAAAAAACTCACATGGTGGATGTGTCTACAAAAAACATCTCTCATAACTGATTAGATTTTCCAATATACCAATCCTCAAAATTTATCTTCACTTTTTTGTAAATGATGGTGTGAACATCAGGGATGCCAGGACATCAAAGCTGAGCAAGGGCTGAATGGAAATAATTGCATTGCTACCAAATGGTTCATAAACATGAGAACAGAACATGGAATGCAAATCAAACAAGAGAAATTCTCATTCCAAACAATACTAACAGGTCTTTCAAAATAAATTTACAAACACCCATTGGTAATAAAAATTGTTGACTCTTTTTGATTTTGCCATGATAAGCATACTAGCTTTTACCAATGCTAACTCAGCAGACACATTTTAAAAGAAAATTTATTTGTAAAAGTGCAGGTATGTTTCAGATAAAAATTTAAAAGCTTCAACTATTTGACAGAAATTTTGGTAGAACTTATTTTGAAAACCACAGGTGACTTGACAGCACATTTGGGCAAGTTTTATATCAAACCCTTCAAATTAAAAAACATCTGAAAATAAATGCTGTGTAAAAGTAAATAGTTTATTGTGGCCTTGACAGAATTTTTCTATTATAATCCTGTTAAATTACAAGTCAACTACACTCTTTGAAGCAATAAGAAAAACATCCAGTAACATAAAATACATTTACTTACTGTTCCAGAATTAACATACTTTTTCTTTTTTCCTTTTTTCTTTGGATTTATTACCTAGAAACACAGATACAAGCATTAAAGCAGTATGATCCAATATGAGGATAAGTGTAAGGTATTTTCAATGCAGAAAGTACTCTATTTTCAGGGCATGTTGAAAAACAGTGAATTTATCTTCATGGTCTTGCCAGAGAGCCAGTGCTGGTACTCATATTTGACAAATAAGGGATGGGGGCAATAGAGGTGAGAAAGTTCATTATATCTGAGAGCTCAGTGAAACACTTTTTGAATTTTCCCAAAATTCTGCATGGTTCTGCATTCCTGATCACAGTGTTTCAGGGTGTGGTGTCACTACTTTGTCACCTCACAATGCATCTGTTCACAATCCAGTCAATCTTTTTCCATCTGCTCCTCACAGCACCTGAGAAACACCTGAGTTGTTCTACTCCCAATTTCTGCACTTGGTGCAATGACAGGATCTGCTAACAGGAAGATCAAGTTTCATGAAATAGGTAATTTCATGAAAATGTTCAATATCACCACCTGACTGGCACACAGGAGTTTGGGGGGGCTTTAGTGCACTCCCCGTACCCAAGATTCTTCATGGAGCTGGACCACAAAGCATTAAACATTTTCTTGAATGTCTGGAACCTACGGACATAAAATTTCTCACTGTAGCCACCAATAATTTTCTTCCCCTCCTGAATAGCTAAAAAAGACAAGTCTCAGTTAATTTTGTTACATACACATGAAAATGTATGCAGCTTTTCCAGAAATGCACATGGAATCAGAAGCAAAACATTATTTTGTTAATTAGGTCATTCAGCTATCTCCTACATATCTAGGAAATTCAATGCCTTATGGCTTACTGCCAAGTTTTACTGTAAACTACTCACAGATGTTCTGCAAATGATAAGGAATAAAAACACTCCCAATTGAAATCTTAGTCACTTATCTGGTATAAAATATTTAAAGAATTTTGCCTGAAAATGGGCAAACTAGTAATACTTGTCTTCTAAAGATTTTCTCCCCCAACCAAAATGAGATTACATTTAAAGATCCTATTCCTTGCACAACACAGAACAGCAGTGAAAGGTTAGGCAGAGAGAGACAACCATGATTTGAAGTCTTCCCAAACATGCTAAACAAGTGAGTCCCTCATTTCGCCCAGTATGCCATACTGATGTTATATAGTAAATATTCTGCCAAGCTTTTACTCCTTTACACACATATACACCCATTAACACTTAAAAAATCCCAGGTAACTCCTGCCCCTCCATTTAACAGTGCCTGATGAGCAACAGAGTAAGCCTGTGTAATGGTGGCAATTAAAACAATGCAGCAATTCTTGTTGAACCAAAATTTCAGCCAGAAAGTGACTCCTGCTGACATCTGCCCAGAAGAGGAAGATGAAGGTAACAGGCTGCCTGTCTGCCCTGTGGCAGTGCATTCACTGCTCTCCAGAATTCAATGGTCAGGCCTGAATTAGCAGCATATTGCTTGCCAGCAGTCATTAAATGCCAAAGAGAAGATTCATTTGAACTTTCTGCTTCAGGTAACTTGGCAATTGGCTTCTCAGGAATTGCAAGAAACTGCACTAGAGCTTGGAGTGAAATATCATGGGAAACAAGGCATATACTTGGAAGCAAAGATGAATTAAATGACAGCTTGTTTCCCTCCTATAATTCACAGTACTATAATGATTATAATATTTACACGGGGTTCTTTTTTTTTTGAATTTCAGATAACTTTAGCAATTAAAGAACATTTTTTAGCCTCTGAAAATTTTACATCTCAGCAGGAACCTAGAAAGCTACATGACTTATAATGAACCTATTAAAAAAAGCTCAATTGCAAAGAGGTGGTTCTAGCAAAGTTCCTCATCTTTAAATATGAGACACTCACTCAAACTTCTCTACCTGCCTTGGGTTAGTTTGTAAAAGCAAAATGTTTAAAAGAGAACTTGCCCAGTGTCTTGTGCTCCGATACTGCACAGACTAACCCAGAAGAAGCAGTACCCAAGTATGGAGGACGGCAGACATGAGCTGTTCAGGAAATGTATGCTGTCCCTGGGAGTATGATACTGACACCATATTTAAGAAACTGAAAAATTACTTAAGATGGTATGACAGAATATTCCTGGTAGGGTAGGATTTGTGTCAGTGATACAACAGGAGAGGACATTTTCACTGCACACAGTAATCTGTGTTGTGACACTATTCACAGGAAACTGCTATAACTTACTGTAACTCTGGGGCTGATCTTGGATCTGAGACAAAAGCCATGGCTTTCAGTTATCTTGGTCCTGCTCTGCACAGCAGCACCTTTGCTCATCTTCAAAATAAAAGTGCAGCACATAATTGGAGCACCCTCCTTCCCTGACTTCTTAGTGCTCACCTAAACCATTATATTTGCTACCACCTATATTAGGACTATGAAAATACTGAAGTTTAATGGCAGCAGTCTGAGACCAATTAAAGGATACCTTAAGGAACACCAAAGACCTGCATATCATACAGAAGCAAAAAAAAAAAAGGGTTATAGCCATACATATGCCTTCTCATTAGTGGCAATTATAGCTTTCCTTTGTTTTCAGTGTTATCCATTGTTGTTTTCTCATTTATTTCCTGAGAGTGAGTAAATAGTCATAATACTTACCTCATAAACATTGAACTGAGACTGCCCTCTTGACAACTCTCTGTAACTTGTTGTGAATTCTCCAATGAAATCATGGCTGTTTGAAAAATAAGATTTTAAATCAAATGCACAATATTTAGGAATTTAAACATGTGTTTTATCTATTAATGCAAAAGAGACACACAGCCAATATGAACTGACACCCAAGAGACAAGTAATGGCAACAGATATAATTTGCTTAAAAATCTTTATTATTCCTTCTGCTTTGTGTAATGCAAATTTAGAGTTAGAAAGGATTAGCTTAAATCTTTTTGATGTCTTTTGCTTAACTTAGCTGCACTATGAAGACTATGTTGTAAATCAGTGACTGACCCCAATGTAAGTTTACAGAACCTGAAAAAACAGAGCAGGCTGCCAAAAACTGTCACCATTTCCTCAGAGGATGACCACTGGCACTACAGACTCTGAACTGTGTATGAGGCTATGTGAGAGAAAGGGAGTTACTGAAAACAGGAAAGGAGTAACTTAAACCAGAAAAGACCAGTGTCACAGACATCAGTTATGAAAAATCCTTTCCTTAGGTTCTTCCTCCTGAGAAGCTGAGAGGCCTCAGGAACAGAATGTAAACATTGATTATCTGCTGCAGTGGAATGCAACAGGTGGGCCTGTGATTGGTCTCATGTGGTTGTTTCTAATTAATGGCCAATCACAGTCAGCTGGCTCAGACTCTCTGTCCGAGACAGAGGTCTCTGTTATTCATTCCTTCTTTTTCTATTCTTAGCTAGCCTTCTGTTGAAATCCTTTCTTCAATTCTTTTAGTATAGTTTAATATAATATATAATAAAATAATAAATCAAGACTTCTGAAACATGGAGTCAGATCCTCATCTCTTCCCTCATCCTCAGACCCCTGTGAACACAGTCACAGAGCAGCCCTCCCAATCTGTGTAACATGACACTGAAATTTTAAGAGGAGGACCCGAAGCTTATTTCAGCTCGTTTGTCTTCTCATCTGGGAAGAGAAAAGCAATCCACTGAGGTTGCTCAGCTTATGGTATTATTGGAAAGCAGATCTCAGCCTAACAATAAAGCAGAGGTTATCAAGCTTCTCCTTTCTAAACTCTATTCCCGCTCCAGGAATACATTTGGCACTCCTGTGCTGTCATTCAAGTTTTAAAAACTGCTCTGCCAATGCATGAGCAGGGCTGGCACACTGCCCAGGAGCACGGTGAGCACGGTGCCACAGGGGGATGTGGCAGGGGAAGCACCCTGGGGAAGGTGCCCAGGCTCAGGAGCACCCACAGGGCTGCCAGATGTGACTGAGCTGCAGGTTTGTCCTCAGAGGCACCTGGGATGGAAGGGCTGCAGGGCTCAGCCCCAACTGCACAGCTCCCAAAAGTCACAAAAGTTCTGCTCCATTCTCTGCTCTGCCCAGCTGAACTTTCCCCACTGCTGCTCCAGCTGTGCCCTAAGAAGGCATTGCATTTCCTCTACACTCTGCCTCCACATCTGGTGAGCTATGAAGCTGTTTTACCTTCCTCCAATGGTAAACCACAATAGAACTGCAAAGTTTTATGACTTTGTGACTTGCAAAACTTCTTTTTAAGAAATTCAGCACAGTTCTAATTAAGCTATAAATATTAAAAGCAAATTTAAATAAATCTGAATGTTGCAAAATGAAAAATGGAAACAATCCGTAGCAACATGAAATTTCTTTCTTGCTTTATTCATAATGAAATTAAACAAAAAAACCCCTCAAATATAAAGCTCATTTTCTGAAATCAGCATGAATTCACAAAATATGTAAATCAAACAAATAAAAGGTTCAGTCCTCATGCTGATAAGCAAAGCATACTGTAAGAAAGCTTGAGAAATACTCTATGTTAAAGATATTTCTCATTACCCAGATTCAAAAGGGACCACCTCACATGAAACACTCCCCTGTCAGCTGGGAGATCATCAAATTGCTTCCAAAACAAAGACTTCTCTTAAGAAATGTATTTTGGAGGTATATCTCTGCTGAAATGCCCTCCAGACTGTAAGGACTATTTGAGCAGGGAATAGAGGAAGCATCCACAAGGTGTGTTTGTATTTAACCTTGGGTAACCATGGCACTGGAGAAAAATATATATTGCTTAAAATAGAACTTTTCCCTTTCCTAACATTTCTAACCTTTCATTTTCAAATCAGGTTGTATATTTAAGGCAGAAATCCAAACAACAGTTCAATGACTACCTACAAACATGCAGCAGCAAACAGGAAACATGAGCCATGCCAGACAGGACTGTCCCTGGGGAGCAAAAGAATCTGTACTGCTTAAAAGTAATTGCTGCTGTAATTCCAAGAGACACTGGAAAGGCTCCTTTCCCTATGGCTATATCCAAACATGAGCTAGGAAGATGTGATTCCTCTGATGAATCATGTTGCAAAGGTTTGGGCACACATAACCAGCCTGAGAGCCCTGTGCACTTGGAAGAGCATCAGCCAGGATCTTTGCTTTGGGCACTCAGGGGGATGGACATGCCACACTAGGCAGGCTCTGAAGGCTGAGTGCCTGCTGGACAAAATGTGCCTCTGACAGATGTACAAGTCATTAAGATCTAATATTAATCATCACACTTCAGCAAATGGATCTCCTTATTAGTCTCTGGATTGAGAATCCAAAGTACTTACTCTCCTTGCCTGCCCAACACCAAATTTTCCTAAATTTTCATCCATGAGTGGCATACCAGAACATTGAATAAGAGAGCCTTAGCACACAACATTATTTTAAAGCCCATCTCCCTAGGTTTTCCACTTTTAGCCCTGTGTTTTGAAGTGCTGAAAATAATTTTAAAAATTGTATAAACTTTGAATTTTTTTATTATCTAAAGGAAAAAAAAAAAGAGAGGAAAGGACAATCATAATCAGAAGCATGTCAATGAATAAGGATAAAATGCAAGAATGTAAAAATCAACTACCTAGGTGGAGAAGGAAGATGAAGGACAAAAAATAAGGCGGAAGAGCTTAGAATCTGAAATTCAAAATCTCTCCTGCAGTATTGATATTCTCAGATGAATGCTTCTGTGGCCCCAGCTTATCATGACAATATTTACACCTTTATAAACCCCCTCTTTTTCTATGTAACAGTTCATAAATGTCAAGACTGTGAAATGACTTTTGCAACATGTATACAAAGTGATATTTTTTCTGAAATTAAATGAGAAACCTTTTAGAGAGAACTAAAAATATCATAGTATTGCTAATGTGAAGTTGTGCAGTGTCTTATTTTTTTCCTTCTGTTATATCTGTGTGCTTCATATATAATGACACTCAATAAAAACCCTAAAAACGTGACTCTGTCAAACAACTGGCCAAGTAACAAAACCAACTTTTGTGACTTCTTATAGCATTAAATATTTTGGGGTTTGTCACAGCTCTTAGAAGCAATAAAAGGGATCAGAACAAGTTGTTCATATTTTGACAATCTTAATGCAAAAATTTTTATGCAAAAACTGGTTTGACACAAAGGATATTTAATAATTAATAGTGTTAATGTTACCAAGGGCATGCATTACTTTTTGTCAAGAAGCTTTGTGTAATATTTGAAAATAAATAAGAGCTATTTGATGACAACAATAGGACCATGATATTACATTTCAATTACTCCAACAATGTAGTTTAGGAACATGAAGGAAGAAGCTCAACCCAAAGCACCATGGTGCTATTTGCCAAAGCACAGGTAACACAGAATGCGGAAAAGGGAAAAAAACTCAGTCAAGACTCAGGAAGTCAAAATCCAGTCAAGCCATGATTCAGAAATCAAGTATATGAACTGTAATTTTGTCTTCCTGATTGCAGAACAGCCTGTAATATTCAGAATAACTTGCTTTGCTATCTGGAGAGCAGGCAATCTTTCAAAGATTGGTCCTGCCCAGTCTGCACATTTCTGGAGCAAACAGATTCAGGGTGGTGAAGTGTCCAGCTGGTATAACAACAGCTTATAAAAACTGTCCATCACAGATGGAAATTAATATAAACTGAGGAACAGCAGAGTTGTAAAAAAATTGTTAGACTAACTCTTGAATGGGATTAATTTCAGATATACTTGGCAATGTCAGAGTTAAACTGGGCACTTAGATTTTGCTATGATCACCCTGTAGGTTTATAGGCACCACCAGCTGGCAATTTATTCCAGGTAGGATGGATTCAATCAGACCATTTTCCCCTGTAAGCCTCTGAAGTAGCTTAAATGATTACTTCAATCTACTTGTCTGATTTTTGCATTGTCTAAAGTCATGTAAGATGAGTTCCGTGTCATCTTTCAGAGGAATTTTACATTAAAGATGTCAGTGCTCTGTGTGCTTCTAAATTCAAAACAGACAGAAAGCAAAAAGCAGCAAAAAATCATACCATTAGAATAAAAAGGAAAACACGTAAATGGTATCCTTCCCTTTTTGTTTTTTAGATATTAACTTTATAGGTATTCAGATTGTGATGTGAGGAAACACAGATAATATTTGAAACTATTTGAGACTGGAGAGGCTGATGATTGCCTGAAATGCACAGTATGTTCCAGATTTCAATCAGACTGGCAGTTACTTAGTGTTATTTGTCAGATTTCTTCCTTTTCCTTTTAATCTTACAGATTTTGGATAAAGTGAGACAGCACATGGGGTTTGATACCTTGATAAGATATAATCCTTGTTTTTTATTAATGTGGCAATACAATTTAACTTTTCATTGCTAGCTTATTTTCAAAAAATGTGGTTTATACACAAACATATACATTTTTTAAGGATTTGCCAAATCTCATTGAGAAAAGAACATTAATAGAAATTCTAATAGGGATGCAATGATTTTTTGCTAGTATGGCTTTTTAAAATTAAAGACACTTATTTTAATTGCTACAATATGTTATGTATATATGTTATTTCTCTCCAGTGAATACCTAATCAAGAAGGATGAATTTACACTGGCAGGTATTCATAGAGGGTAAATGTGAGATAAGAATGCTTGTAAATCAACAGGCTTCATGATGGAAAACCAAAGAGACAAAATTATAACACAAGAGAGCTGAAAACGCTTTTGGATCTTGTCAGCAAGTTAATGAACAGTAGCACAGGATAAATTTGCCTACTATGATTACAAGGCATTGCCACAGAAGCACAATATCATTATCTATAGTACTAGAAGCAAATTGCTTTGGTTGTATTAGAGACATTACTGTAGAATAAATAATATGCTTTTAAAAATCAAAATGCAAGTGCATATCCATATATTTTAAAATATAAATTATGATTAATAGGAAATAATTAAGACAGAGTAACTTAAAGATAAATGGAAATAAACGTATTACTGTATTAAATTTCAGTTCTAGTACCAAGATTTATGAATACAGTTTCTATTTAAAGTATGAAAATACAAGCTCAAACATTTTTAAAATAACAAGAGGTATCAATCCACTGTGTTAAATGATAATTGTACCTTGTCAGTCAAAATAAAGGCAATCTGATAGGCTCATTTCTTCAGAAAGAAATGTACAGCCAGTACACTGGGGTTCACAGCTCTTAAGAACAACAGATCCCTCCTGAATTTAGCAACAGAAATTCCACATGTATTCCACTGTCCTCTTTCAAGGGGGTTATACAAAACTCATGTTTTCCAAATCCAGAGTTTACAACAACATTTTGATGAAGACAGACATGGAAATGAACATTCAGACCCAATGTGAAATTAAGGCAATGAATAGGTGTCTTCTATATTCCAATATTTAGGCCACCAGGAGTGGCCACTGCAGACATGTACATTTTATCACGTTCCATGGATGAATATACACACAGCAGGTTTGAAATAGGCTAATGCATCAGCATTTACCACAGCTGCAAAACACAGAGCTGTACCACAGAAGAGCTTTTTCCAGTACCTGTACCTCTAAGTATTTACAAATAACTAACTTTCTTTAATATTATGCTGGACACTAAATATTTATATGTTTTGCAATGTGTATATACATGCAGGAATAACCCTTAAGTTTTACAGAAATGATGTCTTACCTTCCATCTCTATCCCAGTCATACACTTCTACTTTAATTGTCCTAAAATAAAAAAAAACAAAACAACAACACAACCCTATTAAAATGTTAAATATGTACCCAGATTGCCTTTAAGATTAATAACATAGGGGTGCATTAATTAAGTCAAACTCAGAAACCAGAATTTTTCAGTCATTTCTCGTGGGGCAGCAAATAGCCTGTCAGGTTACACAACACTTCTTCATAAATCAATAGCTAAATACACTGGAAACTCAGGAAACAATTAAACACATTGGAAGTTTGACCAACATATTTTTACTTGCTGATGCTCTGAATTTTCTGTGGTTTTTAAAATAAATGATTCTTTAAACTTTAAAGTATTATCAAATTTTTGAAGAACTGTTTCCTCATGAGTAAAGTGAACCCTTGAGGGCAGCTCTAACCTTGCTTCAGGGATGACTGGGAAACAGATAAAAAGGAAAACCCAGACATTTTCCAAGGAAAGATCAATCATATTTCACATACTTCAAGAGTGGATTTCTTAAAATGCAAATATTAAAGAGCATATTATCATCAACATCCTTGATGAAAGAGGACAGATATATGAGGATACAGATAGTAGGCAGCTTTGTTCATCTCCTTTTACCACAGAAAGTGCATAGATGTAAGCAAATTCAACTACCACTAGCAGTGAATCCTATTTGGCCTAAAATCAACTGAACATGGGACAGAAAAATAACACCTCCCATATTTTAAGCAACAATGTAACTTAGTTTTATTCTTCAGAACAGTTTCACAAGAAGTGAAGTCATCAGGGCTGTCTTATTAATAGAGGGGACAAGAATCTAAGCAATTACTTTGTAATTTGCTTCCATGGAAGCTGCTCCTTATTCTTCCAATTACATACAGTGAAATAATATTGATTCATTTTCTTTCCTAAGAAGGGACTCTTTGGAGATAAAGCTGAGCAACAGCGGATATTATATACAATATAATATCAAACAATTCACACCTGGATGTTTTTCATATTTTTATGTTATTTCAAAATACGAAAAGAAGGACTTGCTTTGTCTACCTCTTTTCAACTCAAATTTAAAGGCTCCTAACCACACCATTTGTTATATTTTACAGCTCTTGCATAATTCAGGTTGGATTTAAGTTCCCTTACAATGAAAACTGATGAAAGTGAAAGTTGTTCTGCAGAACAAAGTGAAAAACAACTCCAAACCTCTTATCCTACCAAGTATTTCAACTTTCAAAGGAAACTACTTTCACCTTCAGAGGAATTCAGCAAAAAAAGTCAATATCACAACATTTTTTCCCTAGACAATCATTATTTTACTTCCATTTCAAAACCTGTTATGACAGACAGAACACACCACTAAGTTAAGATTTATCTAAGGTTTAGTGGGATTTAAGTTTTGAATAGTCTTACAAATCTGTGTCCAAATAGCAGAATCATCTCAGTGAGAAAACTCAGATTATCAAAATAAATTATTAAGAATATCAAGATAAATTCCTGAGAAGGATCTTCAGACAGGTAACTGCAGTAAGAGCAATTCATCCTTGAATAAAGCTCCTCTCTTTAATATGAAATTTATTTCATATTAAAGGATTAATTACAGATCTTGACTTTTATCTATTTTGCATGATTTGCAAGATATTAAAAGACCTTTCCAATCTTCACATACTGAAACTTAACCTTTACCTTAAAGGACACAGTTTAGAGGATGGGTTTCCTAGTTTAATATTAAAAAACCTCTTTCATTTAAAAATAATCAAGGTTAGAGATGGGTATCTCTGTTTTAAAACTTTTATGCAGAAAGTAACTGTAAGTGCTTTTTGAAAGCTCATACTAGGAGAAAAAAAGAACAAAGACACATCAGACACTAAGTATTACTGCAGTACTGAAACGCCATTCCTGTCATGTCTGAAAACACTCTACAATTGCATAGTTTGAGAAAAATTAAGCAAATCCTGGTCATTCCATATGAAAATGTGGACAGAGTTCACTCAGAAGCACTCACTAGCTGAACATTTAGCCTCCCCAACACCAGAATAAACATTTACCATGCTAACGACATTATTCCCACCTTTCACATCTATCACAGAATGCAGAGCACCAAAACTTTACCTGTGAAAACTATCACTATCTGAAAGAGACCTCTGGGGTTTGTGTTTTTAGGTATTACCACGTGGATGTCAGGAAGTCAACCCTTACCTTTAAAAAGTATGGTTTTCTAACTAAAAAACCCCAAACCTCTGAAGTTCTTTCTGGACTATCAGCAGGTTAATTTGAATCAACCTGAGAGCTAAGGACCACTTCTTAATTTGAAACATGATTGTTGTATGCAGGACTGTGAAGTTCCATGGAGCCTCTATTCACTGAGCACATCATGTTGAAAGCAGGTCAACAGGAGATACACAAAAATAATTTGAGGAGTGTTATTACTTTCAAGTTCCCTTAATTTGGAATGTTGGAGTTATTTCAATATGCCTGCACCACAACATCTTTTCTAATTAATATGAAAACTTTTTTCTTTAATATGATAAACAGTGCAGTGTTCAGAGACCAGCTTAATGAATACTATTTTGCTTATGCATTATGCACATTAACCCAAATACAAGTAAAAAATTCTACTTGAATACGCTCATTAAAAAATTGCTTCATTTTTATTGCATCTAAGTGAAAGAGTAACCAACATGGCCATTTTTAAGGAGTCCAAAAATACCCATTTCCACTGAACTAATTTGTTTGTTATTAGTGGTAAGATGTTGATTAAAAACATATTATTTTCACCTAAAGATAGATCCTTTTGCATGGCACCACTGAAAATTTCAAATCTGAAGATGACTACTTTCTGTGTTTCTCATCTACTGATTTATGTATTTTAAAGGCTTTCATTTATCAGCATCCTCTGACATTGCATTGTCACCCAAGGAAAACAGATCATCATTGTTTTTCATTGAAACATTAACAAATACTTGTGTACACTTGTCACAGAGACCATGCTTAAAATTCACCTTTTCTTTCTGTTTCTAATTCACACCATACAGAGTAAAGAGCCTTTTCCAGAAAACACCACTAGCATTTCCTAGAGGTTAAGCATATTTGCTTTATTTTTCTAAATTCCTTAATGTGATGAATGGTTTTGAACACCTATTATCATTTCAAAATGTTGATTAAATAAAGAACACACAAATTAGGGAGAAAAAATATGTATATGCAAAAAAGCTTAAGCTACACCTTACCGGTCATAGTCTCCATTACAGAGTGCTCTGACAGAAATCTTGAATGCCTGCCACACTGGATTCAATGTATTTTTCACAACTTCTGTTTTGTGGCAGATTGTAAAACTGCAATTAATACAAAAAGATACATTTTGTATTATTTACTTTTTCTTTTGCATCATCAAAGACAGAATGAAAAGAACTGTAATCATTCATACATACAATATGCATAAAAAATATAAGGTAAGAAAAAGAGAAACGTGGTGAAATCAGAAGGAAGGCAAGACTGAAGAGACCTGCTGGAGAGAGATTACAGACTAAAGTGCTAAACAACTCTTAATCTAAAATGTTTTTACCCAAAACTTCAACAGAAACTACAACCATTCAGTGACTACTTCAGGGAAGAGCAGTTTCCATTCCACTAATTTAAACAGACCTTGTACATGCAGGAATTAGTCACAGATCCAGAAAGGAAAACAATCTTGAGAGGATCTGACTCTTGCTTAGAGATTAAGAAACTGAGCCAAGGGAATAATGGCTTTCAGATTTTAGTTCCCCATTTTATGTCCATAATTTTTTAACAAGGGTTGTCTCAGGTAAAACATGTAATTCTCTCTGAGACTGAATGATCGCCTCCTCTCATGAACTGTATTCACATACTTTGCTTTCTCTAAATGATGCAAAATTAAAATACCTCTTTTGAACCCCCATCTTGGGGACTGAACTGTTCAAAAGAAAGCAAGAACAAGGTCACTGGTGAAATCATTACAGAAATTCCTCATCCAGTTGCAACTGAAGTTATCCTCTGGGGGAATGTCCTCCTTGCACCCCAAACACCTACACTTTTAGGCTGCATGTGCCAGCACTCCCAGTAACACCCAGAGAAATTTCACAAGTGACCTCGATGCCACTCACAAAGAAGCCATAGCTCCTCCAGGCTTGCAGAGTTTACTCAGGAAACTGTTCCTATCATCTGCCTCCAAGACAAAAAAACCAGGTAATAGATGCACACATCCATAAAGAGATTTATGTTAACAACTGCTCCAGTTAAGCTACACAGAAAAGCAGCATCATGTATGATGATACTTGGTTTGGTTTGGTACATGTTAGATGTGAGGACTTTCAGTTTCCAAGAAAACTTAATGTGCTAGTAGGCCCCCACAAAGGCAGAGTGTTGCGCTGAGCAGTGCATGTCAAGGCTTAGCAGTGAACAGAAGAGATTAGTCTACTTTAACAAATTAAGCATTAATGTAGCAAACAGCCATTTGTCAAAAAATTAAATTCTATTTCAGGAATTTTTAAATTCAATTTCCTGGAACTATGTCAAAAAGATAAAAGATACTTCCTAATTTAAATTTGCATCATAAAATGTTTTTATCTAAACACAATTTCTAAGCATTAGCATATTTTGCATCTACAATTTTCTTTGAGAATTCTATTTAATTCAAATGCATACCATATCTTCACAAAAGTAACACTATTTAGCTATTTCATTACTATTAATTGTCATAGTGCTCTATATTTATGAGACATTTACCTCTTAAAACCCTCAATTGCAGTGTTTGATCAATTTCTTTTAACAGTTTTATTCCTATATTGCCTAACATGACAAATTGAAATCCAACAAACATTATAAAAGAAACACAGCTTAATCTGGAAAGTGTAAAAAAAGCGTGAACTATATTATCTGTAAATAATTAATCTGCCTAATGATTAGCAGCAAAAATACCTAACAGGCACCTACCTGCCATCTTCATTGCTTCGATGAAATACAAGGAAAGGATCAGATTTCCCAAAGAAGTCCTTCTTGTCTAGCTTGTTTGCACAAAATTGCATTAAAACTGAATCCTGAAATGGGTAATAACGAAAAATTACAGACTGCATGCACTCTACTACACTAAAAAAAAAATAATTACTAAACTATGCAAATAGGAAACAAAATAAAGGGAGGTATCCGTGTTCCAAATGCTCTCTACATATCCACGCTTGTGCAATGTCTTCATAGTGCAGTTTGAATGGTTGGAACCAAGAATTTCTTTGTAGGGACACCAGAAAAAGAACAATTTTCTATGCTAAAATGGCTCAGGATTTTTCAAGGATTTCCTGACATCCAAAACTGCATTCTGAAAGAAGTAGATACCTAGGCAAGGAAAGTATATTAAAAGTAATTTTTAAAATTCCAGTCAGGCACGACTCAGCCTCATTCCTTCAGTGACTTAGACCTGTTGTTGTCTGTTCCTACTGCCTGTCAAGCAAATGGCTGCTGGCTCTTAAGAGTCTGGAACCTTCAAGAAAATGAGCCTGAAAGGTACCAAGTACATCCAACCTGACAACAAATAAGAGACAAGTTTCTTTGCTGCGATCAGGCAAACTGGAAGTCACACATGGCATCTCTTTGGGCAAAGTCAAGAACGAGAAAAAGATTGTGAATGCAAAGATAAACTTGCAGCAGACTCACCAGCTAACTGGGGCAGGGGCTGCTGGAAGATTGTTCCATGAACAGATCTTGAGGTGCAACAGCAACAAGAGGATGATGACAGAAAACGTGGGCTCACCACTGAGTGGGGCAGGAGACCAGGTGACAAAGGACATTGCAAGGTCCATGTTTCTCACAGCTTTTCTATGTCTTTCTCATAGCTTTCTATCTTACTGCCAAGATTTGCCTTGGAGACTCGTGGAAACCTGAAACCCAGACCTGAGAAAGTCTGGAACAAGGATAACTTGTGCTTGGTAGAGGAGGACCAGGAAAGGGACATTTAAAAAAGACCACTCATACAGAAGCCCATGGGACTTGGCAGGATGCACCGGAGACTGCTGATGGAGTTGGCCAATACTACTGTGGGCCAATTTCAGTTACCTCTGTAAAGTTATGATGTTCAGGGGAAGTTCTCCTGTCTTTGAGAAAGGGCAAGAGGATCCAAGCCAGTTTTATTACCTCAAACCCTGAGACAATGATAGAGCAAAAAATCCTGGAAAACATATGCAAACACATGAAAAAGAAGAAGGTGGCTAAGAGACATCAGAAAGGATTTTCAAAATGGAAATTCATGCCTGATCCACTGGAAACTTTTCCTCACAAAATGAGTGGCTGACTGGATGAGAGGAGCCTAGTGGATGTTGTTTATTCTTCTCCTTAGCTTGGCCTTATACAGTGCCTCCCCTAAATCCTTATTCACTAACTAATGAATTATAGAGTAGAAAACTGGACAGTGAGGGACACTGAAAAATGGCTGAACTGCTGGGCTTCAAAGGGTCATATTGAATGGCACAAAGTCCACCTGGGACCAGTCACTGGCAGTGTACCTGAGGCATCAAAAATGGGCCAAGAATGCTGAGCATATTCATTAACAACCTGGATGATGGACAGAGTAGGCCCACTGCAAGTTTGCAAACAATACAAAACTAGAAATAGCAGTTTATACAACAGATGGTTGTGCTGTCATTCAGAGACATTTGTACAGGCTGGAAAAATGAACCAATATGAACCTCATGGGGTTCAAGAGAGCAAAATGCCAGGTACTGCACGTGAAGGGGAAAAACCCTATGCAGCAGGACAGGCTGCAGGCCAAGCAGCTGGAAAGCAGCTCTGCAGAACAGGACTGACAGGGTTTGGTGGACACCAAGTTGATCAACGGCAGCAAAGGCCAACAGCCTGCTGGGCTACATTTGGGAGAGTGCTGACAGAAAGCTGAAGGGAGAGACTCAGCTTTGATGAGGCCACTCCTGAAGTACTGTTCGTTCCTGGAGCACTGTTCTAGGCTCCCCAGTACAAGGAAGACACAAACATCCTGAAGCAATTCCATCAAAAGCATCACTAAAATGATTAAGGGATTGTACCATTTCTCATCTGGGCAAAGGCAGAGACAGCTGAAATTATTCAGCCTGGAAAACAGAAAGTTTATCAATTTGTGGAAGTACATGGCACTAGGGAATAAACAGCCTATGGTTAGTGGCATCCAGAGGAAGAAAATGTTGCAATATGTACATCCTTGAAATGCGAGAAATTTCACTTAAATATAAGCAAAAAACCTTTTTACTCTGAGTGTGCTGAAAAGCTGTAACAGAGAAATTGTGGACACTGCTTGGACTCAAAACCCAACTGCACAGAGCCCTGAGTAACCTGCCCTAAGAGGGGCAGGAGTATTGGACTAGACAATCTTCCAAGGTCTTTTCCAACCTCAGCAATTCAATGATTCCAAAACTCATTGACATTGTGAATATGAGCTGTAAAAATTTAGATAAAGTACAAAAATCCAGAAGGTCAAGTATGTGACAGCTGCTGAGACATCGCAAGAGGCTGTGCGAGAGTGAGGACATGAAGGAGCATTAGAGAGACTGCAAGAGATATTGAGCATTGGCTTCTGCTTCTTTCTGCTTCTTCTCTCTGAAAGTAAGAGCAACTCAAAGGAAAACAATATTCTAACTTCTTACATAAATCACAAAATGCAAATTTGTAAGTTATACCATTAACAATCCAGTGCAGTGTAAAATCACAAAATAATTCCCATGTTATTTTTGGAAAGCAATTAGCACACTTACTCTGCAACACCCCAGTTCCTCTGCTGTTACTATGACTGTTCCACACTTCTTCCCAGGAATTCCTCTGCAAAATACACAACCACATCATCTTAGTTCCTTAATATCAAGTATGAAAATTACATCTGATACAGAGAGGACAAGGTAAGTTTTCAAGTCACAAAGCTGATGGCATGCAATTCAGTTTCCCTCTTCTGCCACTTGTCCTGTGTAAAAAAGTTGGTTTATCCTAAGTGAATTGGTAAATGAGTTGCATATTTATTCTAACTAGCAAGAAACAAATCAGTTTTGATTTTAAAGGAAACAACATTCAAGTTTCAATAGGTTGAAATAGTATCAGAATTCTACTATCCACCCTCCCACTGATGTTTCCTTTAGAGATGACTCTACAACTGATTTGTGAAAAAGATCCTATTGAAAACTTTACTTAAAAAAATATCTTAAATATAGTTAAAAGTAAACACCAGCATTATTTTACAACATTCTGAAATGTCTATGAAGACACATAATAATCTCACCATCATATCTGATACAGGAGTTGCAAAAGAAATTACTATTCACCCAGATAGCAATTAAAAACACAGGCTGCAACAACAGAAATCCCAAAACAGTTCCTCAGCATAAAAAGCAGCAGAGAAACAAAAAACCCACACATAATCTGATAGTATTCAGTGCCAGCAGCCTTTTGGATGGGGACACACTCAACACAAAAGGCCATGGGCCTTATACAGGAAGGACAATATTAACACGATGGTTCATAAAGAGGTGAAATATTTCATCAAGATTAGCACAGAATTTCTCTTCAGATCAAGTTCTCATTATTCAGGGACTAAAAACTCTACCAAATGACTTGTACAGTTTTTGATGCTATTAAGTACAAACTTTGTATGCCTAAGTCTACATGCATGAAAATAGCACTGGATCATTTGCACAAACACTAAAGATTTGGTTCTCTTAAAAATCATTGATTAAGAAAAAAAATCCTTAAGTGTAAAGTAAGCACCCTGACAAAAAGTTCAGTGGTCACAGATCAGGCAAATGAAACAAAGTTTAACTAGCAATAATGCCCTGCAAGAAAAGAATAAAATAGTTTCAAGCTGGTCGAAACTTCAAGTATGAAAAAAAAAATTACTTAGAGATTCATCATTACAGACCAGTCTTTCCAACTGCCAGAGAAATACTGACCAATACTGTGTTAAAGACAAGCATGTAAGAGTTCCACCTGTTTAAATCCAGAATGCAGTGCCATTGCTCATCTTCCTGAGCTCTAAGGGATAGCTTGTAGAGAGCTACCCTGGAACTGGTTCTATAGCACTGAAATTACAACAGAAAATTTTCAGGGTTTCTCTGGAAGGAGTTACAGATCAGGGTTTGTGGGGTAATAATGAGTATTAGAGATAGATAGATAGATAGATAGATAGATAGATAGATAGATAGATAGATAGATAGATATAGATAGATAGATATAGATAGATATTAACTGTAATCTGTATTGCATAACTGCAGTCAACTCTACCATTCAGGGCAAGTTATCTGAAAGTCAGATATAGAAGATGTGCCACTCCAAGTGTGAAACTAAATAAAGGAATATAAAATGTGAAAATCTACATTTCAGTGTGTCTACTGGCTTGAGAGTCCAGAACCTGTAGGCTTCTCTACAGTGATCACCTCTTTTTGGACAGTATTTGAAGGAGCAGGTAGAGGAGCATTGTTAGAGGAACAGAACAGACAACCATTATCAAAAAAAGGTTTTCAACAATACCTGCATGTCTGTATAGGATACAGTCTTGAGAAATAATTATTGTCTCCTCAGAATAAATGATTCCACAATTGAGACACCACATCTGCAGCACCAAGAGAAGTTTAAAAGGACACTCTGAAGAATACTTGGGCTTTAACAAGGACTGAAAGGAAGACCTTTACAGAGCCTGTGTAAAAGATGGCCATTTATGTGGAAATTCAAACCTGAGTGGTAAAAAAGAGCCTCCAATTTCGGAAGCTGGAATTGCAATGAGGCAGAGGATGGAACATCTTTCAGGTCATTCAAAAATTTACAGGCTTATCCCTGAATTTGCAGAGCCTGGCCCTCTGATAGTCATATCCACCGAAAAAAGGACAGGACAAATATAGGAAGTTCAGGTATTTTTCTATCAGTTATGTTCACAGCAAAATGACAGGAAAAAGAACTTCACATAATAGGCCAGCTGGCTCCAGTAGAGCCTCATTAGCAGACAGTGGCACTCAGATGTGAATAACTAGCATAGAATGCTCATTAAGCTTTGCAATGGCCCTATCTCCTCATCAAAGGAAATCCCTACAGGAATGCACTTAGCAGATCCTGAAAAAAAACATTGCTTAGAGTTATAAATGTGGCTAACATCTTCTCTCAAGGAAGACAGAACGTGCAGAGATCTAATTCTGGATGATGTCTGAGCAGGTGACACTCTTGAGAGAAAAAGGAAACCACAGCATTTTGGGAAGTAGAGGAATTTGCACATTATCCTTTCATGCCAGTACAGCTGGAACATAAGAGCCAGGCAGAGTAAATCCTACACATGGAGCTTGTCTTGAGAAGGCATTTAATGAATCTAATCACCCAACAGGTCAAGAGAACAAACATTACTGTTAAAATGTCACAGTATCCATTTCACCTTCTTTGAATTACTGGAATTATTTTCCAATAGAAATTATCCAAAACAAATGTTCACATCTGTATCTGGCCAGTCTGTACAATAATGTGCAACACTAAAGTATGTTCTTGAACAAAAAATGCTCACTGTCACAAGGATAACAGGCTACCACACTACAATACTGAGAGCAAGACTCTCCTGTGACAGACTGCACAAAATTCCCAAATCCTTAATGGTTTCAGAAACAGAGAGGGAGTTTCAGGAGACAATCTCACAACTGCCAAGAAGAAATACTGTCAGGTTCATGACTCAGAGGTGCAATTCACTGGTGCTTGCAACACCAATGAAACTGCAAGGCATGCAAGCCACGTAGGTAAAGAAAAATGTGAATTGTGTACCTTCACTTTTGTACTTGCCATGAAGATCAGTGCAGGGTGTTTCAGCCTTCCTGCCTGACCACAGCAATGGTGACCCTCTAGGCTTGAGGTGTTTAACTCTGAGGAAGGACAAGAGTACCCTTTCACTGCACACTTCCTCAGGGAACCTTTCCTGATGATACACAATCTGACTTGGAGCTGGACAGCTCACAGCAGCCATGGAACCCTGAATTGTGTAAGACTTTTCAAATGTCTAAAGTAGATAAAGCTTCTTCTAGAGAATAATAAGCTTCTAGTCTTTCTAATTTTCATTTTGAAGGAACATCAGAGCTTACTTGAATGCCAATCAGAGAATGGAATTCAAGCTTCTCAAACTGCTTAAGTATATAAAGTGTTGCTTCTGTAGGGTGGCTGATTGGGACTAAAACAGCACCAAGCTTTCTCTTCTTTGTAATCCATTGGCAGAGAACTGAAGAGGGAAAATGTTAATGAACTTCAGAAATATGGGGAAAAGATAAAGCTCTCTTAATTCATAGATCATAAAGAGCATTCATGCTATGAGAACACAGACTTGACTTCATCAAGAGAACAGTAAACTCAAAGCGGTAAATATTCCTAAGAAGGTAAGACATGCAATATTGTCAATTAAACTCTCATTGTTTGACTATTAAGAGACATTAAACACACATCTACAAAGCAAACAATCTTGAAATGCATTGCAAAGTTTCACGAATAACAGAAATGTGTCCTAGACACCCAGACTTCAGAGAGTCCAGAATGGACAATCACTCAGGCACATTTGCCCAGTCACAGCACTGTCAAAAGCAGCAATGACAAAATAAACAGGGACACTATGAAGAACTAAAAAAAGTCAAACACTCTCTCATTAACACATGTCTACCCAAGTGTTGGGTCCACTTAGTAACTACCATACAAGACAGTATCAGAACCCAGACCTGAGAAATGCTTATTTACGATAGAGAAAATATTTTACATAGGCCAAGAGGTCTGTGAAGACCTCCTTTCCACAGAATCTTCACTGATATTTTTTCTTTTCTAATAGATAATTTCAAACTTTAAACTTCACCTGTAACTCATTTCAGACTTCATTTAACCTGTACCAAATATTAAACTGCTGAATGAATGCCTTTTATTCTACATGTTCAAAATAAATTTCAGAAATTTTCTCAGGAAAAAAAAAACGAGTACTGTGCTGAATAATTGACTTATTGAGGACAGAAAAAAAAATTGAAGACTTTTCAAAAGTCAGGTAAGATTCATCTTACTAAATATAAGTGTCTTCAAATTAGCACTTTCTCTGACCAAGTGAGCACAGGCTCCCAGTACAATCGAGTGACAATCACTCAGCCCAGCCCATGGAGCTGTGGCAGTGCAATGTGCTGTGGCAGCTGGCATGAGCCAGGCCTACACAGTGAAAAGTCAGTGAGCAGTTGTTTTAGTAGAACAAAATCGGGCCAACCTCTAGTCCCAACTGACAAGAGAGTATTTCTGTGCTCAAACTGTGCAGCCAGCAAGAACTAAAACATGTCCAGACCAAGCAGTGACCTGCTGTGTGCTGCCATCCCCTGTGCTGGGGCTCTGGGACAGCCCTGGAGCTGGGCAGGGGTTGTTCCCTTAATTGTGTTACTGGAGCTCCCCTGTGCCTTGTGCCTCTGTGATCTTTGAGTGTGTGGAGATGGGCTTCCACAAGCTGATGACTCTCCTGGGATGGGTCTGAAAGCAGCCAGGGCAAGTATTTGGGCTCCCCACTGGGACCCTCTTCTTGTTTGCTCACAGACAACCTTTTTAATCACAAAGCCTAACACAACTTCTCTATTAGGACACTTACTGTACCAGTCCTCAAGGTTATTTCCTAGATATGTTTTTAAAAGTTTAATATCCAGAATGGGATTAAGGGGAGAATCACAAAATACTGTTGTCTAATAACCACAGTATTTGCTGATGTTAATAATTTTGTGTGATTTTATTAGAAATCTGATAATCTGGTCAGCTGATTCTTCACTGTGTCTTTGGGAAGGTTTTTTGCAGGAACTCAAATGCTTGAACAAAAGGTAATTAAAGTTTTATGATGTGCTAATTTGCAAAGCAAAACAGAAACATTTTTTAGATTAGTACACTCAAGCTATTTCTAATGCAAGATGTAACAAGATTGACAAAAATTATGGATTAGTTAATTCCTTTGCTAATTGTCCAAAATGAAACCTAAATTATCACAGCCTATATAAAGAAAGATTTCTATTGCATGTAACTGTTTACTCTCTCTTAAAAGCCATATCTGTCAATTCTGCATATCAAGATATCTCACAGCAAAAAATCCCTACAACTCTAGACTCATGCAGCAGTATCCATTCACCCAACATTCCGGGTTACTTACACAATTGATTTTTCCAGTCTGCTCCCCTGTGATCCCACTATTTCTCCCAGTGTGCAAAACATCTGTCCCAAAAAATCCTGAAAAGCAAAATCATAAAAACTCAGAATCCATATTTCACACAATGAAGTGTGGTCTCCCATTTATCTGAGCTGTTCCATACTGAAGAACAGATTCTGCTGAACACCACATCTTAGTAATAACTATGCAACAGTGAATCATAAACAGACCCACTACCACCTATTTCACATAACAGTAGGTTACACTTACAGATGTAATTCTAAGGTACTACACAACCACTACAGTGAGGATGTAATTGCAGATCAATGGCTAAAAGTCTCATCTTTTCACTGTGAAGCACACACAGAGTATTCCTTCTACTATCCTCTTTTCCTTTGCTCCAGGTTCTCAAAGGTTCTCTTACCAAAGCCTCCCTGTATTTAATTTAAAAAAATTCACTGAGAAGTCTCTGAATTCCACTCCTGCATCTCTAAATGTTAAAGTTACTATTTCATCACTCCCACTTTTATACTCATGTTGTTTTGAAGATTTCTTCTAACACTGAGATACAGTAAAAACATGCTCCAGTTTTAGGACCCAAAAAAGTATCAACTAATTGCAGCATATTACATATCTGAAAAGGTATACATGCATGCTCAAATATGCCCTTTGCAAGAGAAATGTCCCATTAACATTATACTCATTATACTTATGTGTTTTCACTCATAGCCAATCACTGTATTTGTCTCTGTGTACCTGGTATTACTTAGAGTCAAAAGAAAATAAACAAACTTAAGAAATGTAAGCACTTTAACACAAGGAATTACAATAGTGAGGAAGAACTTACATGTTTTGACAGGTTAGGACTCTTTGAGTCAACATCATAGCTTAGGAAAAAAAAAAAGGAAACTTATATCAGAGTTGCCAGATGACACATCTGAGGACAATTATGTAAAGAAATAAAACCCAAACAATTTTTTCACCTCTTGCCATGTGTGAAATTTACACAACCAGATATGTGAATGGAAGTTCCCCAGTAAGGAAGACAAACTGAGTCATCATATGTAGGACTATGGTTCACTAGTTATTTGAAATTAAATCACTTTCAACAAAGTGCAAGCTTTAAAGAGAAATTCTTCTGATATTCCTTTCTGCACAGTGAAAGATGGCAAAAAGCAGACCAAAAATTAAAAATTAACCCTAGAAAACAAACTAACTTGTAAATTATTTTCTTAGGTAATTTTTCAGTCATTTAAGTTAGCAGATAGAAATAAATAACAATAAACTAAACTGCTTTTAGCAAGAGTTTTATTTGTTCTTTTGAGTTTATCATAATCTTGGCCTTCCTCCAGCTATAAAATGTCATCGTTTCCCTTCCATAATCAAGTCAAAGAGTTAAAAAAAATTACTTTCTAATTTAAGAGATATTGAAAAAAATAATGTAAGAAATTCATACAGGTTTACTAATCTCTATACTTTGATAGTCTTCCATCTTTATCAGATAATCCAAGTAATAGTTTTATCAAACAATCTGTTCAGATTCAATGCCAGTTACTAAAGTGAAAAAGTTTTAATCTGTTATGTTACTGCCCATGTCAGGCTGTCCTGCATGGAATGCCATCCCTTTGGCTGAGCTGCCACAGCTGGTGCTGGGATGAATCATGGACCAGATCACAGGTCAGGATGGCAGGAATACCATAACACAGCTGGATGCGCTGCAGCACAGCCAAAGCCTTAGAAACATATTCATAAAGAAAAGAAATTCCTACAGATACTATTAACTTCAGTTAATACCTCCAATTAAAAGCAAACTGTTTGGTGAAATTGAACAGAAAAATACAACTTATAAATTGACCTGAGGGATAGCTAGAGAAGTAAAACAATGAACAACTCCACTGGCAAAATTACTTCCTAAGTACCAGCAGTGAGCAGAAAGGGGCCTGTGACATTGTGGCTGTACATTTTGGGAGGGGTCATGCTCATTTATTGATCCACCAAATATCAAAGATATACTTGCCACTTGTTTTTTTTTTCCCTGCAAAATATATGAATCATACAAGGAATTTATTTGAAAAAAACCACTTTGGCCAACAGTAGTACACGATTTTGCCAAGGGACTGAATATAGGAAGCTTTCTAAAGCTTCAGAAATGGGATTTAATCCATCAGTGGCTATGTGAGATTCACATTTCTAATTCAGAGTTCTAAGATATTTAATTTTTCATCTATCACTGTTATAGGGCTCTACAGTAAATTCACACAATATCACAATATGGTCACTTGCAGGCAAAGACAGCAACAGCTTTGAGTTCAGAACAGACTCATGCCCAGGTAACCCAGGACAGCAGCAGAAAGCAGTCAGGTCTTTCTGATGAGCACAAAGAAGATGTCATATTTACAGCTTTTCATAAACAGACAGGAGTCCATTTCTCTGACTACATGAAGAATTAAACAGGGAACTGAGTTTTCCCTTCCAGGTCCAAGTTCTTTCCAGACAACATTTATCCACAAGTCTTTACAGACTCCCCTTTCTTTCTGTAGACTGAGCTTTCTGTTTTTCAGTTCAGTTCTTTCACTTCTCATTTCTGCTGCACTGCCCCCTCCCCATACCCTGCATGCATCCTATGAGAAGCAGGAGGCAAACAGACACAGATTTCCACACAGCCCCCACTGTGTGGCTATTTCAGCACTGCTTTATACCTGGAAAAAATTCTTTATTTCACAAATTGATTAGCTCTGACTTAAAACTTATTTTAAATAACCCACAATAGTTATACTCCACAGATTGAATGACATTAAACCTAACTTTTAAAACTACAAATAAAGTCTGCATCAGGCTTCCATTGTGGTTTGTACCCAGCCACCTCAAAGCACCCTGTAATCTTCCTGGCTTTAGTATTTCCTTTCACTCCTTGAAATAGGTGGTCTAGTACACCTTACAAAGAAAAGAAATAGGAAAAGGGGTTTTCAACTAAAAAAGTACATACAAAGAAAATTTGTGGCCACAATGCATAGTGTGATGCAAAACTGCAGCAAAAACTTAATTATCTATGAGAGTTATTCATACTCTCTCCTAGGGTAAAGTTAAGAAAGAACTGCTAATGAAAAAAGAGGATGAAAATAAAAAAAAATCAAAACCAACCTTGATTATCACAAACACTGAAATAATCAGGAAGTACTGAAATATAAGAGATGACATGCAGTGGTGACATAACCTGGTAACTGGACTCTCAATTCTGTTTTCCAAAGAATGAAGTGAAAGTCACAAGAATTCCACCAGTGGAATGAAATGAGCACATCTGGAAAAACCTGGAAGCCATCTACTTCTCGAACAACTGCTGTTGTTTTAAAATCTTAAAATTTAGTATATTTAGATGCATAGTAAAGAAAATTTTGGCTCTGGACAGTGTATCTGTACCTGTTTTGCTGGCTGTGTTGCAAGACTATATTAACGTTTTGACATCTTTTCATTTCTATTTTCTGAAAGTAATAATTGTAGGCATAATTGTACTTTGACTAGTTAACATCTGCCAATTTCTTAAAATTCGGTCATTATTATATTACACATTTATTTCTAAGGATGCAATGCTAAATCAACTGTGTATTACATTAATTTATCCTATGTCAATAGACACCATCTCTCTTCAAGTAAATTTTATGCTGGACAAAACTTTACATGCTCACAGAGGCTGCAATATGAGAGTCAAAACTGTTAACTTACAAATCAAACCGCAGATTCTCTCTTTCTTCAAAGAAGTAATCCATTATAAATTTTCTCACAAAATCTGGATTTAAAGTATTATCAATTACTTCTGTTCTTCCAAACTGTAAAAGAAAACTGTAAGTTTAAGCTATATGCTATAAGGAAGCATAATTAGACTGCCAATACCAGGAATATGTGAGATACATGACAGCCTGTAAAACTCTCTTAAACAGATGCCATGAAAGAAAATGACTGCATTCACATGAATAGACCTGTGGATGAAGACAGAGTGGCAGAAGAACTCGTATGTCAATACAGAGTGGTGCATAGCTTGTATTGTATGACCTAAACTTCATCAACATCATCTCCCAAAACCAATAAAAATCCACAAAAATTGGAATCAGTAACAAAAATCCACTGTTTCCTGAAGAAATGCATACCAAAGAAAAACCCCAACCAAACACAAGAGCAAGCAAAAGCTTGCATATATTGTTTATTTCAGATAGCTTTAAATATTAGGGAACACAATCCTTCTGCTGCAAAAAATGTATCATTTTTGGACTCGCCATCTCCTACTTCACCTCAGTTCAGCTCTCTCTTCAATACTCCCTTCTCTGATGCATGCAAAATGCATGGTTGCATTTTGGCAAATGCCTTTTCCTTCTTACTGTTTATAGGAGGTGCCTCAGCCCCTCTCAAGTTGAAAACATTTTAATTAAAAGAAAAAATTCAAAAGTAGATCTTTACCACAGCTACAGACTAGTTTTGCTGACACTGACCACCCCCACAGCTCAGTCCTGTTTGAATGTTTGAATGTCTTCCTCTCTTGAGAGCCACAAACCCCATCCAAACTGACAGCCAAGTCTGGTTTCATCTATCTGAGGGAGACTGTAAAATGGGAAACTCATGTGTTTTCCCTAATTTGTTTTCTTTTTTGATGGAAATGTGTGATACAGATAAGGAAATTGAAATGAGTGTGACTATATTTAAAATGTTTGCTAGTACACAGGACCCCCAGCCTTAAATATACCCAAAAGGTTTATACATCTATGAATATGCAGCTTACCTCTCTCCATTCTTTGTTCCCAATTGCTTGTGTGTACAAAACACAGACTGTGAAAGGAAAGAAAAGTTTGGTTATTTTCAAATTTTAACATATCCTTCAATTAAGTGAACTAATTTTGTAGTCTCTTGTGCTGTGGAAAATAGTAACTAGGACAATTAAATAGTAATGTTTTCCTTCAGCTGTCAACAAGCCCAACCAGACTGGTGATCATGTGGTCTAGCTGTTGCAGAAATCAGCTAATAAATGGAGTGCTTCTAAAATGGGAGGTGGCACTTATGCCTGACCTCCAGCAAAGCACTTGACAGTCTTTAAAGACAAAATTGGATAAAAGCAGGTCTTCTTTAAATGTGGGTGGTCAGGCTATTCCAGATTATCTAATGCACAATTACCCTAAAATATACTTCCTTCGAGAGAGAAGAAAATTAAAGTTAAAAAAAAACCCAAATGAGGACTCTACTGAAAAGAAACACGGGAAACAGAACCAGAAAAAGGAAAAAAGATTTCTTGCGTTTTCTTCCTTAATTTTGCTTCAAATTATTCATATATATTTAAGCATCTCACACATGTGTATTTTATTTTTTTAAAGCCTGATAAAAAAAAATAGAATCAATCACATTTGTTGACCTAACCTGATTTTGAAAGACCCAGCAGAACAATCCCACAGGTGTCACTGAGATCTCTATTTCCAGTAGAGCACTTACTACACATTAAGCTGCAGCTTTTATCACAAGGACTGGTGACAGGGGTGCAGTGATTATAATCAGGTCTTTTAAACACTATTTTAAGTACAAATCATTTGCACTGAAGGAGCATTATAAACTTTATTTTCTACAGTCTTGAACTAGTTGCAGGTAACTATGATAAAGGAATTTTTACCTGAAACTCCTCTTCAAATCCTTTCTAAACAACAGAAATACAGATATTTCAACATTTTTTTCCTCAACAAGTTCTCTTCCTGCACAAATCATTGTTTTTCAAAATAAGGTGAAAATAATACTGTTTTAGACTGTAGCCTTGAACAGCAAAGGTAGAGGTTTGATTTTGTTCTCAGTGAAGTCAGAATCATCAAGAGACCAAAGCAGAAATGAAGTCAACCTTCTAACTACATTTTCTTCTTACTTATAATGCACTTGCTCCATACAAAAAAAAAAAAAAAAATCCCCTTAGGCAGTAGCAAATAAGAGGAGAAACAGAAAAAAGCAATTTCAATATTTTAGCTCACATAGAAGCTAAAAGTTAACACTTTTATGTTTTAAGTAAGATGTCTTGTAGATGAAAAAAAGCTTTTATAAAAAAATATTCAAAATAATTCTCAGGAGATGTCCATCTTTCTCCATTTACTCTAAATAAACCCTTGGCAATCATGTGCCTACCTTTGGTTACTGTTTATAGTAAAGTGAACCCAAACCAAAAAGCCTATTTTTTTTTTAACACACTCTGGAGTAGCCTGCTGGAGTGTATTACACGAAGAATGAAGTGAAAGGGGAAAATGTGAGAAAACAGAATGAAACAGAAGCTATGAAATCAGTTAAAGAAAGTTCTGTAGGTTACTGAACTTCTGCCTATCTATCCAGAATTGTAGAACAATTGAACATCCTGAGCTGGAAGGGACCCAGCTATCAGGACCATGGCAGCCCAGCTCCTGGCCCTGCACAGGACACCCCAGGAGCTGCCCCATGAGCCTGAGAGCATTGGCCAAACACTCCCACAATTCTGTCAGGGTTGGTGCTGTGACCATGCCCTGGGGAGCCTGTTCCAGTGCCCAGCCACCCTCTGAAGAAAAACATCTTTTTCTAATGCCCAACCTAAACCTCCCCTAACACAACTTGAGGCCATTCCCTCGGGTCCTGTCACTGGTCACCACAGAGAAGAGATCAGTGGAAGATCACAGAATGACCAGGTTGGAAGAGACCTTCAAGATCATCAAGTCCAACCCATGCCCTGAACACCTTAACTAAATGTGTGTAAACACCTTAACTAATGGTTAACTAAACCATGGCACCGAGTGCCACATCCAGTCTTGTTTTGAACACATCCAGGGATGGTGACTCCACCACCTCCCCAGGCAGGTCATTCCAGTATTTTATCAGTCATTCTGTGAAAAACTTCTAATATCCAACCTATATTTCCCTTGGTGCAGCTTGAGACTGTGTCCTCTCGTTCTGACAGTTCTGCCTGGAGAAGGAGACCCCACCTGACTACAACCCCCTCTCAGGGAGTTGCAGAGAGAGATAAGGTCACCTCTGAATCTCCTTTTCTTCAGGCTAAACAACCCTCTACTAGCTGTGGGCTGCAATAAGCCCTTCTAGGCTGCAGATGTGGCCAATATTTTAAATATAATAAAAATATAGACTAATAAGCAGCCACCTCCTACAACATTTTATTGTTAGTAAAAGGTACAAGTCTGACATACACATGTGCATCTCAAACTGACATTTCAAAAAAAGTCAGCCCTAATGAAAGCTATAGAAAAGACATATATTTCAGTCTTTCTGATAAATACCTTGTAAATGAGGAAAATTTTAAATTTTTTTTTCTATCTTTCCTCTAAAATGCACCCCATAAATTTTAGGAAACCAACCATGATACTGCTCTCCATCAATGTTAAGATTCACTATCTCAAATGGCTCTTGGAGAGAGTTTTGTAAAGATCCTGATACACTAATTGCAGTAATCACTAAAAAACTTTGTCAAAATAATATCCAACTGGAGAAATGCAGATAAATACGGTAAAGCTGATCTAAAGCACTTGAAATGCTCAAACCAGAGATTAAAGGCTCCATAAAGCAACCCATCTTGTAGCAGAAAATAGTTAACAGCATTGTCATCAGGGAGAAGAAGGAATACAAGGGGATAAATAATATTTCAAAAGCCATCATATCATGCAGCCACATCCTAAGACAGAGCTAAAAAAATTAGTTTTTCTCTCATAGTCTCAAAAACTGAGGGAGCAATGATAAAGTTCACAGCAGCACGCTGATGAAGAGTAACTGAGAAACCCTTTTGGAAGGCTTTGCTGTATGAGTTGTTCCAAGAGCAGATACAGCTACATCTATAGTCAGGAATATTAATATTTAGTAATTTTTAACCCTGAACACTGAGACCACAATGTAATATCCAAGGTAAATTTAATTAAGTGTTGTAATGAAAAAGAAGGTGAAAATGCCAACACTTACTACTCTGTTACAGACACAGTTCCCAAAATATTATAGATTATTATAGCCTGCACTTCATGTTTTCCCAAACAGACTGGGCCCCCCTTACCTGCTCTGGTCCTTTCCCTTTCAATGAATATATGCTTATCCTTTAGTCTGGCAACTGCTGTTACATCAACATTGCCCATCCCCGTTTTCCCAAGCACAACATATCCATTCCATTCCAAGGAAGACTTACCCACAATGAAACTGACCTTTTCCCCAGGCTACCTAAATCTTTCCATGGTACCAGCTCTAGCAGGGCTCCCCAATATTCTCCACTGACCAGCTTTTCGACCTTCCAGGCAGAGGTGCCCTAAGGTCCCTCTGTCCCATCTGCCAAGAGATTCTCCTAATTGTTACTATCTTCCATGGGGAAAATCCCCAGGGAAGAGTTTTTATGTTTTCAGTCATTCATCCTGGGCTCTTTTGATGATCGATACTGAGCAGCCACAGGGCTCCCCAGGAGGAGTGTGCTGCTGCCAGCACAGCTCTGCAGGGCTCAGCTTGATTTGTCAGGGCTTGGGAAGAAAACAGTTCTGCCCGTCATTAGACAGAAGAAACGTGCAGAAAATCATTAATCTGTATCTCCTCAGAAGGTCTTCTCCGTACCTCATCAAGGAAGCACTACCTTAGCTCAGCTTTCTGCAAGAAAAAACTCCAAATCAATAAAACCCATAGATTTAAAAAAATATATTCCTAGAAAAAATGGTGCCCAAACTGGGAGAGCAGAATGCTCCAAACACTACAGTAAATCAATATATATGATTGCTTTCACTCCACTGAGCAGAAAGCACTGTCAGTAAGAGGATTCAGTATTGTTTGAAATACTTCCTGAACAATGGCTATTCAAGCCTGTCCCATTCATATCTACTATCTCTACAGTTACTTCTGTCACTTGCCTCTGGGCATGCAAAGTGACAGATTCCTCTTGGCATGGATATTCTAGATCTCAGGGAAGTGGTCAGAATTGGAATACTGAGTAACAATTACAGTACAAAAAAAAGGCCAAGCATATCTGCTAAGAGAACCAGGAAAATCACAAGTTAGTTTTTAATTTCAGGAGAAGGCTGTTTATATTGACATGGAAGTCAGCTACATTCCTGTGCGTCCCTCTGAGAAAAAGACCAAGAAGATAAAATTGGATTTGCCCTACCAGTATGATCCTTAGATAAATACACTGGAGTATGAAAAGCATATTAGAACTGGCCTAGCCCAAAGCAATGAGACCTCAGCATACAGAATGACTTTACATGGTTCTTTCTTCTGAGATCTAATGGCTGCAAATTCAGTGGCTGTAAAAGTGGGGATTTGGCAGGATGCTGATTTTGACCCTTTTTAGCTATAGAATAAACCTACTGTATACAGAGCAGCCTAAGAATGGCCTTTGTCCAATGAACAGACACCGAGGAAAGCTGTCCTGCTGTACTTCCAAACAGAGAAGAACAAGAATGTTTTATACTACTCACCCCTTTTACAGTAGGGCCATATCTCTGTGCCCAACTAAAGGACAGTACAAGCAAACAAACTAAATGGCTATTAAAAAACCTGTGGAGTACTAAAACTGGATGTACCCTGTTTGGAGAATACCCAAAATCAAAGCTGCTCTGACAAGGAATTTCTAGAGTGCAAATACAGTATGAGTACTTCCAGAGTCAACAGTTTCCCCCTTCTCTCTTCACCAAGTACAGTATTACTGCACTCCATGGTTTTATACTGCTTACTTGTGACAGACAGGCCTGACTGGCAGCATAATTGGGTACTCACAACTGGAGACCAGACCCTAAACCACACCACCAATTTGAGTGCTTTAAAAAAGCTATTTACATTAATTGAAAAATAATATGTCTCAAATTGATAAGCAAGTTTATGATACTTTTAAAATATTCCCATATATTCTGAATTCATTAAAACACACTAGTTTACTTCTAAGAAACATTTCAAAATAGATACTAAGATTTCTTTAGGTTTTCCTGCCACTTTGTTTCCATGTTTTTCCCAGAAGGGGTCACCTACCAGCCAGGATCTCTTTGGTTTGCCCAGCTGCACATTATGGGGCTGTGCACAGGCTACAGAGCCTTTGGAGGTGCTGCCTTTTGCATGGAGCATCTCCTCTGCAGAAGGCATCCCCAGCAGTCTGTCTGCACACAGGGCTCTGGCAGCAGCCCTGTCTCTAGCCCACAGCTGCTGGCCCATTCTCACTGGGACAAGGTTGAGCAGGGCACTGTGTGCTCCCCTGGCTGGCAGAGTTCTGGCAGGCAGAGCTGCTGCTGTGGCTTCCAGAGCTGGCTGGCACCAGCTGTGACTGTCACAGGGTGTTCATGGCCTTCCCCTGCAGTGAGCTCACTGCAGTGAGCTCAAACACACTCAAACCCTGCAACCTAAACAGTGCCCTAGCTGACAAAAACGTGAAGCACTCGTCCTTAATAATATTTGAGCTTAAGAACTATAGACAGCCTATCACTTCTGCCAATATGAGAGATCTCTGAATTCATTACAGGCAACAGGTCACTGAGCATTCTTCAAAACAGCTTAACTAAGGGTCTTTTTTAACAGAATTACAGAATTGTTAGAGGCCTTTGAAGAACATCCAATCCAACCCCCAGCTAATTTTTACCAAATTTTTTAGTCAGCTAAAATTCTTTATCAATATGCAAAACACTCAGTTTTGTTTCTGTATGATCTTCACATAAAGGCATAGTATTGCCTATGTCTTCTGGTTTTTTATTTGTTTGTTTTTTGTTTGTTTGTTTTTAAAGCTTTACAGGTTACAAACTTCAATGTACTCCTAACTTCTTGTCGTTTTCCCCAGGAAGTAGAAGCTTTTCCCTCCAAAAATTTACTGTGGAATCTCTCTTAAGATTTTTTTTTTTGATGCAGAATGAAAACATATACTCTAACAAAAGTACACAAATGACTCAGTATTCAAATATAAGGACATGGTTGCATGTCCAGAGACTGGATACAAGGATATGTGTCTTGGGTTATTTCCAGTGCCAGTAAGCACAATATGTGGTATCCCAAGGAAGAAAAGCCCAGGCTTAAAGAAAGAAATTGAACTTATGGATGAAAGCAAATGGACAGTTGTAGGAGAGACGACACCACAACTTAAGGACCAGTCTATTAACCACACAAAAATCCTTTGAGTAACATTATCAGAAAAGAAAGGAATATTTTGTGATCTCGGTTCCATTATTAAAGTTTTCATATAAAGGAAAATAGCAATGGATTTTAAATCAAAAGTCCCATCATAAATTCATAGATATGAGAGTTTTGGGGGATCCTGTCATAATTCAGTTTATGAGGAAAGTGAGTGTCACTAGCTTACAATTCTGAACAGATTAACTAAAAAAACATCATACATTTTTGATCAGGAAAGACAGTGTTTCTCAGAGATTAATTAACCTAATTTTATTTTTCAGTATTTGACTCTAAGATTAGTAGACAGTATGTACTAGCAGCAACAAACGCTTCTAGTTTATTTAGTATTTCGCCTAATAGCTTTGAAAAATATCTAAAACAACAGATACTAAAACAGAAAAAACAGCCCAACTTTCCAGAATTTATTAATTTTAGGAAACTTTAGCTTAAATACTAAATAAAAGACTATTTAGCTCAGGAAAGCAGTATTAATAACAGTCTTTAAATTTCCAGTTCACATAACATTAATTATAAGTGTACCTTATTCAAGTTTAACTTAATTATTCTGAGTAATTGTCACAAAGAAAACGCAAACCTAACTGACACTGAAAAAATCACCCACCTAATTTTATTCCAGTGTTTGCACATTTAAAATACGTAATAAGAAGAAACAATAAAATACTATATACTCACTTGGATCAGATTTAGAAAATGTATCTCTGTCCAAAAGATTTCTAAAAAGAAAAAAAAGAGATAAAAATAATCTTAGGTATAAAAAATTTGTGAAATATGCAAATCAGATACCAATGCACACGCGTTTTTAACATTTTTAATCAAGAGTCAGTTCAGTCTTCTCCCCTCCTAATACACAAGACTTAGCCAGCACTAACACTGGAGTCAGCTCACATTTCATTCTATTATCCACTTTGGATTTGAGCAAACTGTGGCTCATATACTCAAATACCATGAATCAAAAAACCACATGTATGTTATATACACATGTAACAGGCATCAGAAAGAGAAATACCTTTAAATCACAAAGGTCTACCAGAGATTAACTTGCCAGCTCAACCCAAAAACCTTAGATTTTACTCAAAAGTTTGGCTATGAGATTTCAGAGCCATAAGGAAGTATCCCTAAGAATATGTCATGGACAAGTAAGGTAAAGAGAACTAATCCATACACAGGACACACTTAGGAATAAATATTCATTTTGTTATGGAATGCAGTCCCAATATCATATCCACACTTCAGCCAGTTGAGAATCATTCACAGATGAACAGACTTAAATTAACAATTCTAAAGAATCAGGACTGGTCAGAAACCATTCTCAGCATAGTTACCAATATTTCATAATTAAAAAAAATAAATTTTAAAAACTGTCTTGACAGACTAGAAAAATGTTCTGAAAACAAGATGCCATTGAAAAGAGACAAGAAAGAGCTAATAAACTTTGGAAAGTATTAAACTTAAGAGCAAAAATGCAGCATATCTACATGGAGCTGGATATACAGCAGTTATATCAAAATAGTCCTAGATATTACAGCTGACCACAAATTGACTGCAAGTCAGGACTCTTGTACTTCTGGGAAAAGGCATACTGAAACACACAAACAAAAATGCCATTTTAGACTAATCATCTCTTCTTCATAATAATACTGACAAACACTCAATTCAAGCAATAATGTTTTGGACACTCCAATTTCTTGCAATCTAAGACAGATATGGAGCCACTGGAGTTCAGTGATAACAGAAATTACCAGAGGTATATAGACTGTATCTATGAGGGAAAAACTGCTACAAATGGAAGCTGACCTCAGTGCAGACAGAGCAAGTAGGAACAGGTTCAACCATAAATTGAATCTTCTGCACCACAGGCACAGAAGTTGAACTTTATTCCATTGTTTTACCATCTTTCACTGTTAAAGGTGGGAGACATGATGTGAAATATCCATTGTCTTCAAGAACATGTCAGAGAGCTACTATTTCTAGTAAAGGTCTTTGATCCTACACCAGAGCAAAAGGAAGGAAAAGAACCAGTTTATATCCCTTATAGCTGATTATTTTTAATAACTAGTAGAGCCTCTTCAAGAGTCACCATTAACTCGCTCATTCAGATTTGAATTACATTATTTTTGTGCTACTGAACAGTGCTGAAAAGCACATTAATACCTTATTCAATACAGGTGTTCTAAGTGGTCCAATTAATACTTCAGCAATGAAAAGATACTGTATTCTAAATATAGGTATTGCCAAGTTCACACTTCAGAACAAGCAATATGAACAAAAAAACAGCTTGAAAAGAACATTGGGCAGATCTGTTTTACTTAATTTAGCTAAAGTACGCACTAGCTTTAATATTACTACTTGTGAATACGTCTGAATTCTGCACACATTAATTATTCTGAACTTCTCTAGTCCATTCAGAAATGTAATTTTTATGCATACAATTATACTCAGTGAAACCATATCCTACCTTGATGAAAATCATGCAAATATAAATTGGAAGTATTAAGAAACCCAGGAAAATCAGTGAACCCAAATCAGTAGTTGACAACAATCACTACAAACTGCTTTAAAAGACAGTACAGCAAGTTCTGCAATATTGGAATTGCCAACTCAAAATCAAAATTGCCTCCTATTCCTCCTTAATTATACATATCTAGATACACCACTAATTCCTGGCAGAATTGGATTATCCCAAAATGAATTGCAGTAAAATTGCAGTAAAACCTTAAAATTAGACTTACATGGAACAAATGGTACATTAGATTTTGGAACAGGCCTCCCATACTCACCATTAGAATTCCAAACAATTTTAATTCCTCTGCATGATGACCATACAGTGGCCTTATAATTGCTATGTTAGTGCTTGTCACTGTAGATTAGGATTAAGGAATTTTAGTCATGCTTTTACTGAGATAAGGTGCTTTGAGTACTTTAGATATTTCCTACTCTTCTTGTGCTCCTTTTTAAGTTTTGTTCCCTTCTATTTTCCAATATACATACCAACATAGACTGGCTTGGTACTGTAAAGCTCAGTTGATCCTGATACCTTCAGCAGCTGCAAAAAGCAGCCACCATAGGAACAGCATAAAAAGAAGGTAAGAATCTGTAGATGAGAATCTACAGGTTCTTAAAGAATCCTAAAGAATCTAAAGATAAAGAACCTTTAATGAGTTAAGAACATTTCTACAGAAGCAGTATCCCTGAAAGGATTGCAGGGTAGACACCCAAGTTTAACACTATAATTCAAGTCAGTTCGTGTCACCACGATATTTTCTGAAAAATCTTCTTTGCCCAGGATTTTTCTCTTGAGAAGCTGAGAAGCTTCAGAAAAGAAATGTAAACAATAATTATCAGATTGCTTTGCAATGTGCTTTGGAGGTTGCTTACCAACCGGTGCACCTTTGATTGGTTCCATGTCAATTGTGTTGATTTAATGACCAATCCCAGTCCAGCTGTGTCAGGACTCTGGTCATCCTAAGTTTTTATTATTCATTCTTGTTTAGCCTTCTGATGCATCCTTTCTCTTTCTTTACTATAGTTTTAGTATACAATTTCTTTTAATATAATATAATAAAATAATAAATCAGCTTTTTGAGAACTTGGAGTCAAATTTTCATCTCTCACCTTGTCCTGGGGACCTCACAACACCACAAGTTCATGCAATGAAGTCATGGTTTTGAACTAGTACAACTTGCAACACCCTCAATTCAACCCCTCACACACTTTCCTACAAATAAACAATTTCTTCATCAAAGTTTGCAGCATGCCTGATTGTCCAAATCATAAAGAGCCAGCCAAAATAGTCATGTAAGAACTTGGCAAGCTGCTCAAGCAATGCAGCCAATTTCAAAAGGGACTTTAAAGAAAAAGTGTCAACAGGAAAAAAAAAAGAATAAAAAAGAGTCTCATTTCGCCAGTAAAACACCTAACACCTCAATAGGCAGCTCAATTTCATTTGTGTGTTTTCATTTCAGGGGAATAACAATCAAAGTGCTCCTTTAAATATAAGAAAACTACACAGTGACTGTGCATAGGACAATCTACAAGGAATGGTAACACAAACCAGAAAGCAGACCAAATGTATTTCTAGAACTTTAGGTGGTCTTTGTACTCTTAATTTTCAATGGCACTTTCTGAACATGCTGAGTAATACAAAGTGTATTTTTTAGCATTGTCTTTGGTAGTAAGCTGTTTTGTCTCAGGAAAGCTCACAAACTCAGAAACCAGAAATATCTGAAACTTCTTTTTGTTTCTCCTAATCAAAGTATTGAGAGAAAGAGACTTGTATTTTAAATGAACTTGGTGAGTATATTTTTTGTCTATGTACATTAAGTCTTACAGATAAACAATGCAAATAGAAAAGGAATTTCTATCAATTATGAGAGAGGGGGGAAAAAACCAAAACTTTTTTTTTGAGAAACAGGCATATCTGGGATCATCTGTGCAGAAATCATTATTCTACTAGCACAGATCTGGAAGGAATTCTTTCTGCACCTCCCCATTCTGGTGTGGACCTTCCAAAACAATTGCAACAGAATAGCTGTCTAAGGGGAATAAATTAATGGGAGCCATGGCAATAATACTGGAAATGCTGGGATAATTTTTTTTTCTGTATTATGAGAGCCATTTCCCCAGGGTGAGAAAGAATGAGATCATTAAATAAGATAAAGTTAAAACATATTTATCTTTGTTTGCATAGTTTCATAAACTCTGTAAAAATTTATCAAAATAACAGTCCAGTGCTCAAGAAGTTTTTTAGAATAGAAAGTTTCAGTCAGAAGGAGCCTACAATGATCATCCAGTCCAAAGGCCCAACCACTTCAGGGCTGACCAAAAGTTAAATCACATTATTGAGGGCATTGCCCAAATGCCTCTAAACACTGCCAGGCCTGGGGCATTGACCTGTCTAGGAGCCCTCTCCAGCACCTGACCACCCTCTCAGCACAGAAATGCACCCTAATGCCGAGTGTTTTGTACTGCTTGACCTGAAACAAGACACATGCATAAATCAGATGCTTCACTGGTCTAGTCAGCAGTGGTGGCTCACCAGGAACCATCACAGCCTTTGATGCTCCCTACAATCTCTAACCCACTATCTGCTATGTGTATGTTGTCAGATGTACACTAAAAAGTGGTATTTACTCTCCTTATCCAAATACACTTCCCTTCAAATTTTACTTTATTTTAGTGATCAATATCTGAACTTTCTTCTCTGTACATTTTTAAGTCTTTGTTACACCAAGCTGATAAGCAAAAGTCAATTCAATTCTCCCATCAGAAATCACAGAATTTTGGCCTTGAAGAATAGACCACAGTAACTACAGAACTGAGCAATTTAAAATCTGCTTTTCTAGTTTTAAAATTTAAAAAAAATTAAGCTTTGTATTGACTGGAAAAAATATTTTTGCTTTCAACAGCTCTGACATCTTGAATGATAAATATGGGGTTCACTTCAGATTAATTTGTCAAAATCTCTCTGGGTGCTATGGCTTTATGTTTCTCTTCCTCTTTAGACTTACATTTAAATGCATGCAAAGATTTCTTGGTTGTGAAATAAAGCACTCAGCAGTTTGCAAACACAGTTGGTTACTCATGCAAAATAATTTTTAGAAAATAAATATTTTCAGTATATCATATTTGTATTATAAAAGCACACACTGCTTCTCTCACACTTTTATCAAACCATGGGGAAAGGAATTCTCTCTAGTTCATTAAATAAAAGCATTTCTGTTTCCCTCACTTAATGATGGGCCACATCACTTTTTCACAGAAGATCCTGATAATGAAAGGAGCATCCTAATCACATTTTAATGTGCAGAACAGTACTCATTGTACTCCTAATTGTAACATAACTGTATTATTACCTAGTAGGCACTACCCCTCAGCCTCAATGGCACCACTGAACGTGCAAGGATCAGTCCTAAGCTGACGTAGGATCCAAAGAGCCCACTCCAGTGAAGAGCCCACTTGACCTACCTGCAGAGGAATTGCACAAATTACTCAGTGGCAGCTTAAGCACTCACCCTTCCACAGCTATTTACCCTCTCCTCCTCTATTCTGTCAGAGCACAACAAAGGCAGCTATTAGCTTCCAGATCTCTAGATTCTAAATGCCCTGCACCTAACAGCAGATCAGACAATTTCTCAGAATTTTACATTATTGTCAAAATAACTGGTTTTCTTACAACAGGCTCACAGGTGAGACAACAGTGATTCTACTGACTAACAGGCAATTAGGATGACCTGTTCATTTCTGTTCAAACCATTCCCACTCTTCAGGGCACTGGAAGAACGGGAAAGAAAGCAAACATATCTCTGATGTGCAAGCTTAAGAAAACATTAACAATACCTCTTCATAACCTCTGGAGAAGTAATTCACCAGAAAACAAATAATTTTCAGCCTCACAGTAACTTTCATTGTCAAGCTATATTGATTCAGAAGCCATAAGGGAAAAAAGAAAGGGAGAAGCAATGAGAAGGGTAAGATCAGCAGTGCTTCCATGAGTTTCATCACAACCCACAGCCATCTCTGGCTAGATGTACACAAACAATTTTAGGATGAAACCTCTATTAAAACTGCTGATTGCTCCTGAGGGTTAAAAAAACCCAAAGGAATTGCCAAGTTTATTTACTCTAACACAGCAATAGTTTTACAGGAATTCTGTTGGAACAGATGGAAAGTACTGGGTTATAAAAATACATTTGTGCAGATGAAACAGACCTAACATAATCTTAGACTATCCCAGTTTATATTAAAAAAAAGACCAATTAGTACTATCACAAACTGGTGGAACTCTGCTTCAATACCAACCCAAAATTCTATTTGAAACCAACAGAATAAACCATCCCCATTTATATTGTTAGGGCTGGGCAAGTTAACAGTCTCTGGCTCTGAGCTTCTGGTGGTGTATCCTGGGAAATGGCACTAATGACAGCTGGTGGTCAAAAGAGCTTTTCAATCTAGTGCCAACTCACCACTCCTTCCCAGTTACTTTCACTCAGACCATCCAAATCCATGGATATGCTGCCCTAGGTGAGTTCTGATTTCTTTAGGAATGGATAATACATTTCACACAGTGTTTCATTAATGTATAACAGCATATAAAACCTAGATTGGTTTTGCAGTTTTTCTGAAACAACTCTTTAAAAGGTATAACTCAAAGAAGTAATTTTAAGAGGAAATATATACCATCAGTGTAATATTCATCCTTTCTCTGCCAGCGCAGGACTGTTGGTCAGTGAGCCACTGCTCAGATGGGCAGACAAAAAAATTGGGAAAAATAATAGCACCACAGAAAGTCTTCATAAAAATACAAAAAGTTATTGCACATTTCCTAGATCTTTGCTGCCGCCAGGCCTTCCTGTATGGCACCTTTCTGGGCCTAGGACAGTGGGCTTCAGCTGAGGGTGGGTGTTACAGTGAGCCACCCATCAGTGTCCCACCTCCTGTCTGAGGACAACCATGAAGTTTTCAGTGGTGGCAGGGGTGGAAGAGGTGGTCTCAGAAGGAGAATGATGTTGACTTCTTCCTCCCCACTCCAAGAACCCCCAGCTGAGTTAACATGCCCTGGCTTCATTCATCTGCATTCACCCACATTTACTGCCCACCACATACAGCCTGTATGACATCTCCTTGAGAGCTGCTCCTTCACCACTTTTGGTTCTGCCCAGCTCCCAAACTGCACCTCTTTACCAACCAACCACTGGTGACCTCTTTACAGCACTGGGGTCCCCAGCAAGGGGAACATCCTGAGTACCCTCTTTTCACCCTCTGCTGCCACACTCCCATCCTGTGCCCCCACCTGCAAAGCCTCTGCTATCACACTGTGACAATGCTCCTCTGCACTGTACCATTCTGTCAGGGTCACAAATACATCATTATACACATAATAACTACTTGCTACTACTATCTGCTGAAGGAAATACGGTTATACCATGTGGGATCTCAGCACCTCAGGACTGAGGTGCCGAGTCACCGAGACCACCCTTGCGGGGCTCGGGAGTCCTGGAATGTTGCCAGAAGTGTCTGGTGGCTGGACTTTGATCCTACACAGGAGACGACACCTGTATGAGGATAGGAGGATTTCACCGGAGTGAATGGTGAAGGGATAAGTTAATTAGAGAGTGAAACACAGGGTTTAGGATTTCTGTACAGGGGGGTTTAGAGAAGTAAGATGGAGGAATTGGGGCGTGTCCTGTCCTTCTTCTTCTTCTTCTTCTCCTCCATATTCTGTGGTGATGGTGGCACTTTGGGATTGGTCATTACTAAAAGTGCACCGGGCAATAAGGGTAAAAGGTATTGGGGAAAAATGATAAATATTGTACACGTAACTTTGGGTATAAAGATAGGTGACTGCCCGGAGGGCAGGACAGTGTGCTCATGGCTGGCTGCTGAGCAGACCTCTGTCGGGCCAAAAGAAAATCTTTTAGATAAACAATTAATAAACACAGAGACCGAAAGAAGAACTGAAGCCTCTTCTCGTCCTTTGATACGCGGGCTGCCCCAAGGCCACCTCGGGCCTTCCCAGGCCCTTCAAACAGCCGAAAACCGGACAATACCACACAATTATACAAGGACAAGCCAAAAGGAAATTAACTAAGCAGTAGCCACCCAACAACTAGAAAAAAAGAGAGCAGGTTTGGGTTTGCAGCTAAGTAAAGCCAAACAAAGCTCCACGTAGGCAAAGGCACGTTCAGACAAAACCTGACAAGTCCTGACACTCCCAAGTTTGTGTGAAACCTGAAGCCTGCATGAGAACTGACATGTTAAAGGTTAATGACTCAAAAATCAGATTTGCAAAAGCAACAGGTGCTTTGCTGAAGCCAGATTGGCACCCCCTAAACAAAGGGGAGGAGAAGAATTTTTGGGTGTATGGTGAAACCATTGATCTTCTAAGAACAGCCCAGGTGCAGAGGAGGTGCACACCCAGCCGCCAGGGGATGACCACACCATACCAAAAAGGCCAGTAAGAAGCAGATCCTGCAAGGGGGGGGTAATGCTTCTTATCATGCCAATGTCCTTTCCTGATGACACTCAAGTGTAAAACCACCCCCTGGGAGAGGTATGGGGACACTCATAGGTAAGCCTGAAGGTATTAATTCCTTCTGGAAAGTCACAACTGGCTCAACCTGTGCAGTCATGAGAAACAGTGGTCATGCCTTAGAAAGGGCCACAAACCTCCAAAGTCCCCTGAAGCAGCCCCAGACTGTGCATGAGCCACAATATTTCATAGTGTAAGGCTCCACTCCCAGGGGAGGCACCTGGGCCTTCCCACCTGAACATATACTATTAACCCATTGAATCTTTGCTTCCCACCCATCACTTCCCTGTATTTCCTCCCATTCCAAACCACAACAGGGGGACTTCGCCAGCCCCAAGAGATAAAGACTGTGATCACAACTTTGACCAAAAGACAACAATATTGCAACAATCAAGTCTCAGTGCTGGACGGGTAGTGCTATCTTTCTTCTTCTTTTGTACTCTTACCCTTTCTTTTCCTTGTATATTTTCCTAAGTGATATTGTTATACTTTTATATATTTCTATTAATAATAACCAGAGCAGATACACACCTCCTTTGCAATGGAACCATACTGTTCTGAAATAAACCAGCCATATGTATACACACTGGTCATTCAGTCTCGTTTCACTTTAATCCACCATGAGGGATCTAGAAAGAACTTTCTGTTACCCTCTCAGCAGTGGGTTAAAACAGCCTGTCCCCTGTGTGTGGAAAGTCATTCCATGACAAGCTACTGTCCATGAAGGAGACAGAGGAGTCCTACGCAATTATTTGAATAAAGGGAGAGAGCCCACCTGGCCACACAAGCGTTTCTCTCTCGAGGTTTCAGAGGATGCAGACCCCTTTTATCCTAAAACCCTGTCCATATGTTGACCTCTTCCTTTCCCCAGTGGCTGCAGCTCTAGGAAGATACAGCCTTCCCAAACCACTTACCACAATCCCCCCTTGAACATGTCATTTTCTTCCAGAATTTAGAAATTCGGACTATGTAGGTTGTGCAAGAGACTTTGTGCTGACCCATTTGTCTATTGCTCTTAAGTTCAGGAGTCAAACTGTCTGGGTTCTGCAGCTTGGCAGAGGCACCAAGACTCATTTCAAAGACACTGACTCCCATTTCTCCTTAAAACACTCACGCATGAACTGTTTGTAAAGACACTAGCATCCATCTTTCCATCATTAGCTGTCGCTAGACAGAACCTGTGGTGCAAACAACCTGCTTCAAATTCTATTAGTCACACTGCTGCATGTTTAAATTTCAAACAATAGAGACACACAGGTGAAAACTAAACTTGCACTCTATCAGGAATGCATCTCCATGACTATGGACACTGTAAGCCATTTATGTTTTTTCTCATCTGAAACCAGCTGGTTCTCTAGGCAGTATCACTTCAAAGAAAAAAACAATGTAAGATCAACCTTATGTTACTAGTCACACATAACCACTCCATGGACTTTTAATCCAATCTAGTAATACATACACAAAGAAAGCAGGAAGATGAAAACCAAGTTTACAATCAAAATTAATTTTATATTCTGTATTTTTACTATACAGAGTTACAAGCTTGAATGATTCATTATGAATATATCTTTTATCATTATATCTTTCTGCGACAGAGACTTCTAACACATTATTAATATTTTTTAAAAACCCAGAAGGCAAGTATGATGGCTGGAGAGACATCTTGCCAGAGATCAATGCATAGGATAATCAAAGATATAATTTACCATACTTTTAGGTATTGCAAACACTTGGAAGTGGCTGGTTAAGACTTTCACACTGCCAAACAAAAAGAAAAATTCTGATGTGGTATGCTTTGTTTGTTTGCACAAGAAACTTGAAATTGAATCATTTCAATTACTGAGAATAGGGAATGCTTAATTCCATTCAGCTCATTCATTAATGTTAGATTTCTGTAGAAATTGTGAAGTGACATAGGACTGATCCAAAACAGGCATGGGCAACCAACTGTGTTTCTGCTGAACTGTGACAGGTGTTTGCGGTGCCTTTATGCACATAACGCCTGCTGTGGGAACACAGGCAGTGTAGAGTTTATCCAACATAAACCCAGACCAACAACGACACACTGCCTGATTGAACATAAAGCCTTCCAAAGCACTATTATCATAACAAACGTTCTGAATTAGCAAAGTGACCCTGCACTCTGTCAATATTTTAGAACCATCTTTCCAATAACCATATCATCTTTGATACACTACTAGAAGTCAAAATGATAAAACTACAGCTTCACTTTCCTACAGATATTAAAAAAACACTCTTAATAAGATAATTCTGATTGATAAGTCCATAAATAAATATTAACATGAGATATAATAAAACTCTTGACTTTTTTATTAACATAAGACTGCAGAACGGCTGCAGAATTATCACGTACTACAGGAAAAAAGCCTAGGCCTGTCCACACAGTAACCCTGATAAACAGAAACCATCATTATACAGACCATAACAAAAAAATTAAAAACTTGAACCCATTAAACTACACTGAATTTTGTATGCCCACACAGAGCACAATCTTATGTCAAGATACATAACCACAATCTTGCAGCCTTAGATAAACTTCTTCAGTCAACACATAGTAAGAGCACTAACAGAGGGAAGATGGGAACAGAATATGGAGTTTTTCCAAGACTTAACTAGATTGGAATCAGTGGAGGACATCAGCAGAGGGAAAACAGGATGACAGGCATATGGCCTGGAGCTTACCTGAAGCTCACATAAGACCACAAGCTTACACACAGAGCAGGTAAGAGAAGAGTCCTTTCTAGACACAGGGTTATAACCTGCATGCAGTGCAAACACCCCTGTAGAGGAAGAGGAATCTTTGGGCTGGAAAACATAGTGAGTAGAAGGAGAGAGTGCAGCCTATTTCCACTCTTTCACACAGACTGCAGGGACAAGGTCTTGGTCCTTCACCACATGACAATTGTGTAAAATTATGCCAGGCAGCGACAAATAAAGGTTGCATGGCAGGTGACAGTAACATTTTCATCAGATCATAAATGCCCTTCAGCACGTGTGAAGAAGGGAGAGACAGGGTGCAGAGGGACATGGCTACTACAGCAATTGATCCAGACAACAGTGGACAATTACCAACACCAGAGGATGCTCTGGGATACACATATGTAAGCTCTTCTGCCAGATTAGAGCTGGCTCTTGAGTCAAAGACTTCTGCTTCCTGATAAACTACATCTTAGAGAGTCAGGAAAGAATTGTGAATTTTTTATTTGATAGGCACTGAGTAGTAATAGCTAGAATTAAATTAATTTCTTACTTTTCTAGCATTTTTAAAGTTACAGGTAATGCTGGCATTCAAAAGCTATGGGAATGATATAAAAAACTTTTAGTCATAAAGAAATTCCAGAAAGAGCATTACCTGACAACCAAAACACTTCTGGATTTTACAATTTTCACAGAATTTCTCATCCCATGAGATGCATTTCTCCTAAAGGCTGACCCTGAAGCTAAACCAGGGTGGCTTGGAGAATATCAAGTAGTCCAATGCCATCTGCATAGGGCTGAATCTGGATATTCTGGCAACACTGGCAGTATGAGGATGCAGGCAAATTGGGAAATGCTGACAAATAAACCACATGGAATTGAAAGCTAAAGGAATAGAACGTGTGTCCTTAGTGAATAAGACAGACAGAAAGACAGAACAAAGGAAAGAAGAATCACAAATTTACTTTATAGCACAAACACCGCTTCACTGACCACAAGTTACACCACCTGTACAGACTGGAAGAACTTCTCTCATGCCCTCCAAGGAAAACAAGCAAAAACACACAAAAAACATACAATCCCCTAAAAAAACCACAATACATCAGCACAACAAAAAACCCCAAAGTCAAACAAAAAGAAAAACCCAAGAAAAAAAAATCTAGGAATAAATGATAGTTATCAACTAACAATTGCTGATGTAAATTAGTGACCACATTGGTCCTACAACTCTTCAAATATCAAGGAAAAGAACCATTATGACCCAGACTGCTGTTAAAAGCATTTCTCTCCAGGTATTTAGGAATACACAACTGCTAATTATTACAGAATTTTCAGCATTCTCTGAATTTTGCAGTTTGCTCTTGCAGTCTTTCACAATTTCATTTAACACCACATTTCACAAGCTTTAGCCAATGAATGTGTTTACAGATGAATCACAAACGTGTTAACCATTAATCTCTGCCCTGGTGTCACTCATTTTATACTCTGCTCTGAAGCATAATTTTGTAATCAAAAAGTGTCATCCAGCACATAGAGAAGAAAGGAATCTCCATGGAAATTCCCATCCTTCTGCACTTGACATCAAGACAAATGAAAAAGTTTTAACAAAACTGACATGGCTTTTAACAACATCTACAGAGAAACTGCTGCTGCAAACTATAATCTGAAATTAGTTACAAGTAAGGTCAGAACCGACTGACAGTGTTCTGTACCTGCATTTCTATGGAACTATCTGATGGATTACTGTGAAGCATGGCAGGTATACACAAATGATACCTGGAATTAAAGGAACTCCCATACTAAGTGAATTGGGTCAAATTCAGCATAAGTGCTCTGACATCTGTAACTGTGACAGGCTATCTGAAGGACTTAAAAGTAAAGGTCCTGGATCGTTTTTACACATTACAGCACATCCTTCCTCAGACAACAGTTGGTGCTTGTGAACCTTGCAGAGACAGCAAGTACAAGGGGGTGTTGGTATGTCAGCCTGGTGACTGTTTCAGTATTAAAAAATTAATCTTACTCTATTCCTCACTGCTTCAGCCTTCTTTTGAAATTCACACTTGATAAAACATCAAATCAGACTTTATTTACTAAGGAAAGAGAGGGAGTGGTCTGACAATTTAAGTTTAGAGCACTGCCGTTCTATCGTGGTAGTACTACAAGTAAACAGCAACATTATAAAATGAGGAGCTACATTACAAAATGAAGCACCGAACTGTAGAAGAAACTCTGTCGCATTTCCCATCAGGAAATACACGGACAGTTCAAATTTTCCGCTAGAAGCTGCCAACTCTGCTGGCGAAAGGCGTCACCGTTTTGCAACTACTAGGAAATACTTAAGGAAGTCGCGGAATGTGAACATGAATAAAAAAGCGCACAAATAAAAACTATTTTTAGACCTCTAACGAGAAAGCCTCTGCATCACGGGAGAAAACAGGACTTTTGAAATACCGATAAACAAGCGTCAAAGGAACAAAACCACAGACACTACGTTTGGTGTTACGGGTTGGCACTCCCTCAATTTCTCGGCAGCAGCGTTACGATAAAACATGACGAGGCAACACAACACGCCCGTACTCCCAAGTTTTGCAAGAGAGCCTTGAAGAACCCGTGACAGGATTGCTGCGGACGGAAGGTCTCCGTCCCCACCGCGGCGCTTGGGACAGCTCCAGAAGTTCAAACACCGGCCGGGTAACGCGCCCCGACTCCCGCTCCCGGGCAGGGCGCGGGCCGGCGGCAGCCGCTGCCCGTCTCGGCAGAGCCCGGAGCCGGCGCTTGGCCCCCGGGCCCGGCGGCAGCACCGTGCGGCGGACACGCCCGGTGCGCGGCCAGCGGGCTGCAGCGGGCTGGCAGCCGGCCCCGGGCTGCGCCCGCTCTGCCCGAGGATGCGCCGGCGGCATCCCCGGCTGCCCGCGCTCCGCACGCTCCGAGGGCAGGGGCGAGAGCGGCTCGCACGGCGCGGGGCGTGCGGAGGGCGTCCCGCACTGCCCTCCTGCCCGCTCCCCTGACAGCCCGGGACGAGCGGCCCCCGCCCGTCCGCCCCCTCCGACGCCGCGGGGCGAGCGGGTGGCGCGGCCGTGAGCCGGCTCCGTACCTGCAGGACACGGAGAGCTCCACCTTGGTGGCCGGGATGCTGGAGCTGAGTACGTTAAAATCCCCCACGGACGCCATCTTCGGAAGCCCACCGCTTCTGCCCAGCTCCTGCTGCCCCGCCGGCTTCCCCAGCCCGAACATGGGACAGAGCGGCGCGGGCGGGAACGAGGGACGGACGGACGGACGGAGGGAGGGAAGCAGGAGGCGGCGCCTGCCGGCCTCCACAGCGCGGTGCCGCTGCCGCCCGTGGCGCGGAGCCCGCTCCGCTCCGCACCCGCGGGATGCGCCCGCCGGCTGGAGCGGCGAGGCGGGAGCGGGCCGTGACGTCACCGGCAGCGGGAGCCGCGCGTGCCCGCCCCGGGCGCGGGGAGCCCGACGGCCCGAGCGGGGACACGGCGGAGCCCTCAGGGAGCGCGGCACCGGGGCCGCCGCCACCCCACGGCCGGCAGGGCGGGGAAGTGCCCCGCTGGAGGCGTGCCCAGGGTGCGCTCCCGAGCGACTTCGCTCCCGCGCCTCCCCGGTCTCTTCCCTCCTGAGCCCTGCACGGAAACTGCCGCTCCGTCCCGTCCCGCAGGCTGTCCGGGCAATCTCCTCCCTGCGCGTTAGTGAACAAGGGAGCTCCCCCGTGTCTTCCCCTTGGCTCCTGCACGGAAACTCCCGCGCCGTTCTGTCCCGTTCCGCGGGCTGTGCGGGGAATCCCCTCCTCCCGCGTTAGTGCGGGTGATAGATGTGCGTGTGCGGGTCCCTTCGCCCCGACCGACCGCAGCGGCGGCTGGGGACAGCGCCCGGGGACAGCGCCTGCTGGCCGCACTCCAAGGCCGGGTGCGGGGTGACCCTCCCGGGGCCGCCGCCACCAAAGCCCCGGGCGGCGAACGCGCGGTCGGCGGGCACGGCGGGGCGCGGGGCAGGGCCGGGGCCGCCAGGGGGCGCGGCGGAGCGGCCGGGGGGCAGGGCCGGGCCGGTGAGGGCTCCGCGGGCGGCAAAGGGAGCACGGCGGCGGTGAATGCCCTCGGAAAGCCTGCAGCCCTTCCCATTGCAAAACAGGCGAATTTACCTCGGTCACTGCGTGCACTGACGCACTGGAAACGGGGGTTTCCCTCTGTCACACGTGCGCAGATCTATTCCTTTTTTATTTTTTTCCAAGACCACCAGTCCAGTTGCCCTGAACCTGCTCATAGTAATTCACAATAATCACGACAATTCCATCATCTTGTATGTAATGTATTCAACTTGTATCCATTATTGTGGCATCTAAGTAGTCCCCAATATTTATTTCTCATCATAGCAGTTTGAAGAGAGATAGAAGAGTTTCCTTTCCCATATCAGAGGAGGGAAGTTAAGGCACAGGCAAATTAAATGCCATGTCTGTAGCTACACAAAATGTTGGACAGGTCCAAGTCCCTAAAAATTATATACTGAAATAATGTACTGAATTCCTCTACTCCTCTGTCTGTTGAGAGTTTTACATATAGCAATAATGAAGTTTAATGTGTTTATTCGTAAAAGAAATGTAACTCCAAAGCCACAAACGTTATCAAAATACATTCATTTTGAATTTCATTTCTAGATTCTTGTTGCTGTAATTCAAGTTCAATGCCTGACCACAGGTAGTACATCATGATAATGGTAAGAGTACCTGAATGTCAACACCTGGTTAGCCCATAGCAAACAGAAGGAACAGCAGTGGGAATGCAGAAAACAGCAACGTGTTCTTGTGTACAGGAGATACACTCCCTGTGCACAGCACACATCTGAAACACAACTCCAGTGGCAGAAACTCAAGGAAGATACCATGGATATTTTATTCAGAAACTTCTGACCACATCCCAGTTCTAATCTTCTGGCTCTTTGTTTTCAGGAAGTTATCACCTGAAATCTCATTTCCTTATTTTCGTTCTCTTGTCCAGAGCAATTTGTTAAGCACAGAGCAATTTCTCATCAGATATCTCCAAAGTACTTCCTCTCAAACCAATCTGTCTGAAGTTCTCAGTGCAGCCAAGAAACCACACACCTTCACAAGTATTCCAGGTATGTCTGCAGGCAGCCAAACCAGTAAGTCTACAGCTGAAATTGCTTAAAAAAGCCAAACCACAGAACCCAAACAAAAAAACAAGAAGGAATTTAGTTCACTACTGTCTTTGTCTGTACAGTAATGTGATGGGTGTAGGACCAGTGCTGTCTTGAGAGGCTAATGCTGAGTACAAATAAGCTACTAGATGACTAAAAGCTAAAGAACAGTTTTTGAGGAAAAAATACCAAACTGTTTTTCAGCTTTATAATACAGTTCCTCCCTCTTTTATAATCCACTATAAGGATCTAAGCATGATCAGTGTATCCCACAGGGCATGGCATGAATAACTGAAAATGTATGAAGAGTTATTAGAATAAGGATAGTACGTCACTATAAATGATATAGCTGTTACAATTCTATAGGTGTGAGTAATTTAAATTATATCATGTAAGTGTGACATGATCTTACATTATTCTCTACTAATCCACTTTACTTTTGGTTACGTGGGGGTTTGTTTTGATCCTTTTTTATTATCTGATCTTAATATTTTATTCTACTTAAAAAAATGGAAATTGTTGGCGATTGCTGATTCCATAAATAGAGCACCCTGTGAAAATAATGGAGGAGTTAAGGAAATTCAAGTCTTCTGTGTTGCTGGGGAGATATCCATCTTCTCTCATCACATTTATAAAGGCACAACTATTTTGTCTTTGAATGTTTCAGCTTAGAGTAAGTACTTAGTTCTCATGCACTGAGAGTGATTTATATGGGAAGAAGAAAATAAAAACTAAACCAAGGGGTAGTTGAAAGATAGGCACCAATGGGACTAAATATACATTATTACCATTACAGAGAGGCACTTTGTATTTTCTGATTCTTAAATGGCACTAAGGTGTGGGGACTGGAACAATGTCCAAGTATTAGGAGAGAGGCAGTTTTAGTATCTGAAATTTATGTACAAAATACCTATCAGATTACAGTGCAAAAAGAAGCATAAGAGCTGTGTGTGGTATATGGTAAGCTGACATTTGGATGACATCAGTGACTCTCTGAAAATTTTGCAATGGAAAGCAGGACATATTTTCCTTGCTTTCTTTTGTGATTGTTACTTTATTATTACTAGCTGTTGCTAATGATCAGATGCCTACATAACTTGTTTCAATACCTGCAACCTAATTTAAGGAATGAGGGATATATTTGCAGTAATTATAGCATAAACTATGAACAAACTAGAGATTCCAGAATAGCTGTAATGCGTAACACGGGATGATTGCTTTAAAACATCACAGCTTCCAGGTTTCAGCAGCATAATTGAAGCCGAATGCCACAGGATGCAAACATTGATTACTTCCCTCCACCCCCTCAGCTTTCTGCCATTATTAGACATCTCAAAAAAGAAGTTTTATGATTAAATCTTTGTACTACTAAAAAAAATAAACCACACACAGACAAATCTGTAGGAAGTTAAGGAACTGGAAATGGCATCTATTCTAGTTATGTGATAGAATAGGTGGATGATTAGAAGTGAGCTGCAGCATTATTGGAACAGAACAATGTGACTACAACGCATTTTCATGACAATGACATGCCTACTCAGTCTGTATTTGTGATGAACATATTCCCTTGTTCTTCTTCAAGCATCCATTCAATAGATCTCTCAAGTAACATTAATCAGATGTCATAATTTTATCATGGATGCCACCAAACTGCTTCTTTCAAGACCCTGAAGAATGGAGTGAACGTAGCCATAACATGGTCCTTTCTGATAACTGAACACAGCCCTGAAACAATTCCAGTATCCTAATGTACACTGCAGTTGGAGAATTGTTGTATCTTTCTTTCCTGCCTTTGATTAATATGGTTAATTTCCTCCTTTGCTAGTGCTGATTGTTTCAATCCATTGAACAGAGACAAGGAATTTAGCATTTGCTGGGACCAGTGGAACCATCAGTGCCACCATCACTATTGGAACCATCGGCAGGAACAGTGGCTGAATACAGACTACAGGCTTTAAAAAACATCTGTAATAAAACATGCTGATGGATACATTCAGTCCCTTTATTCTTCTAGGATAATTTCTCTCCAATAACTCCATGATTTTGTGATCTGCTTTCAAAACACACAAATACTGATGAGGCTTTATTTTTGTGAAAGTAAAGTCTAAAGGAGGTGTCAGACTCAGAGGTTAGACATAAAGAAAAGCTCTCCACTTCTTTCAGGGTTTCACTTTAAACACTACTTTTCAAGGACTAGGATATACAGTCTCACAGGTGCCAAAAAGAATTCATTTCTTCTTCTCAAAAAGTATCTAGGTCTTCTGTGTTTAAAAGCCTTTGAAACCTATACTTGCTGTCTGCATAGGAGCACCTCTGTCGTGAGGACCCAGGAAACCTTGTCACCATGGCATAAGCGTGGGGAAGGTTAGTGAGTCATCAGTGCAGAGACAGCTAATCATTTCACCCTTTCTGTACCACAGTGAAATCAGTGATGCTTTTGTTTGTGTACCTCTCTACTGTTTCCATGCAGAATAAAATCACAAAGTATAAACAGCACTTCCCCTCTTCATACACACAAAGGACAGCTATCCAACAAATACTCTCGTCTCTCTATATTATATTCACTTACACTAGAACTATGTTATAAAGGTATCAAAGTACCTTTAGCACTAGATAATTTTCCTGTATTATTTAAAATTTTCTTCCACTTTGATCCAGCCAGAAGAGATCAGCAGCACAACCATAAGGCTCCTTCCTGCCACATCCTAAGTGTTCTTCCATAGAACCAGGTTAAGTAGTGTCAGTTCCTGACACAATTTTCAGGTAGTTCAAGAGCTCTTTGAAATGGCAAACACTGCTGAAACATTCTGAGAGTCATCCAGGAGGTGTAATGGAATCCATTGCACATCTTACACCTAGTACTGCATAGTAAGGTCTCTAAATCTATGAACACAGGAATTTTAAATCTACTGAGCACTTTTGCTGTCTCTCAAAGTGAAGCAAGTAGTGTGGAACTCAAGTTCTAAAAAAACTAAAACTGTGACTTGGGAGTATTTTTAGTACAGGCTTCTAAGTGTTAAAAAAGTCATATTAAAGTTCAGAACTTCAGGTTTTACTTTAAAGGACAAGGAAAATTGATTAGATGTTTTTGTGTGAAAAAGTATTATTCATGCACCTTCAACTGAGCATTGGCCATCCAGATTTCATTTGTGGACAAGCTGCCAGAAAAATGTAAGGATGCATTTTAAATAATATTTCTAGAAAGACAGTTTATGACTGGTTCATGGTAGCAATTACTTCCAGGTTCTGCTAAACTAAGTGTTTACTATGGCAGAAAGCATGGTAACAAGAAGATTGTCTGCATAAAATTCTTCTCAAAAATTCTGAATAATGATGCTTTTTTCAATGAACATAAGATTAGACAGCCCCAAAATGAAACCTCAAGATGTTTGTGACAAGATCAGCTGAACAATTCAGGGAAGTATTTTAGTCTCAGAAGAGATAGAGGAGAATCTACTTCTTGCTCTTCAGTTACTTCCCATGTTCTTGGACTACTCCTGGTGACTGGAATTATTTTTTCCTTCCCTTCCACGCCCAATCAATTCTAGACCTTCCATATTTCTAAGAAATATCAGCTGATTTGCAGAAAATATTTGTTTGTTACAAATCTTTTAGGAATAATATCATGCACAGTTTTTTTCTTTGCCTAATCTCAACCCATATCTTTTCCCTTGGCATGCTTCCAGAATATTAATAAAATCAATGCCACCATTAGCAATACATCTTGGGAGGCCAAGTCTTCATATGTAACACTTTTTGTCAGGATGCAAAACCCTTCTGTCCTGGTTTTGGGCAAATTTGGGGAGAAGCCTCTGAATGGGGTCCCTCTAGAAAGCAAATTCATTGGCTCCTCCCTCAAATGGTTTGGGAAAAATATTTCCTTGGAGAAAAGTGGAAAAAACCTGTTTATTTAGCAAGCAAAGTTTGTTATTTAACAAAGCTTTGTGAATTTGGCTAATGCAGAAGAAATTAGCACATAGCCTCTACAATTTAAAGGTATGTTATCCAGTTATTTTCTTCATAGCAACTAAAGTCAAACTCAGTCCTTTTAGGAAAAAACCATGACAGCATTTCTGAACCCAACAGCAGCAATGCCCAAACTGCTGCATCCTCCTCTGTCACCCAGATGGTGGCTTCCGTACTCATGCATGCAACTTTGTGTATTTCCTGATAAAATCAAGGAGATATTGGGTCATGCCATTTTAGGCATGGAAGAAATCAGTAACTCTGCCAAAATAGACACAGATTTAATCTTTGTGAGTAGATTACAACACAGATGTCAAGCACCAATTGCTTATCTATTACCTACCTGTAAATATTCAGACAAATGTGTACACAGTGAGGGGGATGACCTGGACTAATCTGGATAAGTGTTGGATCCACTGTTTAACAATAGTCACACACTTGAACTCACATAAATAAATACTCTGGATGATATATCAACTTCACTTATCATTTCATCTTCCCTGAAGGATCCTTGTGGAGTCAGGGAAACACTCCATATTCTAATTAGCCAGCAAGAAGCAAACCCAAACTTTTCTGTCAATTGCTTTTTAGCAGTTTCTTTCACAAATTTATCAGTGTAAGCCAAGATAGTGGAATTTCAAAAAACTAGTCACCATATGTGCCCATACCATTTCAATGGCTTCCTCATTTTGAAAGAAAGTAGTGGGTGTTTCTGTATTCCTTCAAAGATCAGTGAAATCCCAGGATGTTGCCAGGCTCCTCCATGTACAATTTTTCATGCAGTCAGGCTTACAGTGAAGCTCTGTCCCAAATTAATTTTGAAGGCTGCATGTGATTTACTTTATTGAATTCTTGATTATTTTTTTTCCCCCAAGATTGTACTTGTTTTGTGGAAGAAACCGACAAATGCCCTTTGGGCAAAAAGAGAACATGGTTCTATTTTCAGAGAGGAAAAACTTCATGGCTCCTTAAGACTTTCTGTCATATTTGATAACTCACTGTTAGACACAGAACCAGAAAGCAGAAGCCTCTCCCACACAATGGGTTCCTATGGTCTGGGTTCTGGAAAGAGGAGGAATTGTGTCTGGAAAGATTTGTAAAATCATTGAGGATATAAAACATTCTGTTTCCCAGCTGAAAGCATCCCTGAGGGGGTAACAGATCTTACCAGTAATATCTGTGATGGTTATTTGGCTTCTGCAATGATTTTATGCCTCCACCTATAAGGACTCAAGCAGCAATAACTGCTTGAGAAATAAAAGGAATATCATGAAACACCTCCACTCCCATAATTATCAATCATTAGTCCTCGATAGGAGACTCAAGGTCATATGCTCAGTCTGACAAAGCAGACTTTGATCCATTTAATCACTTTGGCTTTTACCTCCAGGCAAGGCCTCTAGGAATAGGAGATTTTTCTTCAGCTACTCAAAGAAAGTTTGTCATTTTAGATAAAATACAATTTTATGAGCTACTCAGTATGGTTGGGTACTACAAAGCCCATAGCTTTCTCCCAGTGTGCAACCAGACACTGAATTTCTCTCAAGGGAGGAGCTGTGCAGTGATCAGGGCTCCCTTCAGCGAGCCTGGCTGTTTCCTACACGGCTGGGAGATCTCTGCAGCCAAAGGGAGGCCCTTGTACACAACATATTTTGAAGAAATACAATTACTGCAGGACATTGTCTTCTCTTTCTTCCAATTTACCAGAAGCAAGCTCCAAAGTGACTATACAAACTCTCAGAGAAGCTGATTTTAATCACTCATGACTCATTTATAACTATGAATTAAATTTTCCAACTTCACAGCATTTATTTTGATTGCATTTTATAATGACAGTTGCCATCCTAGTTACCAAACACTAATTTATGATATAGGTTAATTTTGCGTTATTAATGAACTATCAAAAAGGCAGTGTGACTTATAGTACTGACATTTAGCAAGTCACTAAAATATCTAGAGAAGAACTTCAGAGTTTCTTCTTTTTCTTTCAGGAAAACAGAAAAGAACCACAGATAGAAAAGTGAATTTTGTAGGAATATTTCTTCTTTTTTCATCCTCATTTATTCCCTCATTCATCAATTTTAATTTTATATTATTTTCCATTCAATTAAAATACCTTAAACAAACAGTTAACAGCATGTGGATTGTCTTTTGGGAACACTGTCCATCAGATTTTCTCATTTCATGGCAACATTCAAGCAATTAAGGTTTTAATGAGGCTGAAAATTTCCAGCCCAAATAATGTAATGAGTTTGACTATCTTCCAGAACAACTGTGGCACTAATGCAGGAATGCATTTAACCATATGCTTGAATTCATAACTGTGTTGTTGGGCAGCAGCTGTCTGTCTCTTAAGTGAGGTGTAAAGCTCACACTTAACATTTGCTGGGCTTGGAGGGTTCATTGCACCATTGCTTTGCCTGTGTTAGAAGTACAAAGTACAATAGTGCCATTTTCTCACATGTCACATTCTGCTCTCTCAATGTACTTACTCATATCCACAAATTACTCAAATGAGATCTGATCCATTACTTATTTTCAGCTTTAAAATACCACTAAAGATTGCACAATATTTCTCAAATGGGAGGTAAATTAGATTCTGTTACTTAACAGAATACGAAAAATTAAACTGTATCGGCACCATGGACTGGGCTGTGCTGATGAGTGTCAGGACTCCTAATTCTGTGTCTAAGTAAGAAACTTTCATTTCCTCTTCTTTTCAGAAGGTGCCCTAGGGTGACTTTATGATGTTTGTATCCCCAGTTGTCTCTGTTTATGCTGGATGTTAAGTTCTGCACCTTTCAGGCTGGTGCTGAGGCTGAGATGGGGCGAACAGAAGCAGCAGTTTGTGCTCAGGAGCTGCACTCACTGCTCCAATTCCTGCTCCTGGACAGACAGCAGGACAGACAGACAGCAGGACAGAGCTCTCCTTTGCTTCCAGTTAGGTTTTAGCTGGCTGGGGCAGAGCAGTTCCTGGACAGGGATTTTCCTTTTCCTTGGAGCTGCCCAGCCCAGCTCTGGAGTGAGCGCCCAGCAGAGCCCCTGGAGCTCCCAGCTGGGGCTCAGCAGGGCCGGGGCTGGGAGAGGCTGAGCCAGCTGGGCTGCAGCCACAACAGGCACCTCCTGAGTCTGCCATCTCTTCAGAACAGAGAGAGGTTTTATTATTTAATATCATTTCATTTTTTATGCCTGTTAATGCTTTGCTTGTTAAACAAACAGGGTTTTTCCACTTTTCTCCAAGGAAATATTTTTCCCAAACCATTTGAGGGAGGAGCCGATGAATTTGCTTTCTAGAGGGACCCCATTCAGAAATTTACCCTAAACCAGGACAGAAGGGTTTTGCATCCTGATAAAAACAGTATTTGTTTTCCTAAAATGACTTCATACACATTATTTATTCGACTGTGAAATAAACATTCATCTTCAAAAATAAAGGACTAATTAGCTTGGGGCAATTGCCAGATAGCAGCAGCATACTTTCCAGAGCCACAGTAGCAAGAGTTATATGAAAATTATTGCACTATTTAGGTAACCATAGCACAGTTGTCTTCAAGTTATTCTGCAAAAAAGATACTGGCTTGCTGCCAACACAACCAGTATTTGTCCCAGCTGAGAAAGCAACTTCATAAACACTTCAATTTTTTTTTTTTTTCTGGTGGTAAAAATAAAGAAAAAGGAAACAAACCACCAAAGAATTCTAAACAAATTTAAAGAAAAAGTATATGGCCAATTTTAAAACTGTCACATGGACTTTAATTATGAATGTGCTTCAGAGATAAACACAAAACTCCTTGAAATAAGAAAAAAATGTTTTATTTGAATAGTGATTCCTTGTCTCATATAATATGTTTGATTTAAAATTTAACTATAGACACACAAAAATTAAATTAGCTAGTTCAATAGCTTTTAAATTGGTAAATTACCTTTACTTTGCATGATTAAGAGAAGGGTTAGAATGATTCTTAAACATATTGTATTTTAAACAACCTAGGCCAAATTCATCTTTAAAGGAGATCAACAGAACTGAAATGATCAATGAACTAATTAACCCTCTTGAATTTAACAGATAATTCAGTACAAATTAATATTACACTTTAAATATTAACTTCGGGTCCTTAATTATTTACAGTTTTGGTGTATCTTTTCCACAGTGGTATAATTAGCATAGCTATGTGGGGATATATAGTAATTTTTGAAGTTTGATTGCAAGATATATTTTGAGTCTAGTTTGTGTGTCTCCCAAGAAGCATTATAAACTTCTGAAAGGGAAAGGCACTAAAAATCTTTTACTGTTGAAAGTGTCTACTTTTTAAAAGCTTTTTGGGAAATTATTTATTGTTCTTTATATAGATTTATGCCAGTTTTTGGCATTAATCTATATAAAGAACAAATTTGGGCTCCTAACACATGGATAAACTCCCTACACATAATTGTTAATTCTACATAATACTACACTATATTAATGCTATGCATAACACTAATCCTAACACTCAGTCCAGTTTTAGTCTTGCAGCATTCCTAAATCCAAGAACCATTCCTAATTCAATACAGAATCAAATCCTGTGCTGCCTGGTGGAAGCAGACTCCTGAGCATTCTCCTAAGTGCCACTCAGATCCCAGGAGCTGTATCCTGCACTGGAGGCGAGAAAGGATCACTCTCAGCCAGAGTGAGAATTCAGCTTCTTTTTGCAGCTCCATCAGTAATCTTGAGTTTACCTTCTGCAGGACTAACCTTTGCTTTGGCTTAGCATTGGCTGAAAAGGCACTCACTGCAGATTGGTATGGCAAGGAAAGTTTAGGAGTCATGCTTCAAAACCTACCCTATCATCCATTTTCAAATTAAAAACATGTTTTACCTAGTATTCTATGATTCTAACATCTCTAGACTTAACAGCCCTTCCAGGTTGAAAATCTTAGTTATGAAAATCAGTTAATTCTTCATTATTATCTAAAGATTCATTTTTATCCAGCTTTTAAAAATCACTAGCTTTCATTTTACTTATTGCTGTAGATGTTTGTCAAACTATAAATCTTACATGTGCCTCAATACATCATGAGGCCGTCTTGGCATGGCAGCTAACTGAGCAGGGAAAGAAAGCCCTGTTTCAATTATTCAAAGCATGGAAACCTGCTGTTTTTCATCAGAGAATGGTGGGATCATTGGAGTTCAAAGTGACCTCCATGTTTCACCTAATCCTCCTGCTCTGAGCATGGCCATTGCCAAAGCTCTGAGCATGGCTCTTGTCAAAGGAAGGACAACTTGCTCAGGGTCTTGTTCAGCTGAGGTTTAAAACTCCCTAGGGCTGGGGTTTTGCAGCTTCTCCAGGTGGCCCTTCCCAACATCTAAACACTTATAAAAATCTGCCCTGTATCCAGATAGGTTTCTCTTTGCTGCAGGTTGTGACTGTTGCCTTCTGTCCTTTCTGCATCTCCAAGGCAGAGATCACTCCCAGGTACCATCAGAGCTCCACTAAGGTAACAGACAGCAGCAGTTACTCTCCTCATCCTTCTCATCTCCAGGCTACACAAGAAGAGCTCTCTCTGCTCCTCTTGCTCATTGTGATCTAATCATCAGCTCCCTAATCACTCTAATGATCTTGCACTTATGTGTCTCTGCAGTTGAATGTCTTTCTAGCAGTGGTCACAATGAGTTCAAAGATGTGACCTGGGGTAGCTGGCCCTGCTGCCATAGCCTTGAGTGCTGGGGTGCCTGGGGGATCTGTGCTCATTCATGTTCAGTTTGCTGTCTGCCCAGGGCTTTGCTGCAGAGCTGCTGCCCAGCCCCAGTCCCCTCCTCTATCCCTGTCTGGGGGCACCCACACCCAGTGCAGGCCTGGGCACTTGGGGCCCACAGTGAACCCTGCACTGAGCCCCACAGTGCTCCTGTTGGCCTGACACAGGGGCCTTTCTCAACACAGAACATCAGTGTGATAGAAGTCTTTATTGCTTATTGTCTCAAACCTGATCAGTTTTGGGGGTTTTTTTGTGTCTTATGATAGCTTTTCACAGCATAACGTAATGTGGCAAAGCAATAAACATCAGGTTACAAAAGTTAGTACAATTTGGTTTTTTAACATAAACCATTACTTTTTGTTCCTTTCAGAAGTCCAAATCATAGGCAGAATGTAGTATAGGTCTTAATATCATCCTTGGCACAGCTTCCCAAACAGCCTGTGAACTTGACATAGTAAAAGAGTCTCTCAGGTTGCAGAAGCCAAGCCATACCATCTTCTGCACCATTGACTCATGTCCTCCCCACAGACCTTGGTGTTCCTCAAAAGCAGATACAGCATGAGAATCTGTTTTGCATTACTCTTCAAAACTCATATATATCACTACACAGTGAATCTTTGCACTTTACATTTACCTCATTCTTTCTATTGTCTGAAACTGAATTTATAATATTACCATTTCAGTTTATCTTTGTAAAGCTCTCTTTAAATATGCTGTTCCTTTTATAGCTGCTTTCCAAAATAAGCTTCTTACAGACATTTGCTATCTAAATCTAATTAATTAAATTTAATTTTTTTTGTAGTAAAGGAATACAAATAGGGTGAGAAATGCAAATACTAACACATATCACTTCTCCATCAAAGGCTTTTTCTCCCAGTGTTCTTTCTGAGAAATTGCATCTGCAATGCAAATGAAAAATAGTTGGTATACAAAAAAAATAGATGATATACAGCTTTATTTAACTCTCATTTTTTGATGTTTAAAACATTTCTAAATGTCCCTTCCTCTTGCAGAGAAAGGCTTTTGAAACATAAGTATCTTATTTTAGAGCTGCAGAATTGTTCAGATTTTAACTACTCATGTCCTCTTTCATTTTTGATGTCAGTGGAATGCATATACTTTATTTACAGTCCCATAGAGAGAAATACTTTCATGATCTGTTTGCCATCTTGAGGAACAGATCAGATATGTAAAAAAGACCTTACAATGAAAGGGACAGCTTCAATTTTATAGGCAACATTATTGTTGCAGACTTTAAAATTGCAGAAGTTATCTAAAAATATGGAACTATGACTACAGAAAAACATACTATCTTTTTAAAACTACTTGCTTAGAATAAAGTTAAAAATTAACAGGATTACATTATGATGTAATGTTTTTTCATGTTGCCACTGTTCCATAACAGTGTTATTACATGAAAGGGAATTCTGAGAACAATGTTGCATTCAAAATCATGATATGGGCAGGAAAGAGAACACCTTATATGGAAGCCAAGAATTTAGTATCAGTCCAATGAAAATCTCAATACTCATTACAATACAATAGACAGTTGTTAAGGTTTGTCTAGTCACAATAATACTTCCTGCTACAGTACAAATTATCTGATCAATTCAGAATGACATTAATAATGAAGTCAAACTGTTGTACAAAACCTTCCTAGTATCTAGCTCTGCTCTTGGGCTCTCCCATGGACTTTCCTGTTGGGTGCTGTGTTTGATGGCATCAGCAATGCTTGAGAAAAAGAGGGCTGCAGCAAGCATCAGCACCTTATGCCCTTTGTCATGTTGTGTTCACGATGGAGTTCCTTCTTTGCTGAAAGGAGATGTATGGTGCTGATGGTTTCTTCCTCCCTACTATGAGAACCCTCACTTGGGGCAGTTTTTCAAGACTGGTCCTGCAAGCCCCTGCCTCATTGCCCTGCAACTCCATTTTACATCCAAATTTACTGTATGTGGTGAGCTTTGCTCTTTCAGCCCTTTTGGCTTCGTCCAGCTCTCAAACTGCACTTCCTTACCAACCACAGGTGACTTTTTTGGGATGTACCCAGCAGGAGGACATCCCAAGCACTCTCTTTTCAACCTCTGCTCTCACACTTGGCATCCCGTGCCCCCATTTGCAATGTCTCTGCTATCACACCGTGACGATGCTCCTCTGCACTGCACTGTTCTGTGAGGGTCACAAATACATCATTATGCACATAATATCTGGAGAAAAATTCTAATTATCTCTCTTTTTCAGGTTTTGGTGAGTGTGTACATTCTATTTAAGAAGTGTGAACTTCTAAGATCAGCTCTAAAACTCTTCTTAAAAGGAGAATCCGATAATTTTGACACTTCAAGATGTAACTTGTAGTACTTTGGTGCTTCTGGACTTGGTACTTCAAATTCTGTTCTGACCAAAGTAATGCAATGAATGTGAAACAACTAAATCACAGCAAAGAGCTGAAGAATAGCTGGCACACAGTTATTATTAATAGTTCTCTGCATTCCCTTTGTGCTCTGCACTGTCTTAACACTGGAATTGTTCCTGCCTCAAAGAGATTAAATTAGGCTAAGGTTCAACATGTGGATTTCAAAGATAACTTCAGAGGATGGGTAACAGAGAGCACACAGAAAACAAATAATGCTGGATAATTACTTCTATTGATAAAATCTGTGAATGGAGACAATGCAATGCAATGATTTTACTAAAGGGTTTGATTTAATTTCTCACCAAATGATGTGTTGATTAAAAATTAGCACTATACAAAATGAATGCTGCACATGCTAAAAAGAATATGATTCAGAAAGTAATTCTAGAGAGCATCTATAATGAATGGATCAGGATCAGTTCTATTCAATGTATTTATCCTCTTCTGGGAAACTTCACAGATAAAATATAATGGAGACCATTATAAGGAAAAGAAGTAGATTGATCTAGTGATTGGAATTTCATGGTAAACTGGGTTCCCTGGAATAATGGTGCAGTGCAGTTCAATGCAAACACATTCCTCTAAGATGCAAAGATATGGATCATTCACGTAATATCCAAAGCCCTGTTTGAGAGAGCAGCAAGTTGAACACAAAATTGGAGACAAGATGGACAGCAGCTTTGAACAGTTACAGTGCTGTAGAACAGGAGATCAGCTGTAGCCCTGTCCCCAAGCACAGACTGGCCACGAGCAGCAGATGCTGTTTTTTCAAGAGGCCTTAGGAAATACAGAAAGGAGTCTTGAGTGTCTTAGGAGAATTAAATCAATGCACCTAAGCCAGGAAAATTTTTCCCCATTGGAAAACAATATTTTGTACACATGAGTTTAAATAATAAAAACTTTTAAGGGATTGGCTGCAAGACAATTTACAGCAAGGAAAACTACCCTTCCTCAGAACATACTGGCTGCAGTCTGGTCCTCTTTTAATCATCTCCCTTTTTATCATGCAATAAACCTAGTCAGGAATTGAGTTGCTGTCCCAAAAGACAGAGCTTGACTGGTGCTGCATCACTTTACCATGTCACCACTCTGTGTTGGCTGGGAGAAGCCAGAAAGGCCCCTGTGCTCTGAGCTGAAGTTTGGAACTGCACTCACCCCCTCTGCTGCTGGGCTGGCTGGCAGCTGCCCTGCCAGCTGTGCTCCCTGCCAGCTGTGCCCTCCACCAGCTGTGCTCCCTGCCAGTGTCCCCTCTCCCAGCTGTGCTCCCTGCCAGCTGGGCCCTCCGCCAGCTGTGCTCCCTGCCAGTGTCCCCTCTCCCAGCTGTGCTCCCTGCCAGCTGTGCCCTCCGCCAGCTGTGCTCCCTGCCAAGTGTGCCCTCCGCCAGCTGTGCTCCCTGCCAGGTGTGCCCTCTCCCAGCTGTGCTCCCTGCCAGGTGTGCCCTGTGCCAGCTGTGCTCCCTGCCAAGTGTGCCCTCTGCCAGCTGTGCTCTCTGCCAGTGTCCCCTCTGCCAGCTGTGCTCCCTGCCAGGTGTGCCCTCCGCCAGCTGTGCTCCCTGCCAGGTGTGCCCTGTGCCAGCTGTGCTCCCTGCCAGTGTCCCCTGTGCCAGCTGTGCTCCCTGCCAGGTGTGCCCTGTGCCAGCTGTGCTCCCTGCCAGTGTCCCCTCTGCCAGCTGTGCTCCCTGCCAGGTGTGCCCTGTGCCAGCTGTGCTCCCTGCCAGTGTCCCCTCTGCCAGCTGTGCTCTCTGCCAGTGCCCCCTGTGCCAGCTGTGCTTGCTGCCTGCAGGCTGCTCCCCCTGCCTCTATGGGCAGAGAGGCTGCAGGCACTCTCAGCTGCAGGCTGCTCCGTGTTTTGCTGGATTATTTCACTTGGGGTGTTTCAGCTCTTAGGGCAGGTCAGTGATGAGCAGGAATGTGCTAAAGTTATGGCCACAGAAAAAAGAGTCCCCAAATACTATCTCTTAGAGATAAATTCAATCACTCCTTGGGATTGTTTTTGTCAACTCTTGCTGCTTCAACAATTTACTGTAGATTTGTAGGATTGTGCAGGATTTTCCCATCCCTATACCTTAGCAGATTTTAAGAGAAATGTTGTCAATATTACAAAATACCTATGAAAGGTAAATGTGTTAAAGCCTGACATGTTGTCTGTTGAAGTCAGTAGCTGCCACTGTTCCCCAGGTGCCCAGAGTGGGTGTTTTCTCCACACCACAGCCTGGGACTCCCAAGCAAGGCCCATGGGCCCCTGAGCAGCTTACCTGAGCAGAAATAAAGCCTAGAAGCTAATGCATCCCAATGCTTGCGTGGAACAGAACAAACAGCTACAACATGTCTGTAAAAGTAATGCTTCAGATTGTGGTGGGGTTTTGAGGTATGGGTTTTATTTGATTTTTTTTTTGGTGTACTCTCCCTCTGCAAGAAAAATTGTTTTCATTCCTTGTTTTTCTTACAGCTTCAGCTACACAGTTTGAACATCCAGTTTTCCTGCCTGTAGCATTTGCTGCAGGACTGAAACAACAGGAAAAGAGCAAACTTGTTAGGCAACATCAGTAAGACTGATCACTTGCCTATTTTTGTCTGGTTTTTAGAGGAAGATTAAGGAACCAGTTATCCCATAAGCCAGCCTTTAATGGCACCCTGCAGTGCTACTGTAGATCACTTAGCTGAGCCCCCAGTTAGTCATTGCTGTCATACATACAGGATGCAAATATTTCCCAAAGTTAATGCTTAAACTATTAGCTTTGCTCTTCAGTTATTCTTCAGGTAAATTTTAAAAACTTGATTTCAAACAAAATTTAAAAAACAGAGATAACTCCAAAATTAGTCTAAGGGATTGTGTGGTAGGTTCCCTCAGGCCAAAAGAACCACAGTTTGAATGGGAAGGAGGAAAAGCTCTAAAACTACTGTTCTGTGGCCAGCTGTGCTATTCTGAACAGTGCTAATAGGAAAACCACAACTCATTTTCATGTCTCCTAAGTCCACATGCACAATTATTGTGTCCCTTCCTATCTGTTGACAAAACCTTTACAGGTTATAGTGTGAATAGCATAAACTGCTTCACCCTTGTGACTGGTTTTGCAGTGTTTCAGTCAACATTATTTTTCTGCAGCACAATATGTTTCATGCTGAAGGACAGTTTATGGAAAATGTGGCCTCTCACCTGCTGTACAGACTGGCTTGCCTGGGCCTTCTGGGCATCAATTCCATGGAACCAAAGGACCATCTCAAGCAGGAGCCCTCCCTCCTATGCTTTCTTGGAGACTCATCTGGGGGAAAAAAATTCACAGTGAGATTTGCTATTCAGTTCCAATATGCTGCCTGATGACCTGAATAGCTGCAATTTAGAATCAGTTGAAACTCCTTGGATGGAAATCTTCTTTTCTGGTATTAAAGCCTCCAGAGTAGGTGTGCATGTGGGGAGGGGTGTCTATGGGAGCAGTGAGAGCTAGCAAATGCTCGCAGTGTAATCCAGGCTGGGCTAGACCCAGGCAGATGGAGGAGCCTGCTCCAGTGGGGGTGATGCCCTCTGGGGGTGCCATTGTCTGCACTGGGGCACCCCCACCATGTCCAAGTCTGGGCTGCAGATACTGCATTTAAACTGGAACAATCTCACTCCATCTCTTTCATTTCCCACATTCAGTAAGTCCAAAGAAAGCAGAGCACATAGCAATAATCTCCTGTGGCAATTTATAGTCATAAATGCTATAAAACAAATAGCATTAAGAAAAGGAACTGTAATAGGCTTGACTTGTTAAACATATGCAAGGATGGGTTGCATAGGAACTAACACATAAAACTCATTGTAATTGTGCCAGTTATAAGAGCAACTACAGGGAATATAAATTTCATGCTCTCTCTAAATTAGTGTCTTCTGTTTTCTAGAGGTGGAAAAGAAGAAACCATGGAGAAAACATTTGCACTTTAGGGGTGGATTGTGAGATCTACTTATAATAAGATAATTATTGCTTTTTAAGGTTCAGCAGAAGATATGCTTATTAAGCTTAATAACGGCTTTATTAAAAACACAAAGCCAAATAATCAACAGTTGTCCTGCCTCAAAAGAGTAACAATTAAAGGGTGTGATGATCTGGAGCAGTAAAAACAGTAACAGCAAAATACACAAAAGTGAGAGAGAAACCACTCTGCTTGGAAACTGAGTGTTGCAGAACAAAAGGCTATTAAAGAATATCTGAAGTAACCATAATGCTTACAGCAGAGACTATTTGCCTAGCAGTGAGTATCATTAAACAAAAACCGGAGTCACATTTAAAAGCATACTGCTTTTTTCATAAAGCAACATTTCAGTAACTGCTGATCTGACCTCTGCACCTCAAATCAAAATATCACAACAGTATTATAGATGTAACATTAGGAGTTTGAGAGTTGATTCATTGTGCCATAAAAATTAGCAGTAGCAGGCTAAACTGATAATGCAGAAAGAGGAGCACTAGGAGTGTTTTAACATTCTGCTGGTAGTGCTGGGTTCACATTGTCCTTCCAGATGTTAGACTGAAAGTTTTTCAAATTTCTGTTAGGAATGAGGTTTTGCAGGGGAAAAAGATACAACATGTATTCTCCCTGAGCTGTAAGGATTAGCTCAAACAAAAATAAAAACCCCAAATTTACCTAATTGGGTTTTTTTGTTTATTTCTGTTCTTTCACAAGTTTTATTAATCTTTAGTGAATGCTTCAAACAGTTTTCAAACAATTTAGCCAAACTGCTGGGCTTGATTTGACCTGTCTAACTTAGAAAGCAATACAGTGCAACAGGACCGAACTCCCCTAAGGAAAGACCAGGTGCTGAAGCACCAAGAGCAACCCCAGGCCCTTTATGGGTCACTGACTTCCACACAGCCTGAATACTCCTTGATGGCTGGGGTGCATTCCATGCTGTCTTAGAGAGCCTGCTCTAGTTCAGCTCATGTGGAAAAGATTCACTTCAAGTGCCCCTAGACCCAAGTGCAGTAAGGGGACAGTCAGGAGCTGCCCTTCAGAAGCTTGCTCCTTGTCTAAACTAAAATCCTGTCACAGCAGCACTTTTGTCATATGCACTGCTTGTAGAAAAGCCAGGAAGAATTCTATGCACCACCCAAAATAGGAAATTGAGTCCTCAGACAAATCAAAACCAAGAATGTATACAAATATTTTATCTAACAGTGGTTTCATAATCTCCTATAAAATCATTAATAAAACATCCTGTTATTCCATATTTATTGCCAGCTTGACATGAACATTTAATGTGCAAGTCTATTTTATGAATATATAAATAGCTACTTTTTCAAAATAGAATTAAAATGGGTATCTATAAGTGATGAAGGAAGGAAGGAAGGAAGGAAGGAAGGAAGGAAGGAAGGAAGGAAGGAAGGAAGGAAGGAAGGAAGGAAGGAAGGAAGGAAGACAACACACACATGAAAATACTGTTGTCTGGTAAATGTACACAGAAGAAGAACATCATCCATGTACAAAAGAATTCCTGAAGACATAACTCAAATTGTTCAAATTGTTGCTTCATGGTTTGGAACTTCCCTTAGGTGCTGAAAGGCAGGAGTGTCTGTGTCAGACAGGCAAACAAACCCTTGGCATCACACTGGAAATGCTGTTTTAACTCCCATTGCTTTCCAGCTGCCTATAAATTCCAGACATTTTAAGTTAGAGTTTCTCAAACACATTCTCCTTTTCTAGCCTCGAAACCTCTATGATCACATGAAACAAATTAAGAAATAATGAAATGCTGCATAGTTTGTGCACTATATTATTTTCTTTTATGTGTTACTAAAAGAATTGTTTCTTTTCTGCCATTAAGTACAGTACTTCCAGCTGCTTGATCTAAAAACACATCAATGTTATGAAACTGTTCTTTTGTCTTTTCCAGCTTGGCAATGGCTCAGAACAGCTTTCCCATTAGACTTTGCCCATGGAAGAAAAAAGAGAGGAACATTGCTTGTATCTTCAAAATTATTGTGTGAAGTTTTATATATATATATATGTACATATGCATATATATACATCCCATAATTGCTATGCTTTTTATCTCAGCTTTCTCAGATTTATTCTCCAGAAGGCATAATCAGGTGGTGAAAAAAACTGATCAACACCCTTTCAAAAAGCAGAGAAAAGTGTTTCTATCCTTTTTGCTTCCTCTGAATTCATATTGAAATTTCTATATTTTATCTGGGTCTAATTTCTTTTTTTTTTTTTTTTTTTTAATACTAGGAGTTTAGAGACCTTTTATGGATGATTGAAAAGCAATTGTGACATCATGGTCTACCGAAGAAGTACTACAAATTTATGATCTCAGCTCTTGATATAGAGGGAAAATGTTCCAAAATGGCATTATTACTGCTTGGAGAAAATATTGGGACAAAGATTTAAAGGAAAAGGTTCAGACAGACCTAAAGTGGGCAGCCATGGCAGAACTGAGAAGAACTTCATCATCCACCATCATCTATTGATAGAGAGGATCTGGAGAAGGCAACTAGCAACTGAGAGTATTTCTCACAACAGTTTTAGTAATGGTTATTCAACCACAGATGTCCTGTTAAGTGAACATCTCCCTTGGCAGCCACAATTTAGCCTTATCATTCCTGACCATGAAATATCAACTAAGAGTGATATCTGTGGGGACAGCATGAAGAAAAATCAGGGCCCAACAACAGAAAGGGTAAAATTTTGAGCAGCTTGCCTGATGTGAGCAACCTTGCAGCTGTGAGTTCCAGCAATATTCCAAAACACCAAGTTCTGCTCTGCTTTGCAATCTTGTTTGATAAGTGAGAAATAGATTGTGTTTCACAGCACTTTTCCAGCTAAGAGGCTTGTCCTTTGTTCTCCAAATAATCCCTGTATCTGCAGGAGTTTGAGATCAGCAGCACATTTAATTTCTGCACCCCCTCATTATCTCCCCTCCATGTGTGTTTATGTGGGGGAGAGGGAGGGAGAAGGTGGGAGGAAGCAGCGTAGTCCTGAGCTATTGGCAAGAGACTGGAAGGATTTTTCTGTATCCCACAAGCTCTGGACTTTGGTCTCACCAAAAACAGGAGGCGGGGCTGCTATCAAGTGCTTGCAAATTGCATGAACCAAGAAGGAGTGGAGAGGCTGAAAACTTAGCAGGAAACTTTACAACTAGCACCCCAAAATGGTTTTGGTACATCCTTGAAGCTGCATTGTTGTAACTACAACAACCTCCCAAGCAAAGTTCAGTGAACAGAAAGGACACACAACTCTCATTGCTTTTGGATTTTTTTCCATTTGGGTCTTTCTCTGTAGTACAACTCTGCAAAAACTTTTTGAGATTGTCTGTATAATCCCCTGGGTCACCAGGAAAGCCTCACCATGTGTCTCAGGCCTGGAACTGCTCAGAAAAGCTCCAGGGCTCCCCTCCTGCTCTCCATGCACCTCTCTCTGCCCCTGCTCTCCCAGGGCTCCTCCAGCTGACTGCACTGCTCCCAGGAAAGGGCATTTTCCTGCCCTTCCTCCTTCATGACCTTCCCTGTGCCCTGAGCAGCCAGGACAGTGCACAGGAGTGTTTGGGGACCTCCAGCCTTGCTGTTTGGAGCTGTGCTGTCTCCCTAAAATTCACAGGGCTTGCTCATTTCACTGAGTGGCCAACAGGAGAGGACACTGCACTTTTTTTTCTTTGAGAGACTTGTAGGATGACTTCTTAGCAGCCATGGGGCAGTGGCTGCCAAAGCTGGGGCATGACCTGGAGCATTGCTAGAGCTTATATAAGCAATACTGCATCTGTGCTGGTTTTAATCCCTATAATTTGTTAGTCCCTAGAGAGAAATGCCATGTTTGTTGGCACATCCTCTGGCAGCTCTATTTCCCTCTTGGGATGGGAATGTGCCCCACAAGAGAAAGCCCTGAGAGTCTCCTTCCCTCTGAGCCCAGCAGGTCCATCTCCCCTTCATTTCATAATCCCCCACTGCAGGATTTGCATTTCATGCATTTGCAGTAAGCAAGTGGCCAGTCTCCAGCCAGGGTGTCTGCGTGTCACTGCTGAGGCTCCAGACACCTGGATCCAGGAGCAGGGGAGCCAAGGTGCCACTTCCAGCCCAGGCTGTGGGTCCTGGTGGTGGATCCTGGTGGGTTCCTGCCCAGAGGCATCCCAGGAGAGGCTGCATTCAGGCTGGCATTGCAGGCATTGCATGGTGGTGCTGAGCCCTGATGTGTGACTGCTCCTGTATCCAGCCCTGGGCACAGCCCGCAGGGGAAGCTGCCATCCATGGATGTCACATCACCTTGCTGTGTCACACCAGCAGCTGGGTGGGGTTTGCCCCTGAGCCAGGGGTGAGGAACAGGGTCACTGCTCCCCAGAGCCAGGACCAGCTCTTTGTTGTCTGCCTCATGCACGCTCTAGACCCAGGGATATTTTTCATCTTTGTTGCAGACCTGTGGGCAACACGAGTGGCAAATAGTCCCTGCATGAGAATGGCAATGAATTGCTTTAATTTTCAGACAGATTCAAGTTCCATCTGGTGACAGGAAAAATTAATTACCAAACCTTCACAAGAAGTTATTCAAATGTATTCAAAATATATTACATACCAGTATTTACCCAAAACTCTGATCATATCAGTGATAGTTTGTAATCTTTGCAGCTATGTGGAGACCTCCAAAACTCTGACTTGTCACAGAAAACTCCATATATTTTTCAAAAAACCTACAAAATGTCCTTTCATTATTCATAATCATGAACCCAAGAGATGTGGTCACTTGGCATGACACAGGCTAGGGGTACAGTTCCAAAAAACTCCTGAATTACTGAGCAGGAGCATTTCTTAAAGAAAAGCATCCACTTCTCTTTTAAAAATTTCTACTGCAGGAGAATTTGCCATAGTTCTTGAAAAGCTATTCCAACAATTAAAATAGAAATGTTTGAATTCGTCTAATTTTTTTAACAGACACCAAATCTTACCTTTGCCAATTTAAAGAGCTTCTGCCACTGCATTTCTGCCCCTGTAGGTACACTGAGACTCTCATGGGACTGAGCCTTCTCCTGGCCATTAGAGGCAGGTTGAGCTCCACAGTGCACTCACAAGAAAATTCCCTGGTTTTGGCAGCCTCTCAGACATTGCTGTGGCTTTACTTTTGGGCAAGCTTATTTATTTCAGTATATTCCACATATCTCTGACACCAGAATGGGACAGTGTGTTCCAGCATGATGGTACCAGTATGACAAACAGATGAGTTATAGCATCTCTGCCTTTGCTTGTCTCTATTTCTGAGGTGGCTCTACCTCCTTTTTGATTAAACCTTTTATTGGGAGCTCATGCTCAGGTCCAACAAGTTCCCACATCTCCTCCTGAGTCTCCTTTGCTGTAGCAGAGTCACATCTTCTTTTGTCTCTTCTTCATTCCAAGACATGCAGTATTTCATCAGGCCATATCAGAAGAGATTTTTATGTCTGGCTCACTGAACACAGCAGAGCCCTCTGTGCCTGTCCCATTCATTTAATTTGTTCTACTTCAGCCAGTGTAGCTGATTTCAGGCTACCACCATCATTTCATGTTACACAAAATAAACCTTAAATCAACATAAACCTTTTGCAAGAATGGACAGCAGGGATCCTTTGAGATTAAACCTAAAATCATCAATTTTAGATGAAAAAAAAATGAAGCGTACATGGAGTAGTATGGAGAATGTTTATTTTTCCTTTCTCTGCAGAAGAAAAGCCTAATGACATATTCTTAGGGGTCAGTGTACCTTGGCTGTGAACTTCTGTGTTCTCTCTATGGCTTTGTAAGGCAGAAGCATAAAATCACCAGGGTTTTGAAATGCAAAGTAAGATTTTTCCCTTTACATTTCAACTCCTTCAGATTCTGAGGATCTCAGCTGGTGGGTTTTATGGGTAACGAAGGCAGGATAGAGAAAGCAGCTGAGTACCAATGCTTTTAAATCCCAGCCTGAAAAGTTCTCACTCCACTGAAAAACTGTAATAAATATAATCCACACCAACACTTGGGGAAGTTCATTCTTTCATCCAATCTAACCTTAAAAGAGAGTAAAATATTTGTCTGTAGATTCCTGGGTTCACCTCATACCACTTTTAACAGGTGATCAGTATTTTTTGCTGAATTTGTTATCCTTTTTTACAAGAAGAAAAAGGAAATTTTTGGAATGGGAAGGAACAAGCAGTGTAACCAGAACTTCAAAAAAGTGTAAATGATCCAAAATTACACCTGCACCTCAATGCTCAGAGAGGATAAATAGCCAGATACACACACATGGCCACACAAACTCCAGTTTTCTTTGATGTCTCTATTACAGATGCTGACCAAGGGCTGTCTTGCTTACATTTATGAAATAAATATGTGAAATCAGAGCCCAAGGCAGATGTATTACTGACTAGTGATTTCCTGTTGTGTTCACTGAAGCTACAAGGCACAAAATAACAAGAAAGGAATAAAATCCAGGTTGTAATACAAGCATGAACAGCACCTTCATGCTGGTAGGAGTGTACTTTTCTGCACTTATTTTATTGATATATCTACAACTGCCAGCTTAGTCACTGATTTCACAGAAAACTTGTGAGCGCTGGCTGACTCCACATGTTTATTCAGCAAAGAGCTCTTTACAGAAGTGACATCTCCAACATCTCCATTGCTCTACGGCCACATCTCCACTTTCCACATCAGTGTCCTCTCTCACCATTTGTCAGCAAATTCACCACCTCCCCTCTTCCAGTCCTGCTTTTACCCACACTGTGAAGCAGAATAGAGAGAAACCCACTGAACCAAAACGAGCCCTGCTCACAAACCAACCAAATTCTGTTCCTCAGTCCAGGCCAGGGTGTTTACAAATTTGCTTTCTCTAATACATTGGTCTCTTGCTCTTGCTCTTTGCTCTTTTGCCATGGTGAAGAAGTAACATCCTTGTATTTGGAGGAAAACTGAGTCCAGGAACCTCTTAGGTGCCATTGCTGCACAGACACATG